>NC_054847.1:32965014-33268044 GCF_018345385.1 Vulpes lagopus | reverse complement strand
CGAGTCCCACGTCCGGCTCCCTGCATGGAGCCTGCTTCTCCCTCTGCCTGTGTCTGCCTTTCTCTGTGTCTCCCATGAATAAATACATAAAATCTTAAAAAAATAAAAGTGTCAGTCACTCTTCTATACTCTATCAGATCAAGAAGCTCTTACATATATTCTATTTTTTGATGATGTGGATACAGATTAGATGATATTAAATTATCCTTTCCTTATAAGCAAGACTTGACTTTGCATTTCTCCTATTCAGTATGTTTAAGGTGTTTGTACATAGGGAAACTGAAAACTAACTTGTTGGGGGAGAGTGAGTTTAGCAGTTTGAACAAGATTGCACTCAAGCAGCGGTTTGTTTAACATTCAAACTGGGGAGGATGCCCAGAGTCAGGTGCCCCAGATTGAAGTTCTTGTTTTACTACTTTCTAGCTGTTTGACCTTGTGCTACTTTTCTGTGTCTGTTTCCTTGTCTGTAACATGGGGAATCTTTACTTCCTTTGTTTGAGGTGTAAGTGGTTTAGCACATATAAAATATTTTGAAGCTATTAATTAAATTATTACCTACCATTTAGTACTCAGAGCTATAAGTTGGTTTTCATTTTAGAAGATAATGAACAGGGCAGCCCAGGTGGCTCAGCGGTTTAGCGCCACCTTCGGTCCAGGGTGTGATCCTGGAGACCTGGGATCGAGTTCCACGTCGGGTCCCTGCATGGAGCCTGCTTCTCCCTCTGCCTGTGTCCCTGCCTCTCTCTCTCTCTGTGTATCTCTATGAATAAATAAATAAAAATCTTTAAAAAAAAAAAAGTAACGAACACTTAAAAAAAAAAAAGAAGATCATGAACAGTATATTTTAGGGTAGAATTTATATTATTGCTTTCCCTGGAGTAAACTGAAGATTCACATCAATGAAATACACCCAAACAAATCAAAATATTGAGGAGGAAGGAGTAAATGAGAAAATGCCAAGTTTGGTTGTTATTGAAGTCAGAGAAAGAGGTGAAATATTTATAATCTATCAGATTGAAATTTTGGGTATAAATATTTTAGTCTAAATTTACACAAAAATTGTGTGTTCTACGGGATCCCTGGGTGGCGCAGCGGTTTGGCGCCTGCCTTTGGCCCAGGGCGTGATCCTGGAGACCTGGGATCGAATCCCACATCGGGCTCCCGGTGCATGGAGCCTGCTTCTCCCTCTGCCTGTGTCTCTGCCTCTCTGTCTCTCTCTGTGTGACTATCATGAATAAATAAATAAAATCTTAAAAAAAAAAAATTGTGTGTTCTAGAAATTAATATGTCATTATTTTAATCATTAAACATGTATGACTTATTTATAAGCTAGAAAGAATTGGTTCTCATGCATTATCAATAATTATTTAGTTTATAATGAATTGGTCCAAAGAAAGAACATTTTTATATCTTTAGTAAGAGCTGTCAGCTGTGGTTTTCTGTTAGATACCGAAAATGAATTCTATTCATTTACTTACTTCCCATTTTCTAGTTTATTTCTTCTATTGAAAAAATTTTTTTCCAGTTTTCTCCTATGTTCCTACTATGATTTTAAGGTATAAAAATAATTGGTCTTTTTCTTATTAATACATAAAAGACAATTTTTCCTCTAAGAGCTAAGCATTGCTTTAGTTATATCCCAAGATACTGATATGTTGTATACTAATTATAACAAATTTTTATATTTCCCTCTTGTAATCTCAATTATTTATATGCCCTCATTGTTAATTTCCATGTAATTGGGTATTATACTGGGTCTAATTTTAAAAACATGTATATTTTTAAAGAGACCATACCATGTATATTGTCCTGGATTACTTCCATGTTTTGAAAGTTCCATGCACATTTGAGGAAAGATTTATTTGTTTATTTTAAAGATTTTATTTATTTATTCATGAGAGAGAGAGAGAGAGAGAGGCAGAGACACAGGCAGAGGGAGAAGCAGGCTCCATGCAAGGAGCCCGATGTGGGACTCGATCCTGGGACCCCGGGGTCATGCCCTGAGCTGAAGGCAGAGGCTCAACCACTGAGCCATCTGGGAGCCCCTGAGGGAAGATTTAAACTCTGCTCTAATGTATAGATAATCCTCACTTTATATAGTTCCCATATGCATAATTTTAGTTATCGTGTTTCAGTTAAATAACCCCAAATCCCCAATAAGCTTTGTGATACTCTATAGAACCCAGCCAAGCCTACCTAGATTTTGACTGTAGGACTATGAGCTGATAATAGGTGGTGTTTTAATCTACTAACTTGGAGTAATTTGTTACATTGCAAGTTTTTTAAAAAGTTAATATACTGAGACTATTCATGTTCAGTTAAAAAAAATTTTTTTTAAGATTTTTGATTTATTCATGAGAGACACAGAGATAGGTAGGGACACAGGCAGAGGAAGAAGCAGGCTCTATACAGGGAGCCTGACGTGGGACTCGATCCTGGGACCCCAGGGTCACACCCTGGGCTAATAAAGGCAGATGCTAAACCACTGAGCCACCTGGGCTGCCCAAGAAATTTTTTTTATTCTTCAAATTAGGTTAACTGCTATTAATTTTTCTTCACGTTCATTGTTTCTGCAGTCTCCATTCTGCTCTTAAGCCCCATCTAGTGAATTTTTTTAGTTGATAATCACACTTTTTAGTTCTAGAAATTCTAATTTTATAGTTTCCTTTTCGCTGCTGAGCACTCACCATCTACTGACTTATTATGACCACCTTTTGCTTTAAGTTCTTGATAATACCTACTATAAATTACCTCTTTTTTTTTGCTAATTCTGATATTTGAATTATGCTATTATCCTTTTTTATTGATTACTCTTATTTTGATTATGGGATTTTTTTTTTTTTTTGTATAGTGGTAAATTTTTATATTATGTTGTTCGCTCCGATTATTCTTTGTAAGGAGGTGAAATTATGTTGTCTTCCTTTAAAGAGTGTTGAATTTTGTTCTGTCACGTAATTATAATATGGGAGAATCTTTAAGGTTTTTGTTAGGCTTGGTTTTCTTTATGAGGCAGGCCTATTTTGATATGGAAATTACAGGGGACCCTTATTCTCTTTGGTATTTCAGTTGAATGCTGAAATGTTCTCTCTGCCCTAGTTGGGTGGAGTATTAGTCCACTTGGGCTTCCATAATAAAATACGTCCGGTTAGGTGAATTCAACAACAGATTGATTTTCTTACGGTTCTAGAGACTGGAAGTCCAAGTGCAAGGCCTCAGGACAGTTGGTGTCTGGTGAAATGTCCCCTCCCTCGGGTTGCAGATGGCGGCCTTCTCATCGGGTGCTCACACGACCTCTCCTTTGTGCTTGTATGAGGGGGATAGTAGGGTACTGTGAGCTCTGTGTTGGCTCATCTCACCAGGATACTAATCCTATTGGGTTAGAGACCCATCCTTAGGACCTCCTTTAACCTCTAGAGGCTCAATCTCCAAATTCAGCAGCACTGTGGGTTGAGTCTTGAGTACCTAAATTTTGTGAGGATACAAACATTCAGTCCATAGTAAGCAGGAACTGCCAAGACTCCCTGAACTGCCGAACCTTTCAGCCTCATGGGTGATCTCTGCTCTACTTCACGGAGACTCTCGGGTAGCCCAGCCCTTGACCCACGGACCCAGTTAAAGCCCAGAAATTTGGTCTTTTTACCCTCAGCTGCTCTGCTTAGGCTAGTTCTCCTTGTGGTGGGACAGGCAAAAGCTGGGGCCATCGTGAGGCCTTCCTAGTTCCCTTCCCTCAAGGATCTCAGATCTGCACCGCCTTACTCATTTCCAGAAAACAGTCGCCTCATTTATTGTGGCCTGTTCCGTACTTGGTTTTGGTAGAATAACAAATCTGGTAGCAGATACTCTGCCGTGGTTGGAAGCAGACCAGTCATGGGTCTTTTTTCCAAACATAGTAGGAGGAGTATTACAGATGTCTTATGAGTATTTTTCTTTTATATAATTAAATTTCAAAAATTATTGGTAGGGCCTGTTTCATTAAAAGTTTTATGGGTAGACTTGAATTCTTTTTAAAGTTGTATGTTGAACACAATGCACTGTGTAGAGGGGGTGCCTTTTTAATTTTTTATAGTTATTGATGGGCTGAATATGATATTGTTAGAATCCTTGTGAAGTATTTCAGTGTATTTGAGGCTCTTTATGTGCAGTAATCAAAACCTGGTGATGAAACATTATGATTTACACCCACCAAACCCTGGAAATTTAGCATTGAAGCCCCAGGGAGCCTTTTTAAACTCTCTCCCCCCTCTATGCATCTGACACAGGATAATGTGAGGTATGGTCGCAACAGTGGGCAAAGTGACAATGCTATACAAGAATGGTTCCTTAATTATAATACTTAAAATTTTTTCCAGGAGTTTAAAATACTCCTGAGTACATAATTTAACTGTTATTTAGTTCACTTGAAAAATGAAATCCTTTTTGGCAGGCCATTATAAAGTCTTCAGATTTTATACTTTTTTAAAAGAGTAATTGTGAGTCCTATATTTGTAGAGCATAAAGTATGCTGGATAGAGTATTCAAATTAGGATTTTTCCATTTTTATAAAAATTAAATCAAGTAAAAATATGGTTTGGATATTTTTGAAATTGTTGGAAGTGTTTTTGGTAGGTATTAAATAGGCCTCACATTTAATTGTGTATCACAGACTGAATTTGAAAAAGTAATCATTAAAAGTTGAGTTTTATCAGTAATAGGTTATTAGATGTTCTAAAGTCAGATTCAACTCTTTGTACTCACGCATATGTGTACTGAGAAAATTTGGTAAATGATGATACTGGCTCCTCAGATTAAAGAGGAATTGATAGATTCTTGATGTTGGAACTACCAACAAATAATCAGTAATTTTTTTTTATCCCTGCTTCATTCCATGTGCCAAATGAAATTCCAGAAGGACTAAAGATTTACATTTAAAAGAGAAATAATACATATATATACAAAAGATAATATAGGTGAACATGTAATCATCAGGTAGTTGTAAACACTGTACCAGATGATGCTTTAGAAGGAAAGGATGATAGGTCTGTGTAACAAAAACAAAACCCTATCAAAAAAAAAAAAAAAAAGGAACTTAAAAAGCAAAGAGAAAAGATGAGCATGAAGCTGGCAAGTCATATATAATACATCTGATTTGCTCTTCAGATTGTAGATCAAAGTTACCTCTATAGCACAGCACAGGAATCCCTTTGCTTCCCTCTTCAGACATTCCCTTCCGCGCTTCCCTTGGTTGAGACGCCCAAAGGTATTGTCATTCCTCTTCAGTAAACAAGCAGGGAACTGGAACCTCATAAAACCCACTAGTGCTATTGCATGATGTTGCTAGTGAAGTTTGATCCTTTGCAGTCCCTTTGGATGTTTGCTCAGCAAACTTGCTGGCCCAGAAGCTCTACTGGTCCAAAACTTTATACAGACTTTAGTGAGACCACATTGGGCATCATTGTGCTCAGGGTAAAGGATATGGAGGAGCAACCAGCATCATTCATTTATTCATCAAACCACTGTTTACTTGAGTACCTACTGTGTGCTCCAGATATTTATGCACTGGAAATAATAATAGTGAACAAAACATAAAATTCCTGCCATTATGGAGCTTACATTGATTCTGGGGGCTGAGGAGAAGACAGTGGAGCAGAGACATGCAATAGACAAAAGATTTACACTATGCAACATCTGCAGAAGGGCCTCTGCATGAATTCTGACCTCTTTTATTTTTTTTTAATTTTTTAAAGATTTTATTTATTTATTTGAGAAACAGAGAGAGAGGCAGAGACACAGGC
Organism: Vulpes lagopus; assembly: GCF_018345385.1. NCBI lineage: Eukaryota > Metazoa > Chordata > Mammalia > Carnivora > Canidae > Vulpes > Vulpes lagopus. The sequence goes on along the minus strand of NC_054847.1, from coordinate 33,262,273 downwards.
AGAGGGAGAATCAGGCAGAGAGAGAAGCAGGCTCCTTGCAGGGAGCCCGACGTGGGACTTGATCCTGGGTCTCCAGGATCATGCCCTGGGCTTAAGGCGGAGCTAAACCACTAAGACACCTGGGCTGCCCAAATTCTGACCTCTTTTAATTGTTTTATATTTACTCTATGTGGGGCATCAATATGAGTGGTACCAGTAAGTATAACAGAGACACTGAGTGGATTTAAAATCACAGTGTGTTGATAACTTCTCATGAGCTTGCTATGGTACTCTGTGGCCACTCTGTATATAATGGTATACAGTTATTAAAAAATATTGGTATAGGTATATATTTATGAATATAGAGAGATTGTTTATATAAGTGGAAATGCAGGTTGGCAGATTATACATTTAGTATGATCACAAGTATTAGTGGGAAATACTTTTTCTTTACTTCTGAGGTTTCCTTTTTTTTTTTTTTTTTGTAAAGATTTTATTTATTCATGCGAATACACAGAGAGGAGAGAGATAGAGAGAGAGAGAGAGATAGAGAGAGAGGCAGAGACACAGGCAGAGGGAGAAGCAGGCTCCATGCAGGGAGCCTGACGTGGGACTGGATCCCTGGTCTCCAGGATCACGCCCTGGGCTGAAGGCGGTGCTAAACCGCTGAGCCCCCCGGGCTGCCCTGAGGTTTCCTTCTTAAGAAGGGTGTTCCGTTAGTGTCGGCCTGAGTCCGCTCTTGCTCCTTTAAGTCACTTCATCCTTGATGTAATGACTTATCTGATTGGTAAATTTGAGAATAGTTGGCCTTATGGATGCACTTCGTTGATGTGTAGGAGCTAGCTAGTCTTCCCACAGCAGCCGATGAGTCCTGTTTTGTCTCCTCCTAAATGGTATAAGCTATGCAGGGGCTTACCCCTGCCGGGGGGAGAGGGGACAGGGACCGCTCCCAGCAGTGGTAAGCCCCTGTCTGTGCTGGCATGCGCAGCTCTGAGGTTAACCATCAGCAGGCCCATTTGTCTAGTACACCTACCTCTTCTATTAGCACTAGCAGTGATTCTGTATTTGTTTTCTGAACTTGTTCATGACTTTGGCAGGGAAGGAGTTACCAGCTTGTACGTGCTCTCTTTGGAAGTGCCTCATACTTATGACTCTATTTTATTTAGTTTTACATATATTTTTAGTATTTTTCCATATACATGTAGAAAAAAGTCTGGAAAGAAAAGCATCATAGTTTCAAAAGAGATTGGTAGAATTAATTTTTTTCCTCGTTTATACTTTTAAGTTCACTGAATTTATTAGACATGTAACTAAGAAATAGTTAAGTATTTTAAACCTCTAAAATATACAGTGTAGCCTGACTTCCCATGTAGAACAATCATCTTTGTAGAAGGGAAAAACTAGACCCGAGTAGGTATGTTTCCACCTCATAGCATGGTGCTTGAGTCTAGAACTTATGGTAGGCAAAAACAGATTACTTTTCTGAAACCTATGGCTTGTCATTTCAACACGTATGTCACCATAATGGCTTTCCATCCATTAATAGTGTGAAGCAATTTGCATGGCTTTTATTTATTTTTTATTTTTTTTAATTTTTATTTATTTATGATAGTCAAAGAGAGAGAGAGAGAGGCAGAGACACAGGCAGAGGGAGAAGCAGGCTCCATGCACCGGGAGCCCGATGTGGGATTCGATCCCAGGTCTCCAGGATCGCGCCCTGGGCCAAAGGCAGGCGCCAAACCGCTGCGCCACCCAGGGATCCCAATTTGCATGGTTTTTAAAAGTGAGTTCCTGTATTTAACTGAGGTTAAGTGGATTCTGTATTTCTCTTTCCTATTTGCTGAGTTTGCTAAGCCTGTTTATTATTATTATTTTTTTGCTTCTTTTATTATCCCTTGCCTTTAAAAAAAGGAACAGCTAGATTTTTACCATCTTTCCTGCTTATCACTGTGATAGGCCTATATGAATATATAATACTCAGGTTTGGCCATATTTGAAATTATAGATCTATTAAAAAGGGAAGAGATAAAGTGATGTTTTAAAAGTGGTAGTTTTTATATCCCCCCCCCCATATTAGCAGAGAAAAAATATTTCTTGATTTCAAAATTTTATAAAAGTAGAGTAAAACTGCAACATAATTCAGTCATCATATTTTTACCGTGCTTTTAAAAAATTTACTTAAAAAATTTTTCAATTTCAATTATGAAATACTTAAGATTATAAGACATGCTGAGCATAAAATACTCTCTAGATATTCCACACACAACTTAATAAACAAAACTTTATAAATACAAGTAAGCTTCTGTGTACCCCGTCCTACCTCCAGTTTGATGTTTACCATTATTATGCATATGCTAATATTTTTTGTATTACCTATATAAGTATCATTAAAGAATATAGTGCATTTTTGAGTATTTTAAAACTTGATGTGAAACATTTATATAAAGTGAGAATGTAAAATTGAACAGCTGCTTTAGAAAACTATTTGCCAGTTCCTAAAAAAGTTAGGCAAACTCAGCACTTTTCTTAGGTAATACCAAAGAAAGACGTGTATATACCGCACAAAACTTGCACACAAATGTTCATAGCTGTGTTGCAATATTCACATTAGCCAAAAAGTTAAAAAAACAAACAAAATTGAACAACCGAATGTTCAAGTGGTGAATGGATAAATAAAATGAGGTATATCTACAATGAAATATTATTCAGCAATAAAATAACTGAAGGACTGATACATGCATTAACATGGGTGAACTTGAAACATTCTAATAAATAAACTAGTCACAAAGACCATATGTTGTATGATTCTATTTATACGAGAAGTCCAGATTAGTCAAATTTATAGAAACGGAAGGCAGATTTGTGATTGTCTGCGGTGGAGGTTATGGGGGGACATTGGGCTGAGACTCCTAATGGGTATGGATTTCTTTTTAAGATAATGGTGACAGTTGCACAAGTCTGAATATATTAAAAAAGTCAAATTGTACATTTAAATGGGTGAGTTGTATTGGGATGTGAATTATATCTCAGTAAAGCTGTTTAGGAAGTTTATGTTAATGTTATATATTTTATTATTAGCTTTTTAAACTCAGTGTAAACCAAATCATTATATTTTAGGATTTTTGTACATTTAGTTCTATATAACTGACTTTCACTTTCCACTCTCTGAATTTACTGTAATTTATTAATCATTTCCCTTTTTTGCTCTTTGAAAACAATGCTTTTCTGAACAGTCTAATCTATATTTCCTTATGTGATGATGTATTTTTAGGTGCAACATGAGGTTGAACTCACAACCCTGACATAAGGACCTGAGCTGGTATCAAGAGTTAGACATTTAACCACCTGAGCCACCAGGGTGCTCCAATGATGATACATTCTTAAGGCTTTCTTCCAAATTAGAATTTGGATAAAGTTATTGATGATTTGTAATTTCTTTAGTATTAACTATTTAGAAGACATTTTACTGGTGTACATTGGAACATTTAATTCATATAGTAATATAATTTAAAGTTGAAAATAGTAAGAGTACTCTATCCTCTGAAGTTTTTCTGTGGTTCTTTTATATTTGGCCAAAGAACAGGGCTTCTTGACTACTGTGCCTTTCTTGGTATTTTATCATTAAGTGCAATGTGTCCTAATTTTTGTGTATGCTTATATCTTACAGAAAAAGCCACAAATGAGTACAACACTACAGAAGATTGGAGTCTTATTATGGACATATGTGACAAAGTTGGAAGCACTCCTAATGGGTAAGATGCCCAGTTATGCCCGGTGAATGTCTAGTAGCTTAATGACCTATGTCTCTCTTCCCAGTGTGACTTTGTTTTTTTTTTTTTTTTTTTTTTTTAATTTTTTTTCCCAGTGTGACTTTGAAAGAAAATGGGATTTTACTGTTTACTTTTGGGGGACAAAACTTAGGAGATCCTGGTGGCCCAATTTATGGGATTAATTTTATCCCAAAAGAACAATGGAAAAAGAGTTCAGCTGAAAATCTGAGATATATTAAAATACATAATTAAAACTTTGACCCAATAGTGACACATGTTAACAATGAATAGACTAGTTATTTAGGGAATTCCCCTTTGACTTAGACATGGATGGGAGTCTTTTAATAATTAAGTAGATAAATACAATAATGTAATACATAATACACTGAAGAAGCCCTTCAAAAAGATAAAGTGAATATAAAAAAGGGTGCTTTGAGGGCAGAATGCAACAATTAAGGTGAACTGATCATACTTTAGAAGACTGATGAAAGCATTTAACTTTACAGCTTTTCTAAGTACCTTGATATATGTTTATTTTTACACCTTTTGAAGACTGTATATCTTATAATTTTTTTAAGATAAGAATTTTCTGTCTGAATCCTAAATCTGTCTTGAAGAAATGAGAAGATAATTTATGTGACATAGTTCTCTTGTGTTGATCTATTGGAAGTTATTTGGGTCTAATTCTGGAATATACAACCTTTGCAACAAGCTGCTCCTTTTTTGCAGTGTGTGTGTGGGGCTGTTCTGTAATTCTCTGAACAAAGTACTGCATGGAATCATTTTGCAGATTTATTCCTTTAATGAAGTAAAATTTGAAAGGATTTTATTTTTAAATTTAAAGTTGATTTGCTAGTAGAATGCCTTACATTTTTAATGGTTAAGTTGAAATTCTGAATAAATACTTAATATTCTTCATTTTTTTCCCCTTAGAGCAAAAGATTGTCTAAAAGCCATAATGAAAAGGGTAAATCATAAGGTTCCTCATGTTGCTCTACAAGCATTAACTGTAAGTAAGAGTCATGTTATTATCTGACCCAAATTTTAAATGTGTATTTATTTCAGCAAGTTAAGTAAGATAATATTTCAACATTTGTATATTGATTTTTATTTTAATTAATAGCTTCTTGGGGCTTGTGTGGCAAACTGTGGAAAGATATTTCATTTAGAAGTATGTTCCCGTGATTTTGCAACAGAAGTACGTGCTGTGATAAAAAATAAGGTAAATTTTAAAAAGAGAAGCAATTTAAGTCATTAAAAAGTACATATACTATGTGTCATTTTAACTATATATAGCATTAATAAAGTTGTATTATAAATGAAATCACTTTTAGCTAAGTTTGAAATGAGATAAACTTCCTGTTCTAAAACTTAGATGTTTTCATTTGTAGCACCAGAAACTGTTTTCCTTCCCAAAGCATGCATACTAGTGATAATAGCTAATCTTTATTTAGAGTTAGTAAGCAGTCACTGCTTTAAGGATTTTACATATATTGTCATGTTTAATGCTCTTAATAATCCTTAGAAGTTAGATTCTCTTGTCATTCCTGTTATAAATGCAAAAGCTGAGGCTTAGAGGGAAGTTCAGTAACTTGCCCCAGGTCGTGCAGCTAGTAAGTGACATAGCTAAAATTCAGATCCAGGTTTCCGAGTCCAGATTGACCACTATCCTGTACATTCACACTAGAGATGGCAAGCAAATTGGACCTTTATTTTAGAGCAGGATTGAGGGGTCTTCACAGTAGGGTTGTTCTTAACTGATTTCTTTGGGATAGAAACTCTGAAGCTTCTGTTGTTATTAGTGGCAAAAATCCAGGAATTTTAGGTTAGTCGATATAAAAAATTTAATCTAATATTGAGCATATTAAGAAAACATAGAACAGATAACCTCTGAATATAAAAGATCTGATGTCATTATAGTAAGAGTTAAAAATTGATGTTTAATAGGTAATTTTACTAGAAACAACTTTATCTTAAAAACAAAAATAGACATTTATCAAGCACTCATCTAGGCTAGGGATTGCTGGACTTTTGTTGATCATTATATAATTAAAGAGAGAATTTGGGTGGTAATACTCTGTTAAATAATTCAAGTGCTTTAACCACAGTTTTATTTCTTTCATTGCATCGCCCTTAAAAGGCTCATCCTAAAGTATGTGAAAAATTGAAATCTTTAATGGTGGAGTGGTCAGAAGAGTTTCAGAAGGATCCTCAGTTTAGTCTAATATCTGCAACTATTAAATCTATGAAAGAAGAAGGGATTACTTTTCCTCCAGCAGGTTCTCAGGTAAGAGATTCATGTAGATCCATGATTTACCTTACACTATTTTGAGGGTATGTATCTTATATAAAAGCTAGGCAAGGTCTATCTTAATCATCCTTTCCCACCTCTACTTTCCAGGTGCCTGAGATAGCGCCCTATATTTAGTAGGTGTTCTAATTCTTGAGTGAATTTCTTCTACATATCAGAACTTTGAGAAGTGAATCAGCCATAAATAATCTGATGCTACTCTAAGTCTAGAATCATGCAAAAGGCATAGATGTATGAGGGAGTCCTTGTGTTTAAGAAATTTACAGTAAATTTGGAGGGTAGCTGTTTACATGTGAAAAATAACTAAATTGTAAGTGATGTATATGGATGGGGGAGGGGTAACAAAGACTAGATGCCAGAAGAGAGAGGTGACAACAGACTGAGATGGTAAAGAGGTAGAATTTTTAGACTGGAATGTATTTCAATAATAGGAGGGAAGAGGGAAGAGGTCCTGTTAGGGAAGGACTGATAGGAGCAAATCCATGGAATTGAAAAGGGTCAAGACCTGTTGGTTGAAGAGTGAATATGTCTGGAGTGAATGGTTTACATATAGATGAGTGGAACTCTAAGACTAGAAATTTATTTGAGGAGATAGAGACTAGTTTTAGTAGGACAAGGGTGGAGGTAGGGATAATGAGTCACAGAGTGGGCTATTTAAGTGTGGGAGAAGAATACTATCTTGAGTTTTGCTTCAGTGCCTCTTGCCTTCTACTTAATATTAGGATACGGGCTAGGGAAAAAAACTAAGAGGAGGAGTACTGTATATTTTATTTTTATTTAGACTGTAGACTAAAAGGATCTTTTAAACAGACACAAAGGATCTTTAGAGCTGACCAGAACTGAGGGCTCAAGGGATCATTCGAGGACAAAAATCTTATAAGTAATAAAAGCAAGCATTCTTCTGCTCTATCTTCTGCATGTCAAAAACCTGTAGAACTGTGTTTATAGAACTGGTTCTTTAACTGGTTTAAAGAACTGGTTCAGGACCCTGGACATCTCTGTCCTCCATGCCTGTAAATTTAACCATGACCTTCCTAAGTCCTCTGCTGCACGCACAGAGCTACCACGCTTCAAGTACAATAAGTACTAAAAGAGCTTAACATGTATTCCTAGAAGTGCACCTGTTGTCTCTGTCCACCCTCTTCTCTTCAGTAATTATCATGGCTTCTTGCTGCCGCTTCTCCTGGAGCTTGATGCTCCTCACTGACTAAGATACTTTGGACAGTTGAGACCAAGGAAGTACAATCAGGAGATATTTGTATTTAAGTACTTTCTGTATCCCATGTTCTGTGTCAGATACAAAGATGTATGCAAAATGGAAGCCAGTTCATGCCCTTTGTGGAGTTTATAATGTTTTCTTGAAGACCATGATGTTTTATTTTAGTATTTGAAGACTGCTACTTAAAATTTTTACAAAGAACTTCACTTTTAAAAGAAACTCGTCAGTTTTTTAAAAAATTAACATGTGTGAGTAATTATAGAGCTTGTGTTTTCTTTGAAACGGTGGCTGTGTTCATTTTCCTCATACATTTACAGACTGTCTCAGCTGCTGCCAAGAATGGTACATCATCGAACAAAAACAAAGAAGATGAGGACATAGCTAAAGGTAAATGCTCAAGCATGTATAATTTAGTGTTGCTTAAAACACCCTTGCCAGAACAATTTATTTAAATAAAAATTATAATCAAACTGGGTTATACTTTTTGTATTTTACCTCAAATCTAGTAGGGTCTGAACAGGATACAAGATTGATTTAATTCATAATCCTCGTCAGTAATATGTATTTAATGTCCTACCTTTGGGGAGATTTCATTTCACCTTTTCTTTAATGCCAAAGTTATGAGTCAAGCACAGAAATATGTTCACGGCTTGTCCTATATGGAAAGCTACCCATATTATAATGTCACAATCTGTTTGCTATAAAAATAATAGCTGCTGTATATGACAGACTGTGATAATAAGGAATGAGCAAAAACTTTATTTTAAAAAATGTCATGATTTTCTGCCCTGTCCTCCCACGTCCCAAGAAAGCTAACTGTTCAGCATTTAATTGGACAAATAAAATATTCACTCGATTTATTCTTTTAAGTATTATATTATTAAACCTTTCTTTTTAAACTTGAAAAAATCAGAATTCTGTCTTTTTTTTGCATTTTAATTTTTCAAATTAGCTATTGAATTATCATTGCAAGAGCAGAAGCAGCAGCATGCAGAAACAAAATCCTTATATCCATCTGCAGAAATTCAGTTAAATAATAAAGTTGCAAGGAAAGTAAGAGCCTTATATGATTTTGAAGCCGTTGAGGACAATGAACTCACCTTTAAACACGGTGAAATTATTATTGTCTTGGATGACAGGTATGTTTTATATCTTTATTTCTGAAATATTTTGAAATTATGAAGTATAATATTCTTTATTTAGAATCCTGGATATTCAGGTCTTTGACTTTGGTGTATTTGAATCATAATGGAGCCTTTTCATACCTTAATTTTTTTCTAAAATAAAAGACTAGATATGTGAGGTTTTTATTATTTTATTAAATTTGGTAGTATTCTTTATATCTTGGATAAAAGATGTATTAAGTAATATTGTTATTTATCACAATTGTGAAGTCACCTGAATCCATTACATTGGGAGTTGTGTATATCAAAAAATTTTTTTAATAATAAATTTATTTATTGGTGTTCAATTTGCTAACATACAGAATAATACCCAGTGCTCATCCCGTCAAGTGCCTCCCTCAGTGCCTGCCAACCAGTCCCCCACCCCCCGCCCTCCTCCCCTTCCACCACCCCTAGTTCGTTTCCCAGAGTTGGGAGTCTTCCATGTTCTGTCTCCCTTTCTGATATTTCCTACCCATTTGTGTATATCAAAATTACTGGCAAAAAAAAAACCCACCCAAAATAGCTTGTAGGAAGAAATACAGCTATATTCTCTCTCTCTCTTTCTCCTTCTCTCTCTTTTGAAGAGGGTGAGAGAGGGATAGGAGGGCAGAGGGAGAGGGAGAGAGAGAATCTCAAGTAGATTCCATGCCCAGCTCAGAGCCTGATGCAGAGCTTGAGTTCACAAGCCAGGGATCATGACCTGAGCTGAAACTAAGTTGATGCTTGACTGGCTAAGTCACCCAGGCACCCCAGCTATGTTATCTTTGATAAAAGCAGCCAAAAGCTGTGCTCAGCTCTTCCCTAGTTCTAGCCTGCTACTGTACTCTCCCTCACAAATTCTCTATCATTTAAAGTTATAGTAAAGAATAGATCTATTGTACATCGGAAGCTAATATAGTATTGTATGTCAACTACATTTTCAACTTTTAAAAAAAGGATAGATCTGTCTCAGTTGGGCCTAATTCTGTTTTTTACTTTGCTTTTTTAAAGAAGTTGATGAAATTTAGCAAGGGTGACATCTAGCAGCTTGTTGCTGTGAACAGAGATTGCAGATGCATTCAGTATCTGTTATAAATAACTTAGTAAGAATATATTAGTCTAGTGCATTTTTAAATGAGTAGATACACAAAATGGCTTTACTTTCCCGCAGTAGTTATTGAAAAACGTTATGTAATAGGCTCTGTTTGTATAAAAAAAATGAATGAGAACACAGTTCTGTCTTACAAAATCTAGACTAAAGGAGGTTACGATTTCTATATAGATGTTTGTATGGAATGAAGATTGTGAATGCCATGAAAGAGGTAATATTGGGTCCAGAAGAGACCAGATTTGTACCAAGTGCAAGCATCTGGGAAAGAAGACTTAATTGGTGAGGGTTCATTTCAGGTGAACCTTGGTTTTGGTTAGGGAAAGTTTTACAAGAAATTGAGAATAGGAAAAAAGAAGGTCTCTTAGGCAATCAAGAAAATAATCATTTTTTTCTTTAATTTTTTAAAAATAATTATTCAGAGTAGAACACATCCCTGAATGATAGTAATTTTTGAAAAATGTTTTAATTTTAAAAAATATTTATTTATGAGAGACAAACAGAGAGAGGCAGAGACACAGGCAGACGGAGAAGCAGGCTCCATGCAGGGAGCCCGATGTGGGACTCGATCCTGGGACCCCAGGGTCACACCCTGAGCTGGAGGCAGATGCCCAACCGCTGAGCCCCCAGGTGTCCAGATAGTAAATAAATATTAAGGGGCAGGCATAGCCTGGGCTCTGAACACTGACATTCTGAAATGTCAGGGTTCTTAGTGTAATTTTAGTTAGAATATTTACAAAAGAACCTAGGTTTATAGTTCACATATTTTTATACAACTAGAATATTGGAGTCAGAAGGGCTACCATTGCGCCACGAGGTTACTCAACTAGAATATTGAATTTATAAAACAGTAGAGACTAAACTACAAAATAAGTAGTTTTTGCTCTAAGATTCAAATTTTGAGTATTTTATATAGTGAGAAAATATTCTAAAATAAATTGCTATTTGGGGTGTCTAGGTGGTGCAGTTGGTTGAGCAACTGACTTGATTTCAGCTCAGGTTATGATCTCCGAGTCATGAGATCCAGTCCTGAGGCAGGATCCATTGTTAGTGCACAGTATGCTTCAGATTCCTCTCCCTCTGCCCCTCCCACTCATGCATGTGTACGTGCTCTCTTTCTCTTTCAAATAAGCAAGTCTTTTAAGAAAAATTGCTACTTACAAGGTAAATAGATTACTGATTAATGACACAGGTACTTTGTCACTTATCAACAGGCCTGTACTACCCTGTGCTGTAATTAACTGAATTCTCTGACTTTTTCTTTTTTTTCCTGTTGTCTTTCATAGAGTGTATACCTTCACATCATTTGGAGTTCATGTGGCATTATGCTCCTATTACAGTCGTTATGTTGCTGTGCTGCATGTGTCTTTTCACACGTTTTTTTAAATTTAATTTTATTTTTTTTAGATTTTATATATTATGATAGACATAGAAAGAGAGAGCGAGAGAGAGAGGCAGCGACACAGGCAGGGGGAGAAGCAGGCTCCATGCCGGGAGCCCTATGCGGGACTCGATCCGGGACTCCAGGATTGCGTCCTGGGCCAAAGGCAGGCACTAAACTGCTGAGCCACCCAGGGATCCCCCCTACACATGTTTAATTAAGCTCAAAGTCATTTAATAATTTAGATGTATATAAAATTATTTTCAGTTGAGAATACTGTAAGTTGAGAAATTTTTTTCTATATAACTTCTAAGAGAATCCAACATGAATATGATGGAATATGTACGCTGATTGCTGTCATTTTAATGGTAGGATACCCCAATCTTAAATTTGCCATAGACATGTCCATTAACACACCCATAGGTTAAATGTTGTCGTTCAGGGTGATAGTGTATCACTGGCAGGATTTTTAAGCATAAATGCAAACTTGACTCCTAAAGTGAAATGACAATCTTCAGTTAAAAGGTGGTCATCTAGATGATCCAGAATATGATTATATTCATTGTTTTTATATTGCTGTGGAAATGAAAGCACAGTGTTAAATTTTTCATGTATAGAATTTGAAGTCCTGTGAAGATACATCATTTTTGGACTTTGGCTTAAGAAACACTGAACTAATAGAAAAGGTGCACATTTCTTATTAACAGAATATACCAAAAAAAGAAAAAAGCTATTAACTTTCTACATTTTTAGATTTATCTCACCATTCCTTGTTTGTTACGTACTATTTCAAATAATCAAGTAGAATTCCTAAAGTTCCAAAAATGCTATGTTGTGATTAGACCCTCTGTGGCGTTGTACATTTGGTTCTTTCTTTCTGGAAACACCTGTCAAAAGAGGCAGACATGTTTAGAAAAGAAAGGAACTTTACTTGTAAGGAAGATTTGCAAGGGAGCCCAGGCTTTAGGATGATTGGCTCCCTTAATTAAAAAACAGATATTTTAAGGAAATGACCCTCTACAATATTGCCAAGATTTCTAGGTTTACTATTTGTATGTTTGTGGTTTTTTTTCACATGATTATCATATCCATAAATAGGGCATCAGTTATCTTTAGCCATTGTCATTACGGAAGTCAGCAAACGAGTGCCTGGGTGGCTCAGTCGGTTAAGCCTCCAGCTTGTGAATTTGGCTAAGGTCGTCGGTTGTGCTATAGAGCCCTGCACCTGGCTCCACACTTAGTGGAGAGTCTGCTTGGGATTCTCTCTCTCAAATAAATAAGTAAATCTTAAAAAGCAAAACAAAAGTCAGCAAGTGAGTGGTTTTAGCTGAGAAGCCAATAGCCTAAAGGAGAACTCAGGTGTTTGTTTATTTTGAGACTTCAAATGAGCCAGGATAACTTAGTTTTTTGTTAGTGTGCAAAGTTGTCTGTTTCTTTATATTTTTATTTTCTTTTTTATTCATAATGGCAACAGAACAGATGTCATTTATATTTCCATATCCCTAATTTCTTTTTCCTCCTAGCAAATGCCTGTTTAATCTTCAAACCTGTGTAGATTTTACATCTTCTGAGAAGCCTTTACTCTCTGCCATTAGTTTCCAATAGTTAGTTCTTTCTCTGTCCTGCTGTAACTCCTTGAACATAATAGCATTTCTCATGCTGTACTGCAGTCACTTCTCTACATATGTCTCTCCTGCTATATGAGTTGATTCTGAAGAGGTTCAGCACTTCCTTGGGAAGGAAGAAGGGGGAAGGAGAAAAATCTCACAGTCCTGCTTTTTAGCAAGGTAACGTAGTTAGTACAAGATGGTTGAAAATACCATGCTAGATTTTTGTTCTTGAGAACAGAAACTGTCTCCCATTAGCTTTGTAACTTCTTGCTTAATCTGATGTCACTTGTTGCCTCTTTGGTAGGCTTTCATAAGTGTTAGCTGTATAATCAATTCATTGGTAATAAAGTTTCTGTTTTTATCATTTTCACTCAGCTGTGATTTATTTTGCTTAATACAAAAAGCTCTAAATTGAATTATCAGTTTTTATAAAATTACAATGCTGAGGGGATCCCTGGGTGGCGCAGCGGTTTGGCGCCTGCCTTTGGCCCGGGGCACGATCCTGGAGACCCGGGATCGAATCCCACATCAGGCTTCCGGTGCATGGAGCCTGCTTCTCCCTCTGCCTGTGTCTCTGCCTCTCTCTCTCTCTCTCTCTCTCTCTCTCTATGTGACTATTATAAATAAATTAAAAAAAAATTAAAAAAAAATTACAATGCTGAAATACCTTAATTTAGAAATTTAAAATTAAATATTATTTTGTATCACTAACATTCCAAAGAATCAACTGATTGTCAGTGGAGAGTACTTAGAGCTGGATTAGGGCTAGGAAGGAGTCATCATGCTTTGACATGGCATTTGTTTTGCCTACTTTTATGCTTTATCAGGAAGTTTGCAGTAGTGGCTGGAAGGGATTTATCCTATATTAATAGGGCCACTAGAGAAGGCTACACATAAAATTGTTCATAAGTTCAAATAGAATACACGTGTCCATTTCACAGGTTTGGGTTTTCTGTTTTTTTTTTTTTTTTTGTAAAAATTCCTCTGAGTTCAGCTGTCCTTTTTAAAATGGAAAGTATAATTTTAAAAAGCATGTGTGGAAGAGAATTTCTTACTTTATATATATATCAGCAGACATGACATATTAGATACAATTTTTTTAAGATTATTTTTGAGAGTGAGAGCAGAGCTAGCAAAAGAGAACATGAGTGAGGGGGGATCCCAATGTAGGGCTTGATCCTAGGACCCCGAGATCATGCCCTGAGTGGGAGGTAGTTGCTTAACCAACTGAGCCCCCAATATATTAGATACATATTAGATATCTTTATATTAGAATTGTCAATATATCAGTTATTTTCAAGTTTTAAGAATTTGAGTGAGATGTAGCTCACATCTTTGTGGTACTTTTTAAATGAAATGACATTTCAGAGTCCCAGAAGTTCATTCATCCTACAGTTTCATTTTTTAGGAATGTATGCTCAATAAGTCAAATTTTTGGAAAGGCATAGACCAAATTATTTTCTAGATTCTATATGGTTGTCCATATAGAAAGGCCAACAGAATCAATGGACAAACTACTAAAATTGGTAAGACTTCATCAGGGTTTTTAGATACCGTCTAAAAACATAAAAATCAGTGGGTAAAAGATTGCCATACTCAATGAAGATTATAAATGATTTATGATCTAGAGTTAAATAACCTAATAAATATATTTAAGTACTTAATGGATAAAGTCATAAAATTCTTTGAAAGACATAAAGAAATATAAGTATATATAATATGTTTATTTTATCTTCTTAAGATTGATTGATTGATTTGAGAGAGCACGAGCAGGAGGGGTAGACAGAGAGGGAGAGAGAAGGCCAAGTGGACTCTGTGCTGAGCATGGAGCCCAATGCAGGGCTCCATCCCAAGACCCTGAGATCATGACCAGGACCTTGAGCTGAAACCAAGAGTCAGATGCTCAACCAGCTGTGCCACCCAGGCTCCCCTACGATATGTTTATTTATATAATTATACACAGAGATACCACGTTCATGGTAAAGAAAACTTTAATGTTGTAAAGATTTCATTTTCCCCATATTAATGCATAAATTCAGTGTACTTCTAATTAAAATCCCAACAGGACTTTTTTTCAGAGAACTTGAAAGCATTTTAATTTTAACATTAATATGGAAATATGCAGGTATGCAAGAGAGGGTACTTTTACCTGCCAAGTATCAAGGCATATTAACAAGCTGTAGTAAATAAATATATGGACTGTTCAACAGAATGGAATCTAGATCCATCTGCTCATGAACAGATAGCAGCCTGCTGCTTGAAAGATAGGATATCGTAAATCAGTAGAAAAAATGATGTATTATTCAATAAATTTTTGCTGAAATGACTGCCTCTTTATACAGTACTAATAAAATTTTGATTCAGGTTCACATATATATGGTTTCATTCGAGATGAATTAAAGACTTAAACATGGGGTGGGACACCTGGGTGGCTCAGTTGCTTAAGCCTCCACCTCTTGGTTTCTGCTTAGCTAGTGATCTCAGGATCATGAGATCAAGCCCCATGTTGAGCTCCACACTCAGCTCGGAGTCCACTTGAGATTCCACCTCTCCCTTTGCCCCTCCCTCTGCTCACACACACATGCTTTCTCTCTCTCCTCCAAATAAATAAATCTTAAAAAAAAAAAAAGACGTTAACATGGGGGAAAGATAAGAAAGAAAACCTAAAACTATTAAATGTATTGGAAAACAGATTTGGGAGTTCAAGGATAGAGAAAGATTTCTTTTAAGGAAACTATAAACCATAAAAGATTGCTAAATTTGATTACATGGAACAAAAAACACTATGCAGTAAAAGAAACCGTAAACATATGTTAAAAGACAAGTGACAGTTTGAGAGAAGGTATTTGCATAATTCAGACAAACAGTTGCTGTCCAGGATATATAAAGAACTCCTACAGATCCATGAAAAGAGATAAATAGTCCAATGGAAAAAGAAAAATGAACAGAAAACATGAATAAGCAGTTAACAGAAGAGGCCGTCTGAATGGCCAGCAAAACCTGTGGATGCTCGGGAAGCACAGATGAACAGAGCCCTGAGATAGGATTTCTCTCCTGTCTGACATCAAGTGCTGCGTGGACAGTTAACACGTCTGAGGGAAAATGACCTTTTCACGTGCTGCTGAGGACAGGAGGATGGTGCATCGTCACGACCTCTTAAGAGACTACTTGGCAATAGTTGATAAAATGGAAAATATTTGTATCCTGAGGCCCAGCAAGTCCATGTCTGTGAATAAGCCTAAAGAATTGTTGCTTGTCTACCCTAGAATTGAGAATGACCATTACCCCAATCTATGTAAGGTAAAAGACTGGAAATATTTAAGTGTTCATCCATCTGGGGATGGATAAATCACATATGCTGTATTTGGATAATGGGATCCTTTAAAAGGGATAAACAAGATATGAAAGTATTAACATATAAAATGTAAAAGTCTATAATGATTACTGTATCTGTAGACTTTGCTATAGGTATATGTAAACAAATAAAAACTATACTTGCAGGAAGGGTTCGTACCAACTGTATGTGGTGGTTTGGTAGGTTTGGATGTAGGATTCAAACTTGGGTTTTGGTAAAGGGGACTTCATCGTTGCCTGTAATTTTCTTTTTTAAGCCCAGCATCAAGGGGCACCTGAGTGGCTCAATCAGTTAAGCGTTTACCTTCAGCTCGGGGCTTGATCCCAAGGTCCTGGGATTGAGCCCCATGTCGTGCTCTCTGCTCAGCAAGGAGTCTGCTTCTCCCTCTCCCTCTGCCTGCCACTCCCCATGTTTGTGCTCTCTCTCCCTCTCTTTCTCTCTCTCTGTCAAATAAATAAGTAAAAGTCAGATATGACTGCTTGTTAATTGGTTCTACATTTAAATATGGGAATGTGGATGTTGACTTTATTTATGCTTTTCTGTATCTTTCATTAAGTTTAAGAACTGCTTTTAAGTACAGTTGGATATGAACTATTATTTTCAGAGTAGGCTAAATTTAATTTTTATTTTAATTCCTCTTCCCGTTAATGTACTAAAATGTAGAGGAACAAATGACATTTTTGTACTGTATTTTCAGTGATGCCAATTGGTGGAAAGGAGAAAATCACAGAGGAATAGGACTCTTCCCATCTAATTTTGTAACAACTAATTTAAACATAGAGTCTGAGGCAGGTAAGTTAAATTTTAGAGAAGATTAAATCTATTAAAGTTTTTTACAGGGACGCCTGGGGGACTCAGCGGTTGAATATCTGCCTTTGGCTCAGGGCATAACCCCGGGGTCCCGGGATCGAGTCCGACATCGGGCTCCTGTCCGGAGGGAGAGCAGGGTCAGGAGCAGGGCTTCTCCCCCTGCCTGTGTCTCTGCCTCTCTCTCTGTGTCTCTCATAAATAAATAAAATCTTTTTTAAAAAAATGTTTTTTACACTTGAATTTTATTCAGTTTTGTTTTTGATGTTGTTTTTATTTATTTTTTATTTTTTATTATTTTTTAAAGATTTTATTTATTCATTCATAGAGACAAAGAGAGAGAGAGGCAGAGACACAGGCAGAGACACAGGCAGAGGGAGAAGCAGGCCCCATGCAGGGAGCCCGACGTGGGACTCTATCCCAGGTCTCCAGGATCACGCCCTGGGCTGCAGGCGGCGCTAAACTGCTCTGCCACCGGGGCTGCCCTTGATGTTGTTTTTAAAGTAATTTCTACGCCCAAAATGGGTCTCAGACTCATGACCCTGAGATCACGAGTCATGTGTTCTACCGACTGAGCCGGTCAGGTGCCCTGGTTCAGTTTTGAATATAAAGTAGATTGGCATTTAACTCTGTTTTAAATTATTTGTAGACAGTATAGTTTAACTTCTTACCAAATTAAGGGGTTAACTTATTCCAGGTCAATTCCAATAATTTTTTTATCATTTTATTTTAAATTCTTTGAGAATTAATGTACATAATTCACATAAGGCATAAAACAATCTTTTGTTGGTCTGTAATGACCAGGCAGATATTTAATTATGATTTAATTTGTGTCTGTTCAGTATAAAGAATATTGGTTTTATTCATCACTGAACCACAGTATCAAAGGGAGTAGGTGGCAGGTGGGGGCTGGTGACAAGTGCCAAGTGTGATTACAAGGGTTAGGAGTACTCCCAAATTTTAGATTTTTCCTCACCTTGATCTGATCCTGGGGAACTTGAAGCAATAATAAAGCAGTCTAATTAAGACAGTGGTTTCCTATTTCACATCTGCTGTCAACCATGCAGAGGAAGCTTCCATTTGTTATGCAGGCAGAAAGGTGGGGGTTGCTGAGTGTAAAGAACAGCTAATAGTATTACGATGCTCAAGATCAGAAATAATGTAGCTTGGTGGTGTTTGAGTACTCTTTTATCAGGTATTGTACAACATCCTTAGCTTGTACTATTTCATTTGATCCTCACAACTCTGTGAGATAGGTACTTTTGTTATCCCATTTTACAGATAAGGAAACTGAGGCTGAGGGTTTATGTGGCTAGTAGGTGATAGAGCCATGATTCTATACTTTTTTATTTTTATTTTTTATTTTTATTATTTATTTATGATAGTCACAGAGAGAGAGAGAGGCAGAGACATAGGCAGAGGGAGAAGCAGGCTCCATGCGCCAGGAGCCTGATGTGGGATTCGATCCTGGGTCTCCAGGATCGCGCCCTGGACCAAAGGCAAGCGCCGAACCACTGCGCCACCCAGGGATTCTAAAGTCAGCCAGTCTGCTCCTAGGTGTATTTATACTGACTCACATGCAGGTGCTAGTCTGTATTATCAGTTTTAGAGAATAAACTTAAATTATGAAAGCTCTGTGCATTGTGTGTAATGCCGTCATTGTATGAGTGGGGTGATGGCATTCAGTTAAAGTAAACTCGAGAGATGTAAAGACTTATTTAAAGACAGAGTACTTTGCCAGTAGTTACATTTTTTATTCTTTTAGCCTGACTCTCTAAGTAGTTGTGAAAATTGGAGATGCTGTTTTTAATATCTCTGTAAGACCATGCTCAGGGGATCCTATGTAGAAATTTCACCCTGGCACAGGCTGGAGAGATTGAGCTGTGGTTTTAAAAAGTAGACAATATTCTGGCTTCTCAGTATATCCTCATGTTATGTTGAGCTTTGCTCCTTAGTACCTATTTGAAAGCCAGGTATTTAAATTAAGTGGCTAACTGTTGGGACGTAAAAATCCTTTGGTTAAATAGAGATTTTTCTTCTTGAGGGGTGTACATTTTATTGGAAACATTACTCTTTAGATGTGATACAGTGTCTTCATTCAAGGCTCTAACATGGCCTACAAGGCAAACAGATTTTTGGATTAGAAGCAAGGTAGATTTTTATTGTAATTTTATTTTTATCAAAATTTACTTGATTAAAGTATAGTACATTATAGCAACACTCCAGTGAAGATTTAAATAGCTCTCTGGATATGTATAGGAATTGTCTTTCAACCTTCTCTTTATGAAAGAGAAGCTTGTTTGTTTTCTGTTGCTTTAAGTCTATTATCAAAATTAGGTTGAGATTGAGTAATTTTTTTTGTCCTTGTGAAGATGATATTGATTGTTTTTTGGTTTATATAGGAAATACATTTTTATAGCAGGGCCAGTGTAGAAGGAGCTCGTATATTAACTCTGAAAGTGGCTGGTTGGATTACATGCTACTCTTGTGTATCCATCCAAGTGGTAACACTAAGTTTTTCAGAAAATGCCTTTAATAGCAGTTCCCATAATACTGCTTGCTTGTTCCACAGATGGTAAGTTCCATCAGGGCAGAGATTGTGGTCTGCTCTGTTGACTGACGTATTTCCAATGCCTAGAACAACGCCTGGCACACAGTAAGGGCTAATAAATGTTTGTGGTGTGAGTGAACGAACCTAGTAATAACATGTTGATTATGGAATGTGATGACTAAAGAGTTTCCTTTGTCTTCTTACGGATAATCACAGGCTACTTACATATCAGTGATTAAAATACCAAAGTAAATGCTGAGGAACTTAAAGCTTACTTTGTTTCCATAGCAGCTGTGGACAAGTTAGATGTAACTGAGGAGGAGGAGGAGGAAATTAAGAAATCAGAGCCTGAGCCTGTGTATATAGATGAGGTAGGTAGAGTCTTTCTCTTGTTTAATAGTTAAACTGTCAACACTTTTAAGATCCATTATCCTTGAGAGTGCTTCTTGCAAAGAGTAATTTTTATGTTCATTGAAATGAAAGCTCTTGAGTTTCTAAGTGTCCGTTTATTTTTTTAGGATAAGATGGATAGAGCCCTGCAGGTACTCCAGAGTATAGATCCAACAGATGCGAAACCAGACTCCCAAGATCTCTTGGATTTAGAAGGTATTTAATGCCATTGAGTATTTAGCTACCGGTGGTGTCCCGGATGTCTTCTTCCTTGCGTTTTGCTTCTAGAAATTGGAGATCTCTGCTGGGAAGTAGACGAGTATAATAAAGTAGTAAATGTCTACCTTGGAAGGTGTTGTTATCAACCTGCCTGTTTTGGTTAAGAAGGAAGTCTGTATTTTTCTGTAAGCTCACTGGTGATACTGGCTGAAGAGATTTGCAGTCCAAAAGGGGTAGGATCAAGAGTAAGAGCGTATTAAATTAATTGAGTCAAAGTTAGAAATTCTTCCTTCTAAGTCCGTTGTATCTGATTTTTTTTAATTTTTATTTTTAATTTTTTTTTTATTTATTTGTGATAGTCACAGAGAGAGAGAGAGAGAGAGAGAGGCAGAGACATAGGCAGAGGGAGAAGCAGGCTCCATGCACTGGGAACCCGATGTGGGATTCGATCCTGGGTCTCCAGGATCGCGCCCTGGGCCAAAGGCAGGCGCCAAACCGCTGCGCCACCCAGGGATCCCTGTATCTGATTTTAAAGGGCAAAATTATACATGATCTGTGTTAACTTTGAAATGTTGTCCTTTGATGCATGCTGATAGGTCTTTTTAATCCCCAAGAAATTGGAAACGATTACAAAAATGTTTTTATGCCTTTTTAAAAATCCTTTGAGAGAAAAATCTTTGATAAATGGGTAAATATTCTTAAATCTTTTTATAGAAGAAACTCTGGTTATGAATATTAGGATACTACACTATTTTATCAGTGCTTACATTTGGAAATACACAAAATACTTAATTTTAAAGTGACTTAAATACTTGAAAAATGTTCATATGAGAGACACCTAACTCTGGGAAACAAACAAGGGGTAGTGGAAGAGGAGGTGGGTGGGGGGATGGGGTGACTGGGTGACAGGCACCGAGGGGGGCACCTAATGGGGGATGGCCACTGGGTGTGATACTAGATGTTGGCAAATCGAACTCCAATAAAAAAATATACAAAAAAGTTCATATATAATCTACATAATGATATATTTTATACACTGTGACTCAAGTTCATTTAGATAATAGTTTTCTAGATTTTTTAGATAACTCCATATTTCAGAGTTATAAACTTAGGACTTCAGAGAACATGGTGGAATTTCTCTTTTGATTTTGCCTTTGGTCACAGATGATAATATTCGTGCTGAATAGCATTAAAATTAGGTCTTTTATAGTCCTTTCTCTAGCATAAACATCATTTTCTTTGTATTATGCATGGTATTGTATATTGCTGTTCTTAAAAATTGTTGAAATTGATTTAAACTGGTTTAAGTTTCAAGATTCAAAAGTATTTTTATATTTACAGATATCTGCCAACAAATGGGTCCAATGATAGATGAAAAGCTTGAAGAGATTGATAGGTGAGATTCTTTGTGCAGAGAATAACAAGTATAGTTTTCTTTCTTTTATTTGACAGAGACAGAGGGAGAGCACATGAGCTGGAGGGACAGGCTCTGAGCACAGAGCCTGATGTGGGGCTTGATCTCATGGCTTCAGGATCATGATCTGAGCCCAAACCAAGAGTCGGATGCTTAACCAACTGAGCCACTCAAGCCCCCAACTATCGTTTTCTTATCATTACTTGTTTTTTTGGCAAAACTAAACTAAGGAGTTTTGTGGAACTGTTCAATCTGTTGAAATTGTCTCTCAATTTCCAAAAGTCTTACAAACAAGTAGCAAGCTGGTACTTTTTATTTTGGTAGCAGTTTTTTTTTTTTTCCCCAAAGCATTATAATATACATAGAATCATGGACTCTTGCTCTTATGGGGCCAGTCTTCATTTGCTTACTTGGGCTAGAATTGAGGGGTAAGGAGGAATGAGGAATACAACTGAACAGAACACAGAATGAGAACTGGGGTCTTGTTATGTGATGAGAAGTAGTATTTGTAAAACTTTCAAATGAAATTTCCCTTATATTTGTGAGGCTAAATCGAATACACATACCTCTCCTCATTTTTCTTCCTTGTGTTTCTGTATTTCTCTTGTCCTTTTAATCTCCTTATCTAACATAGTCTTACTCTTCCTTAGAAATAGCAGCACTAAAGGATAGACGCAACATTGTGAGCTTTTCATTTGTTTTTGCCTCTTCTGGTTCTTCAGAGCTTTGTGTTTGAAGTCAGAGGGAGAAGTGAAGGGAAGATGAGGATAAGGCTTTAGGGTTCCAACATCATCCCTTTCTAGATTCCATTTATTGAACTATAAAACCGCACAAGAAGAATAGGAACTGCTTTACTTCTTATCTGCCTTTACCAGAGAAGGGTAGCAGCAAGATATTTTTCTAGTCACTAAAGATTATAATCTTCTTCCATGTGATTTTTTTTTTTATAAATTCCTTATATTTTATTCTTATTTTGGAGA
Source organism: Vulpes lagopus (assembly GCF_018345385.1). Lineage (NCBI taxonomy): Eukaryota > Metazoa > Chordata > Mammalia > Carnivora > Canidae > Vulpes > Vulpes lagopus. Next base: position 33,240,034 of record NC_054847.1, on the reverse strand, counting down.
AAGCATTAAATATCTACATTATGCCTCTACAGCTTTGGTTTCACTGCAAGGGTGTTAATGGCCAGTGACTAATCAAACTGGAAACAATTAGAAAGAAACATCATAATTATCTTAGGTGTGGGTAGGAGGACAATTATAAACCTTTCTGGATCTTAAAAGTAGCCCATATCCTTCAGCCCATCAATTTCAGGCCCAGACTAGATATATAAGGTATGCGCAAAGATCTACCTCTTAGAGTATTCTTCACAGTATGATTTATAACAACAAAATTGGATTTATAACAAAATGGGTAGAAGTAACTAAAATGTCTCTCAGTGAGAGATTGATTTTTAAAATAAAATTACACATCCATACATTCTACAATAAAAAGCATGGTCATTGATAAATATCTATTGACATGGAAAGATGCCATATTGTGTAATAAAAAAGTAGAGGCTATGGCAGTATAATCTTATTTTTGTTGATAAAAAGAGTATCTTCAGAGGAAAAGGTTTAGCACAGCTAAAAACCAGAATGAACATTTCTCATAGTTAATTTTTTGAGTCACAGCTCACCTGTTAGCCAGTTCTCTCTTCAATTTCAGTTTCTGAATAGGCCAGCTGGCATTTTCTGTTCCATGGCCACTGACTACAGATGTAGCTCTTGTTCTGGAAAATGCTTGCTGTTCTTCAACAAATTTTTATTGACTCTTTATCCTTGTCGAGCATTCAGAAATTAATGAAATACCATTTTTTCCCTTGAATGGATCATCATCAATTTGTTTTTCCTAATATGGGCAACATTATTATTAGAAAAGGAAATTTTAAATTTATTTTCTATTCGTCATTGTTTGGAATGACCATTTGTAGCATTTATCACACCAAGAAATTATATTGGAAAAACATGTAAATTGACCAAAAAAAGTTTAGATAGGTTTATTGAACAGAGATCCATGGTCTGAACTTAACATCCAGGTTATTCCTTTTTTTTTTTTTTTTTTTTAAGAGAGAGGGTGAGTTAGGGAGGGGCCAAGGGAGAGGGAGAGAGAGAATCTTAAGCAGGCTCCATGCCAGCGTGAGCCTGTCGCAAGGCTGGATCTCACCATCCTGAGATCATGACCTGAGCCAAAAATCCAGAGTTAGACACTTAACCGACTGAGCCATCCAGGTGCCCCTGTTCCAGATTATTCTAATCTTCTTGCTACTGCTCTCCAAAAATCATTTTCTGTCACCTTGATCAGATTTGCCTTTTCATTCTTCTCACTCCTTTTGCCTCTCTTAATTCACACTGTCCCACTGACCTGACCTAGTCGTGCTTTTTTTGCTTGGGCCTATCTATCCTTCCTCAGGTGCCAGTTTAAGTCCCAGCTTGTCCATAAAGTCTTTTCAGTCTACCACCACCCAAATTAGTCTCCTTTTCTAAACTCTTCTTTTCTCACCTATTTCACATAATTTTGGATTCAGTTTTATGCCACTTCATATCATTTGCTGTTTTCCTTGTGCTTAGATTTGTCTCCCTATTAGATTGCAATCTCTTTGAAGGAGAGTGCTACCCCTTCTCCATTTTCTTTGTGCTAGTATAGTGTTTGGGCACAATTCAGTAAAATTTTTTAATTGTTTTGGGGTTATGTCTTAAATCCTTGAAGGTAATTTCTGTGTTCCCATGGTGTTTCAACATTATACTGGGTTATGTGGACCAAATACCTATGGTTAATTCTTAGTCACACATTGGTTATCATGGATACTAATTTCTGAAGCTTTCTGTGTGGTTTACAAATGATACTCTGAAAACAGAGTTTGACCTGCTTTATAGAGTCGTAAGTGCAAGAGAGGAAATAGCAGCTTATTGTTTCAGACATAACATTGTAATAGAGGAGAGGTAACAAGTCTTGATAGGACTCAGTCCAGGTCGTTTATTTGGTAGTCCTGTGTCTGGTCATCTGCCTCTGCTGCTGCTTGTCTTTTAAGCCTCTCCATATGTGTATAAAAAGAGCTACATTTAATAAACAGGCTGTGGGTACAACATGAGGTGGCTATTTAACTCATATATGAACTTGTCAGTTGTCATGAGAGTTCTTTATTACTCTCCAGGGGAACACACAAACTTGTATCAAGTTAGAAGGGTTTGCTCTGGAGTTCCTTGGGCAAATTTGAAAATGCTCTTATTTGGATTTGTTATTTACAAAACAAATACCTGATTTCACTCACCTTCTCAAAAGAAACCAACAAACAAGACAGTAGGGATTAGTTTATTATACACACTGTTTTTATTTGCATTTTCAAGGATAATTACTAGATTTTTCCCATTTGCTTCTTTAATGTATATAAGCAAATGAAAATGTGTGATTTTGTTTGTGTTCTTATTTCAGTCCTGTTGTGTTTCGAAACAGGCTTTGGATCTTGCCTGAGTACTTTCTTCCACTTAGATTTTAATTAAGGCTTGGGCTCTTCCAAAATTGAGAAATTATTTTGCTTTTGTAATTGAGTTTTCAACGGAAACCTATAACATGTGGAACAGAATTGTCCTAGTACCAAAATTATGAATTGATTGCATTTTTATGAGATATGGAAGGGACTTTCCCTAATGTTATGAAGTTCTATCAGCCTAGTTATTACGAGAATTAAAGAATTCCTCCTCTCATTTTCCCATGGTGAATATTCTTTCATTGTGTATAAAGAACCTTTTAAAATATGAATGGAAAATGTGCTAAATTTAAAAAGTAATTTATGTTCCTAAATACATGCTTAAAAGCATTGAAGAATATTAAAGTGCTTTTCTTTTATATCAGGAAGCATTCAGAATTGTCTGAATTGAATGTAAAAGTCTTAGAAGCCCTGGAACTATATAACAGGTTGGTGAATGAAGCACCAGTATATCCAGTCTATACAAAGCTCCATCCTCCGGCACATTACCCACCATCATCAGCTGGGGTTCCAATGCAGGTGAGTCTGTTTTTGAAAACATTAAAAAAAAAAAAAAAGAAAAAAAGAAAACATTTTTCAAAATTAGAAAAAAGTTTTTAAATTAAAAAAAAAAAGTTTTAAAGCTTAGTATTAAAATTTCTGTGGTCCATGAGTAAAGTCATAAAATTCATCTTTGATAGTCCAAGAAGTATGGGCTAACTAATAAGCATTCACCAGGACAAATTAGATACTGATAGTTTATAAATAATTTTACTTCATTTTTAACATGAACAAAGAGACCATCAAATATACGGTGGGAGTTCTGGCTCGTCATTTGCTTTTGTAAATATAAAAAAGTTCAAGTCCTTTTAGGACAGAGCCTGACATATCAGAAGTCCTCTAAATGAGGTACTGATGCTGTTTCTGTTGCTCAACAAGCATGATTTAACATTTAAAATTTCTGTCAAGATTTCTTTGACTCGGGATCCCTGGGTGGCACAGCGGTTTGGCGCCTGCCTTTGGCCCAGGGCGCGATCCTGGAGACCCGGGATCGAATCCCACATCAGGCTCCCGGTGCATGGAGCCTGCTTCTCCCTCCACCTGTGTCTCTGCCCCCCCCCCTCTCTCTCTGTGACTATCATAAATAAATTTTAAAAAATTAAAAAAAAAAAAAAAAAAGATTTCTTTGACTCCATGATGAGCAAGAGGCTTACTAGTTAATGAATGTCTTTTGTCCTCAGATCATGCTTTATATTTTTTCTTTGATGCATAACTTAAATTGTTAAACATTCATGCACAACAAGGATACGATGCAGGCCCGTCGGTGCCGGGTCCATAAGCCATTCATGAAGAGCCTCTTTTCCCGGAGCTTTACACCTAGTCTGTGCTTCCTGCTGAAGTGAATACTTATGTTTATCACCATCCAGTATTCTGAAGCCTTTTCAACCAGTTAGCAGCTGAATCCAGAATGAATTTGGATGAACAAAATTCATGTTAATTTATGAGAACTGCTATGTAAAGGAGTGTGTGTGAAGGAGACACCAAGGAGAAAAGATAGAATGTGGGTGTATAATCTAGATAACTTGACACGACATAATTGTTAAGTAAAAAGAAGAGTTTCTATGGTAACTGTCACATCAGACAAGATGCATTTATCAAATATGCCATGTCTCGAACTTTTGAAAGTGGTGAAAAGAATCCTTACATTCAAGGGTAAAAAGGATTTCTGGGTGCAGAAGACAGAGTTTATTCAGTATTGCTTCTGTTTTCAATGAATGTTTGCTCCTACTGTGAAAGGGGAACAAAATAGAAGTGTCTCCACCATTATCTGAAAGAAATATGTTATATGTGCTTCTTTGTGTGTTTCTAAAGGGTTATTTGTCATTCCTTTGTAAGGTTTTTGTGTTTTGTGTTGTGTATTTTCAGACTGTGTTCTGCTAAGCACAACTCAGGTTTTAAAAAAGTTAGCTTTCTGTCTGACTCTTCACATAGCTTCTGTATACTATTCATGCATAACTGCATTTAAAATATTCATCCTATTCTAATTAGAAAAAAAAATTCTGTGCTAAAAAAGTTGGGAGTAACACACCATGAATTGGATCTGCAAAGGCCACTCAGGAGCCCTGCATTGTAGAAGTGGTCCCTTCCCAGGCTCAGCCGGTTGGCAGTGGGTTGGTACGTGTAGGCCAAGGAGTCGATGTGATGGCAGTTGCATTAAAGTCGATTTGGCACTTCCAGCATGCTAAATCTTCATGTCCATGTTCTTTGCTTTACAAATAGTTTTGTTTAAAACTAGCGTGATGATAGTTACTGTATGATAGATTTTAAGTATGTGCATTGTGTTGAGGGCTGTATTTGGTAGGCAAACGGTAGATCTTGTCCTTAAAGGAGACGCTACTTTGAACATTAGGTAAGGCACATAAAATACCAAAGAAACTGAGACCATTTTGCTATTTCCTGAGGATACATTCCTTTTACCTAAAAATCTTCTTTACTTTTGTCCTATTTGTTGTAAAGGCAGAAGATAAAGGAGATGTTGCCAGAGAGGGTCTGCAGCCTGCCCTGATTCTTCCAAGTGTCATTCTTAGGAAGGAGTTGAATAAGTCATCCTGGGATAGGGGTTAAGAAGGTCGTCATTGAGATGGTGACTTGAAGTGGTGATGGGCCGCCCTTCGCGACGGCGGGTAGTTTCCTGTGGCTCTGCGGCCAGGCACGGTACTGAGTAATAGGCAACCTGGATGGGTTCCAGCCTGCTGCTTAAAAATATGCCACCTCCTTTCCTTTCAGCCTCTTGCAAAATAAAAGAACAATCAAGTAAGTCATAAATTTCCATAGATTTGGCACTGTGATTTGGCAGTTCTCCCCTTTTTGTACTAGGGTAGATAGATTGGTAGAACCAGAGAACTATACCGTTTTATTTCATTTAAGTCTTTTAAAGTATTAGCTATGTTGTTAAATAGATGTTTGGGAAATCAGTCAGTTTTTTCTCTTTGGTTAATAGACATACCCAGTTCCGTCACATGGTGGAAACTATATGGGTCAAGGCATTCACCAAGTCACTGTTGCCCAAAGTTACAGCCTCGGACCAGATCAGATTGGTCCACTGAGATCTCTGCCTCCAAATGTCAACTCTTCCGTGACAACAGCACCTGCACAGACGCCGTATTTAAGGTAAGTTTCTGGGAGCAGTGTTAATTTTGTCATCATATACATTAAATTTTCACAGACTTTCATAATGAGAAAAATTGACCTTTTTAAAAAAATAATAGTAATTTTATAGTAGTACTAATAGTTGAGATGAAGTTATAGTTATCTTTTTATTTTGTTTTGTTTTTAAAGATTTTATGTATTTATTTATGAGAGACACAGAGAGAGAGAGAGAGACAGAGACAGTTTTGTTTTTGAGGTGAAGTTATAGTTATCTTTTTATTTTGTTTTGTTTTTAAAGATTTTATGTATTTATTTATGAGACACACACACACACACACAGAGACAGACAGAGACACAGGCAGAGAGAGAAGCAGGCTCCATGCAGGGAGCCTGATGTGGGACTCAATCCCGGGTCTCCAGGATCACGCCCTGGACTGAAGGTGGCACTAAACGGCTGAGCCACCCGGGGCTGCCCAGAACTTTCTTTTTTTTTTTTTTTTTTTAATATTTTATTTATTTATTCATGAGAGATACAGAGAGAGAGAGAGAGAGGCAAAGATGCAGGCAGAGGGAATGCCCAGAACTTTCCATTCTTAATGCCATGCAGTCAGATTGGTGCTATTCTTAGCTTTACTAAAATGGTTGCCTAGACGTGGATTATAGTCTGGGTCCCTGGGACAAACTAATGTTAACTGTCCCTTACAGGGACCAAGTCCCTGATGTACCCAGCACCCACTGTGCTGTAAGCCTAGCAGAGTGGTCCCAGGAATATCTGTCTGCATGCATCCTGAACATCAGAAAACTTTACTTTGACTCCCTAGTGTGTTTGAGCTGTGGAATTTGTGTTTTTTGTTTTTTGAGAGAGAGAGAAAGAGAGCACAGGGGAAAGGAAGAGGGAAAGAGAATCTCAAACACACACCATGCTGAGCTCAGAGCCCGACATGGGGCTCCATCTCACAACTGTGAGATCATGACCTGAGTAAGACAGGAGTTGGATACTTTTTTTTTTTTAATTTATTTTTTTTATTTATTTATGATAGTCACAGAGAGAGAGAGAGAGAGGCAGAGACACAGGCAGAGGGAGAAGCAGGCTCCATGCACCGGGAGCCCGATGTGGGACTCGATCCCGGGTCTCCAGGATCGCGCCCTGGGCCAAAGGCAGGCGCCAAACCGCTGCGCCACCCAGGGATCCCAGGAGTTGGATACTTAACCAACTGAGCACCCAGGCGCCCCGTGGCCTAATTTTTTATACTAACACTTCTCTGAAAATCAGGTTTATATATTGCTTTCTATTAACTGTGCTTAACCATACAAAATATTCATTCAATATAGTCATGGTAGATGATCTTTAATCAAATTTTATGAGAATAAATTATAGATATTATCTGAAAATTAAACCTGTTCACATTGGTGTTTAGTAAAAAAAATTTTGTTATTCTGTGTTGACGCTAGAAATAACGGGGAAAACTGGAGCAGGGTAGACATTAATACTCATGTTGTAAGCAGTGTTTTTGGTATAAATTTGAAATTATGTATCTTTTAAAAAAATGTGTGTACATTAATTATAGGAACATGCAGGAATTGTGCAATTTGGTGTGATTTTCAACTTGTGTTTTTGTTTTGGTGTAGCGTTAATGAGTAAACTATAGGTCAGGGCTTCTGTGAGGGTAGATTCAGGGTCCTGTGTGGATTACATTGTTGTACCTGCCTTTGTCATTTTTACGTAGAGATTCGGGTTAAGTTATGAGGGGCAGCTTTGAAAGTGCCCTATGAAAAGGAAAGTATAGGGCATGTGAAGAAAAGAGGTGGTCTCCTCCGTGCCAGACCGAGAGCTGGGGGAAGGGAGGGTACCATCTGGAGGTGCACTTGAGCTGCTGGGCTTGTGCTCAGTGTAGCTGGCCAGGGACACCACCTTGAGAAACCCAGTCTGCATCTCCTCAAAATTTAAATATTTGCAATAAGAGATTTTGTAGGAAACAAAATTATATAGGCCGAAACATATAATCTTATGTTTTGTTTCTTTTTTGAGTACTTTCTTCTTGCCAAATACAAAAATTATGTTGACAGTGTTGGACAGTTGGAGTAATTAAATTATAAACAGAACAGCAGAGTTACATAAACTTGAAAGATAGAAAAGGCATTTTTATTGTTTCATGAGGATTGATCTCTGAACATGACTTAGATAATGCAAGATTTATAAATACGGTTTTCTTTTTAAAATTTTGTTTGTAGCACTGGACAAGACACTGTTTCCAACCCTGCTTACATGAACCAGAACTCTAACCTTCCATCAACTACTGGTGCAGCCGCTTACACGCAGCAGATGGGGATGTCTGTGGATATGTCATCTTATCAGAACGCTACTTCCAATTTGCCGCAACTGGCCGGCTTTCCAGTGGCGGTTCCAGCTCATTCAGTTGCACAGCCTCAGGCAAATTACCATCAGCAGCCTCTTCTTTAGAACAAACCCAAGCATTTTCTTGCAAGCCTTCAAATGTGTATTACTTGACCTTTGTGATTCTAATCTGAAAATATTAAAAGAAAAAAATTTTTTTTCTCAACTCAAAAGAATGGTGACTAAATAAAGCACAAAAACTTCTCTAACTCTGCTAGGCCATTAAAGGATTTTTTTCAATCCAATTTGTTTGAATTCCAACTTTTTTTTTTTTTAAGATTTTATTTATTTATTCATGAGAGAGACCGAGAGAGAGAGGCAGAGACACAGGCAGAGGAAGAACCAAGCTCCATGCACGGAGCCCGACGCGGGACTTGATCCCGGGTCTCCAGGATCACGCCCTTGGCTGAAAGCAGTGCTAAACCGCTGAGCCACCCGGGCTGCCCGAATTCCCACTTTTGATCAGAGGCAGCTTCAGGTAGCTTCCAGTTAGTTTGTCTTATTTTCAAATCTTTCTACACAAATCTGGACACCCAGTAAGTAGCCTTATGACACTTAAGGAACATGGGAAAGGACTATGGAAATTATACTTTTAAAGAAACCATCGTTTATCCCTAAAACCTGATCATTGGGAGAGCAACAAAACCTTTGAATATTTTTTGTCTGCATATTTTTTTCAGTGTTCCCCAGAAACCGTTATTTCAAAAGATGAACTTCCTTTTGGGTGAGCATTTAGCTTGCCAATGTATTTCCCTTTGGCTCCTTAAGTTGCATTTGTGCTTGCAGTAATGTCAGTTTTGCTCCCTGTTATGTTGAGTAGTAATTAGCATATAATTGTCTATAGAAGCAAGAGCAATTTGGAAGGAACAAAAATGTTTTCTGTTATTAACAGTGAAGACCTTATAAATTCAGATGTGTGGTAAGCATTTAGCTTGTCCCTGTCAAGGCAACTGTGAGTCGAGGAATGCCCCGCAACACATTTCCATTCCCTGGAGACCAGCATTTTTCTTACAAGACTCCCTTGTATTTAGAATTGCCATAATGACCTCCTAAAGTGACTTTGGCCATTCTCTAAGGAAGATAAGACCCGCTTGTTTTCCTTCCTGAAATGTGGTGTGCAGAGATGCTGCATTTTCTCTTTACGGATTACTTGTGAATTTGAGCCATGAGACATTCCTAGGAATTTGAGGTGATAAATCCTAAGTATGAATAATAAGTGTGTTTTTATAGAAGTGTGTTTCATTAAAGAGGTGATTCAAGTACCATCGCTATTGCCAGGCTATTGAAAAATTTGGCCATTCCTCTCAGAGAGGATTGTAAGCCTGTGGGACACCAGCAGGCAGTGGATTGATAGGGAAGCTCTCAAGACGGTTTTTCTGAAGCCTACATTTTATAAATTAGTTTACAGTGCTGATAGACTCCACATACTATAGGAATCAGTAAACCAGTAGGGTTATAATTTCCTCCTGAAAATCCATACACTACTGTATCATCTACCAACTTTTTAGATAACACAAAATAGGAGGTGGTGAAAACATATGCTTAGAGATAGACGGTACTTAGATGGGGAAAAACAAAGGACATAAGCGAAGTTACTTGCTTGGGAGCAAGATACCTAAATGGTTTTTCAAAGAAAGCCCTTAATCTTTCTGCTAAGAATCCATTTGAAGGAAGTGCTCTGAAAATTTTTGTCATTTATCTATTTGCAGAAATTTAATTACAAGTATGTTCTTTTTTTTTTTTCAAAGAAACTGTGTCCTAAATAAAATAGTCTATATATTACTTGGTCTACATTTAAAGGAAGAAACAAGCAGTATTTGAAAGCCCAGTTTCTGTCATTGTCTTATTTCAGATATAAGTAACTTTTAAGAGAAGGTTTTAACCTTGAATGTCTCATGTTCTTTTTTTTCATCCAGTATTTTCCTTCCATGTGAATTCACTTCTATACTTTTTTAAAAATTCTCAAATGGTACCTTATTTTTTTGGAAATGAATCTTCTATTCTTTAAAGAAAAAACATAAAAAGCATTTATAAAGCTGCTCTTGATAATCGTTAATGTTTGCATATATATCGAAAATCTTACATTTTTTTCCTCCCACACAGTATTTAATAAGGTTATTTTAATGTTTCTGTAAATATTTCATGTATAATTGTGATCTGAATTGTAAGAGCTTGATTCTGCATAAGTCTTTGAACTCATCTAAATACTGCACACCCACTCAATTGGGATCAGCCAGTTAAGTTCACCAAATGTAGTTTTGGAATAATATAACATGTGACATGTATATAAATAGTGTATATTGGCATTTATCTGTGAAATTTTATACATCCAGAAGTGTCTTCTCCCTCTTAAATTAAAAACAATTTTATTTTGGCCACACTGTAATGAGTTTTGTGTTGCAGGTTGTCAATAGTATAAAAATGTTATTACATCTGTGTACTAGGATGATATTTTTGGTTTAATAGGAAATAACAGGGTTATTTTTCTTTCTTTTCCATGTTCTTATGGGTTGTATTTATTTTAAGACCTCTTTATAATTAAACGTTTTCTTCCAAAGGAATTGTCTAATATCAGATTTCTACATTGGGTTCACACTTGCTGTTTTATAAAAAAAAAATAACTGCTATTTCATAAGTAATCTTGGTACATTGGAAAGAATTTCCCCTGGGTATTAAAATATATGGAGTGGGATATGTTCATACAGTTTAGAAAATGTACAGTCTACCAACATTGTCTCATAATTTGGTAATTACAGAATTACCTGAACATTAAATAATTATACTGTTTATCAAGTAGGATTTGAAATTATTTGCATATACAATTTCATCTGATGCCATTTCAAGTAGTTGATAATTGAGCATATAACAAATTTCACTGTACATTTTAAAGATTATAAAGTTTCACCTAAATTTTTAAGTAATTTATTTTGAATGTTAAATATATTATGGCGGTATTTTCAAAAGTTTCTCTTAGTAAAAGTCGTGTCTAGTCTCTTCTAGGGAAGGAGTCCTTGAATTGTTATGATGAGAAAGCTCAAGTCATCTTTATAAGTAATAAATTATAAAATAGCACCAATCTGTCATGCTCTGTTACTGTAAGAAGACATTTTTCTTATTTTACATCAGTTTTAGTCAATAAATAGAGACTCAATTCTAGGGATTTAATTTTTTGTTAGTAAGTACAATTTAGTTTCTTTTGGAGATTAAAGATGTAGATTTATTTTTTAAAGTTTTTCCCAGAATTATTCTAATTTGCCCAAGCTAAATTTGACTTAGGGTTTTCTAAAAACCTTACTGTGTCAAAAAGAGAGATTATGTTACTTCTTACAAAGTGTAGTGGGAGGAATCGTGCCCCTCCCGAAATTCATACTTGCCTAGAGTGTCAGGATGTGACTTTATTTGGAAAAAGAGTTTGCAGGTGTCATTAGTTAAGGATCTTGAGGCGAGATCATCCTGGATTTAAGGTGTCCTTAATAGGATGAGAAGACAGACACACAGTGAGCGAGGCACGTGAGGACGCAGGTGGGGCTCCGGGAGACGCTGCCCCAAGTCCGGTGGCCTGGGCCATCAGAAGCTGGAAGAAGCATGGAAGGGATTGTCCTCCAGAGCCGGCAGAGGGAGCACGGCCCTGCTGGCCCCTCGAGGTCAGATTTCCAGCCTCTAATCCTGAGACAGAAGACATTTATGTTGTCTCAACCCCTGGATTTGTTACAGCAGCCCCGGAAACATAAACCGGGATAAAAAGTGTCCAGGAAAATCTGAAAAACAACCATTTTAAACTTTTATAAGATTTGTCAAGTTTGTCACAAGAGTTCAGAGACAAATGTCTGTAGTTCAGTAGTAGCAATCTGAACTATCTTTTCTATTTTTTTAAAGATGTTATTTATTTATTTATTCATGAGAGACACAGGCAGAGGGAGAAGCAGGCTCCATGCAGGGAGCCTGAAGCGGGACTTGATCCCGGGTCTCCAGGATCACGCCCTGAGCTAAAGGCAGACGCTCAACCACTGAGCACCCCCGGGTACCCTATTAGGGCATCAAGATCTTTTCTTGAAAAAAAAAAAAAAAGATCTTTTCTTGAATACTCATATTGTATGAAAAAGTACATCAGTTAAAGTGCCCTCTCCGTATATATATGTTTAGAATACACCTCATTCTATACAACTGCGATCATTGGCTCAAATTCTTTTTTGACTTAAGACCCCTTAGTGTCCAAGTCTGTACATTTACTCTCCCCTCCTCTTAACAGCTATAGGTCGATAGAGTCAGTTTTTAAAGCAAGTGGTAGAGCGGGGAAATCCTTTTTTAATTTCTTAATCCTCAAAAATTCGGGGCGAGTCAACACAGCATTAAATCAGTTTCGGGTGTACGATATAGTGACTCGACAGTTCTATTTTTTTTAAATTTACTTATTTGGTACCGAGGGAGCGCGGGGAGGGGGAGGCAGGCTCCCCGTGGAGCGGGCCCATTGGGCCATACCCGGACCCAGCCACTGGGCCACCAGGGTCCCTGCCTCGGTCCCTGCCGATGAGGATGCCGGCACCGGAGGTCTCACTGGAGCCGAGTCTCTTGGTGTCTTCTGCCCATGTGTTAATCGGATTGTTTTCGCGCGTGTGGAGTTGTACTGGTTCACTGCGCCCCTTGGATGCTGACCTTCAGCAGGGCGTCTGTTGACATCCTCCCGGTCAGGAGCTTGTCGGCCAGGTGTGTGACTGTTTCCTTCGCTGCACAGAGCTTCTTACTTTGACAAAGTCCCAAGAGTTCATTTTTGCTTTTGGTTCCCTGGCCCCGGGACACAAATCCGGGAAAATGTGCTTCCGGCCAGTGTCAGGACCGACCGCCCAGGCTCCCGTCTAGGATCCTTACGGCCTCGGGGCTCGCCTTTGGGTCCTTGGAGGGCATCAGCTCTAGCCAGAGAATCCACGTGCCGGACCCGTCACCCACTCAAAGCGTGCACTTCTCGGGGCGCCCAGGGGGCCCAGCGGGTGAGCGTCCACCTCCGGCCCAGGCCGCGACCCGGGGCCCCGGGATCCAGTCCCGCGTCGGGCTCCCTGCGTGGAGCCTGCTGCTCCCTCTGCCTGGGTCTCGGCCTCTCTCTGGGTCTCTCATGAATAGATAAATAAAAATCTTTAAAAAAAAAAATAAAGCGTACACTTCAGAGATTTGTAGCATATTCACAGATATGTGCAACCACCACTATGATCAATTTTAAAACATTTTCTTCACCTCAAAAAAGGAGCCTTGTGTGGTTTTTCCTTTTCTTTAACTTGAAATCCCCCCCCCCAAATTTCTATTTAAATTCTAGTTAACATATAATGTAATTTTGGTTTCAGGAGTAGAATATAGGGCACCTGGGGGGCTCAGTGGTTGAGCACCTGCCTTCAGCTCAGGGCGTGCCCCCGGGGTCCTGGGTTCGAGTCCCGCACTGGGCTCCCTGCATGGGGCCTGCTTCTCTGCCTGGGTCTCGGCCTCTGTCTGGGTCTCTTGTGAGTAGGATGAGAATTCAGTGACCCCTCACTCACGAAGCCCACCCGGCGCTCATCACGGGTCCCCTCCTTGGTCCCCATCGCCCAGGTCGTTGCCCCTGCCCGGCCCCCGTGGACCACAGTGTGAAGAGGCCTGTACCCCTAGTTGCCACAGTCACCCCCAGTGTCTGGAGCCCTAGGCCACCCCTACTCTGCTTTCCGTCCCTAAATCCATCCGTATCCCTGACACCGCATAGGCCTGGAACCACAGTCTATGACCTTTCATGACCGCTCTAGTGCCTGGCCAGGCGTTTCCCAGGCTCACTGGGTCGCGACACACAGACCCCCTCCTCCCCCTCTCCTCCTCCCTCTTCCTCCTCCCCCTCCCCCCTACAGCAGAGCTGCCCGGTGCTTCCAGGCCTAGTGGCCCTGCACCTGCGGCGCCACCTGCGGACTCTGTGCTGCACTTTCCTGGGGAGCCTGTGCCAGCCAGAGTGGCAGGGGTTGGGCGGGGGCCCGCACTGGGAGCCGAGGACAGGTGTCCCCTGGATGGAGGGCTGCCTCGAGGTTCGGAGGTGAGGCCCGGTGACCCCCATGCCAAGCCTCTTCTCCGGCGCTCACCATTTGGATATGTTTTTTTTAAAAGAGAAATATTTATTCAGATTTTTTGCCCATTTTCTTTTTTTTTTTTTTAAGATTTAATTTATTTATTCATGAAACACAAAGACAGAGGCCCAGGCAGAGGGGGAAGCAGGCTCCATGCAGGTTCCATGTGGGACTCGATCCCGGGACCCCGGGGTCACCGCCTGGGCTGCAGGCAGACGCTCAACTGCTAGGCCACCCAGGCTGCCCTCTTTGCCCATTTTCAATTAATGATTTATTTAGAGGTGGCCACAGGTGGGGGGGGGGGGAGGGGCAGGTAAGAAGGGGTGGGTGGGGGGGAGGGGAGGGAAGGGGCAGGGGGGACAGGGGGGGATCCTCAGCAGACTCCCAGCTGTGCCTGCCCATCCTCGCAGGACTCGATCCGTGATCCCGGCCTGAGCCGAAACCCGGAGTCAGATGCTTACCTGACCAAGTCACCTGGGTGCCCTTCTTTGTCCACTTTTAAAATCTTTTAAAATTGAGTTTTTTTTTTAAATTACTGAGTTGCGAGGTTCCCTTATACATACATCAGAGTCCTCTACCCTTAGGGGCTTGGCCCACATTGTCTCCCATTCTGGGCGGGCCTTCACGGTGGCCATGGCGCCCTTCAGGTACAAAAGTCTTTAATTTTGGTGAAGTCCAAAATTTGCATATACACGTGTGCACGTGCGTGTGCGCACAGGTGCCTGCAGCCGCTTGCGCGGAGCCCCAGGCCAGGGCCTGGTCCGTAGACTGTTGCAGAGGTGAAGGTCCCGGGCAGCGGAGGGCGGGTGGGCAGGCAGTGTCCGCGGGTGGAAGTGGGCGCCGCGACCCTCAGGGGCACCGACCGCAGGCGCGGCCCTTGGTCAGCAACAGCCCCAGAAGCGGAGGTGGCGGCTCCTGCAGCAGCTGGCGGGGCTCCGGGGCACTGGCCATCGGGGGCCGGGGGGGCTCCCGGGCAGTGGCTGGAGGGGGCGGGGGGGCTCCGGGGCAGTTGCGGGGGGGGGGCGGGCTCCCGGGCACTGGCCATGGGTGGGGGGGTCTCCCGGGCCCTGGCCGTGGGGGGGGGGGCTCTATCCCGAGAACGGTCAGGGGCTCCCCTTGCGCTCCGCGCCCTCGCTCGCACCCCGCGCGGATCTCGCAGGAACGTGCAGGGGAGCCCGGGGGCGCGGCGCAGCGCGGCCTCCAGCAGGTCGGCCCGACCTTGACTCCAGAGGACGCGCCGGCGGGGTGGGGGGGGTCGCCGCGGGAGGACGGACGCGCAGAGGCTCCGCGGCCACCGAGGCCCTGCTGTCGCCCCGGGAGGTCGAGGCCCCCGCCCGCCCCGGGCCCACGGTTCCTTTCAAAGCCCGCGGGCTGCTGTAGCCGTCCCGCCCCTGGGCAGCGCGGAGGTGGGGGGGCGGCCCGCAAGCCCCTCCGGGTCCCCGCAGCAAGCGCCCTGCCCCTAAGCTGTCGCGCTCTCCGCACCCGGGGGGGAGACACCTGCCGCCACGGACGCCACCGACGGCCCCCCGCGCTCGCCCACGCCCCAGGTGCCGCCCCCCCAGGTGCCGTCCCCCCAGGTACCGCCCCTCGTACTGCCTCCCCGCCGCCCTTTCAGGTACCGTCCCCCCAGGTACCGCCCCCGCCCTCCTCCGCGTGCTCCTTCCCCTCCCCTCCCCTCCCCTCCCCTCCCCTCCCTCCTCCTCCCCGGCCCCTCCTCCCCGGCCCCTCCTCCCCGGCCCCTCCTCCCCGGCCCCTCCTCCCCGGCCCCTCCCCCTCCCCGGCCCATCCTCCCTCCCCTGGCTCCTCCCCGGCCCCTCCCCGGCTCCATCCCTGGCTCCTCCCCGGCTCCTCGCTGGCCCCTCCCGGCCCCTCCCCCTCCTCCTCCTCCGCTCCTCCCCCCTTCCCTGGTCCCTCCTCGGTCCCTCCCCCATCCCTCTGGTCCCTCCCCGGCCCCTCCCCACTCCCCCGGCTCCTCCCCGGTCCCTCCCCGGTCAGTCCCCCATCCCTCTGGTCCCTCCCCTCCCCTGACCCCTCCCCCTCCCGGCTCCTCCCCTCCCCGGCTCCTCCCCTCCCCCTCCCCCCTCCTCCTCACCTCGCCGGCTTTCGCGCTCCGGCTCTGGAGCCCGCAGCCTTCCCCAGCCGATGCCGGGGACTCGGACCCCGCACCCCGAGACTCTCTGTTAATGGATGTGGTGGGTGCTCGCGGGCCGCTCCTCCCGGGCATCCGCGCAGCCGTCGGGGGCGGGGGGGCGCCGGGGGGGTCCGGGGGGGCCGCACGCGGGCCCGGCGGAGGAGGCTGGGGCGCGGGCTCCGGGGTCCGGGGAGGCGGGTCGGGGGCGCTCCGTCCCGGGGCGCGGGCTCCACGCCTGGGCGCTCAGCCGCTTCTCTGGCCCCGCGTGTCGAGTCCAGGTGGCCCGAGGCACCACGACCCGGAGGAGCAGGCTGAAGAGATCCGATGGCAGCACCACCTCGACCAGCTTCATCCTGAGACAGGTAGGGGGGCGCGGGGGGCGCGGGGAGGGGGCGGACTCGGGGCGGCGGAGCGGGGCGGGGAGGGGGGCGGCGGGCGGGGTCCCGGCGGTGCCCCGGGGCGCCCCGTCCCGCCCCCGCGCCCCCCGCAGACCCCGCGCCGCGGTATTCGCGGTCCCCCCGTCCGCCTGGGCGCTGGGAGCGGGCTTGGGGCCGGGAGGCTGAATTGGGGCCGAGTGTGCAGCTGCGCTTCCCCGGCGCGGGGCGACGGCTCAGGCGGTGCCGACCTGCCTCCCTGTAACCGAGGCTCCTGTGAGCTCTGGCCGAGTGAAAGCACTTGGAGCGGAAAGTCGGGGTCACCTGGAACCCGGGGGGGGGCGCTGGGGTCTGCGGCTGTCCTCGGCGGGCACGGCTGTCAAGGTTCCTAACCGTGACCCGGGGCGGCCGTCGAGGTCCCTAATCGTGACCCGGGGCGGCCCGGCCATGGAGGTCCCTAACCATGATCCGGGGGCGGCCCCACCGTGGAGGTCCCTAACCGTGACCTGCGGCGGCCTGGCCGTGGAGGTCCCTAACCATGACCCGGGGCGGCCGTCGAGGTCCCTAATCGTGGCCCGGGGCGGCCCGGCCGTTGAGGTCCCTCACCGTGACCCGGGGCGGCCTGGTCGTCCAGGTCTCTCACCGCGCCCCGGGTGGCCCCGACCCCCTGCCACTCGTGTGCGCAGACAGCACCTGCACAGGGCTGTGGGGTCTGCACAGGGCGAGTCGCCGGGTCTGTCCCTGAGGCCGGCGCGGAGGTGCGAGCCCGGGGTGGCTTAGGGACGCCTGGACCCCGGGCCTGCTGCCGCGCTTGAGCCCCTTGCAGTGCTCCCTACGGGGGGGGCTCAGAGCGCCGCATAGTGGGTTCTTAACCAACGATGGCAGCTGCGGTGCGTTTCCTGAGTGTTTACGATCAATTTAAACACATTATCCTCGACAGATGGGCTTTAGATTCAGAATTGGACTCCGACGTGTCCTAGAGGGTTCATGAAACACATTTAGATAATATTTATTATGCGGAGATTCATTTTCTGCTAACAGATTACTACTGCTGTTGAATTCAGTGAGCATCAAGCATTTGCTTTATTAAAATAAATATATTTTGGAACCCGATTTCATCCTGAAAGTGCATTCCATCCCCTCTGCAATGCTTGCTTAGATCATTTGCGTATTTGATGAAGCAAAGGCATCCTTCCTCTTTAAATAGCCTTTGACTTCTGTGACCGAGATCCTGATGTTTATTTCTCAGATGCCTATTGTTGGCAGTTTATTGTTGCAAACTCTTAGAAATACTAATTATACAGCAGTGTATTCCGGGAACGGTTTGACTAAAACTTTTGAGTTCCTCTACACATCACCAACCACAAACAAAACAATCAATATTTTCTAATATCCTCCTCAATTTACTCCAATAAATGATTGAGATAATGCATGTATAAGTTCTTGATAAGTGTCTTGCTGTGTATTGCCTTAAAAATGTCAAAAGTAAAAAAAATGTCGAAAGTATTGCATGCTAATAATTTTGGGAGTACTTTAAGCAACACAGATTTGTAGGACACATATTTCACTAGTTTTTCTGAAACTGGAGTTTGTTGGTTCAATGAAATGGTCTAATTTAAATTTAGGAGTTAGTTGTAATTGTATTATATACACAGTCTTCCTTTTTTTTTCTGTGCAAACACTACACATGTTTTTTGTGAGCACCACTCGCAGTTCAGTAAGTATCCTACCCCTGATCTTGTTTAAATGGCATAATATAGACTGCTGCCATGACTACAATAAGAGTAACTAGGGGATTTCTGTTTCTTTGACAAGAGATGAAAAGTCATTGCAAATGGAATTTAAGTGTTTTTTGAAATGAAATTGAAGAGTTTTCACTCGAGTGCCAAAAACCAGTTTCTTAAAGAAAAAAAAAGCACGACAGCTGCTTACGTTATTAGAGCCTCATTATTTGTAGAATGACCAGTGATTTATTGTTGGTGAATTCTTGATACACTGGAGTGATGGAATTTCTTGGAGCTATTTCACAGTCTGCGTGATGCCTTCACACAGGAAGAAGGTACTGGGAATGCCAGCAAAAAAAAGCGCTGCTCATTTCTGGTGTCACATTATTTGCAAAATTAGGGAGGGCAAGAGTTCTCCCCCCTCCCCCCACACAAATGATGTATGAAGGCAGGTGGATAAGATGGGGCTGGTGGTGAAGAACAGGGGCCAGTTGGCAAGCTCCCCTTATAAAACGTGTTGTTCTTTGAACCGGTCAGAAGTTGAAGTGTGTGTGTGTGTGTGTGTGTGTGTGTGCGCGCGCGCACATGCATGTGCACACATAAGTTGCCCCAAAACCGAGCAGGCTGAGAAGGAGAGCGAGCCTGGGCTCTGAGCGCTGCTCGGAGCCCTTCAGGCATCATTGACCTTGTTTCAGGGCTGCCGGACCGCTGGCCTCCCAGCCCGGCGCGCGGTGGGGGGGGGGGGGGGTGACTCCAGGGAACAGCTAAGGGGTGTCCCTGCGGAAGGTGAGAGGGTGCAGTGTGTTGGCACCGGAGGAGAGCTGGGGTGAGCCGGCAGCGTCTCCAGGGCGCGCTGAGGCTCTTGGGGAGCATGACGGATTGTCCCCCTCCCTGAGGATGGAATCACCTTTTCCAGCAAGGCTTCCGTGGGGGTTGCTGCCACCGGAATGGCTTTCCAAATGAGGCTGGAGAATTTTCTCCTGGGAGATCACTTCTGACAGGCTAGTGTAAGTGCCTTGTTTACTCATGTTCTAGAATTGTAGGGAACAATTAAACATTTGCTGTGTGTCCAGCGCTCTGCTAGATGCGATGAGGGGAATGCGGAGGCAAGGGAAACCGAGTCCGTGGGCCCAGCGGGTCTCGACTCCTGGAGACATAGGTGTGTGCACGCGATGCAGGGAGGTGCAGCGAGGACGCGGCCGGGGGCCCTAGGATTGCAGCGCTCCAGGCGTTGCTGTGCTCAGAGTCTGCGTGGTGGAGTGCTCCGGTTCCTCCCAGGTTCCCCCCACTGGGGTCAGCGAGGGAATCTGGTCGGTTCCGGTTCGCCTGGTGACCCTCCTGCCAAGGCTGCCCCTACGAGGGCGGCGGGTCTTACCAGGCCCTGCTAGCTTCCAGTCTCATCTTGAACCATCATCCTTCAGCTTTGGACATAGATCTTGAGTCACCCCCTTTCCTTCTGCCAGAGGCTCCTCGCAGCTGCTCAGCTCTCTGTGTGGAGGGCTCTTGCTCCCCCCTCTGCCCAGTTCACTTTTTTTTTTTTTTTAAGATTCATTTATTGATTGATTGATTCATGAGAGACACACAGGGAGAGAGGCAGAGACACAGGCAGAGGGAGAAGGGGGCTCCCTGCGGGGAGCCCAGGGGACCCCGATGTGGGACCCCAGGGTCCCCCGGGGTCACGCCCTGAGCCAAAAGAAGCTCAACCGCTGAGCTCCCCAGGCGCCCCACTGCCTAACATTTAGTCTTCCTTGAGACCTAAGTTGAGACTTCACTTAAGTTTTTTTTTTTTTTTTTGGAAGATCTTTTTATTTTTAAGTCATCTCTACATTCAGGGTAGGGCTCAAACTCACCACCCTGAGATCAAGAGTTGCACGCTCCACCACCCGAGCCAGCCAGGTGCCCGGAGTCCTCTCTTCTTTGTCATTTCTCTGATGACGGCAGCTCCTTAACCACCTACCTCGTTCCGGAGTGCATTTTACCAATTCTCGATCATCTGCTTTCTCTGTTACTGTCTGTCCCCTCATCCAGATAGTAGGCAGGGATGTGCCCGCATTTGGTCTCCTCTGCATCCTCAGCATTGAGATGTTCGATAAATATTTGAGGGAATGAAGGAGCAGGTGGATGAAAGACTGACTTGGTATATTTTAGGCAAGGGGTTCTGCTCTAACATTAAACTCTACTTAACAGGGAAAAATTTCCTCCTAACGAACTTCCCCAAATTTAGAAGCTTAAAGCAACAACAATTTTTTTTTTTTTTAATTTCAGTGTGTGCTGACCAGATAGCTGTGTGTGGTGTTCTCTGGGCACTGGCGTGGATGAAAGATCTAAAATAGCCTCACATGTGTGGTTGGCAGTTGGTGCCGGCTGATGGCTGAGAACTCGACGGGAGCTTTTGGCAGGGGGCTCAATCTTCCTCCACTTGGGCTCCCAGCACAGTTGATTGAGCTTCCTCACAACATGGTGGCGGGGTCCAGGCCGGGGCATCCCAAGAAGTAAAGGATGAAGCTGCAGATTTTGCAAGATGTACTGTTCCAAGCTACATGACATTACCTCAGTTACAGCCCGCAAATCAGAACGAAGGGCTGGCGGGGGCTGGCTGGGCTCGACGGGATGTAGACTCCCTTTGGACGGGGTGCAGCATGGTCGCCTCACAAAGGAGCATATTGCTATTACTGCAGCCACCTTTGGAACCGTTTACTTTAGATCAAAGAAACTTGGGCTTTTTTTAAAGTATGCTAATCAAGTGATCGTGATCATAATTCAGTAAACCCACACTGTATTTAGAGATTTAAAACATATTTAGTTACTAAGTTGATACTATAATAAAACAAACTGGCAAAAAATTCTTCGGGTTCTAATTTGGAGACACATTTCTCCAATAAAATGCAGATTCATCAACAGAAGGTGTATGCTTCCTGGGTCGCTCTAAGAATAGTCATATGCCTAGAGGCGTGTATATGAGCAGAATCTATCCATAAACTTAGAATCACAGAGTTTTATAACAGGAAGACATTGCAGAGAGAAGGTACTTCAGTTCCTTATTTTCAGATAAATAAAACGGAGACCCAAGGACATAAAGGCTGAATTGACGTCACATCAGTAGTAGAACCAAGACAGGGGACCTTACTTAGATTCTCCAGTTTTTCCGTCACGTCATACTTCATCCCTGAATAATCAGGACAAACAAGCACAGAAATGTGAATGCAGGAAAGGACATATGGAGCTTATTCCTCTTGGATCCCAGAAATATATATATGTGTGTGTATATATATATAATTTTTTTAAGGGAGACAGTGTCTGAGCAAGGAGGGGCAGAGGGAGGGGGAGGGGGAGCATCCCTAATAGGCTCCATACTTACTGCAGAGCCTGATGCAGGGCTCAATGTCATGACCTTGAGATCACAACCTGAATCTGTCCCTTAACTGACTGAGCTATCCAGGCGCCCGATACTAGTAGTATCCTTAATTTCTGTGGGTACTGTGAAGAACAAAGCAACAACTGGAGAACCTTGAGACTATGGTGTTTTTTTTCCCCTAATTTTACCATGAGATGGAATTTTTGTTTGCATGGTTCATGGAAGTTTGTGTGTTTAGGAGTCATTGCATTAGCCAGAGTCTAACCAGGAAACAAAACTGCTTGCAATTTTAAAACTGAAAGGCTTGAATGGGCAGCCCGGGTGGCTTGGTGGTTCAGCGCCGCCTTCGGCCCAGGGCGTGATCCAGGGGTCCTGGGGTCAAGTCCCACGTCGGGCTCCCCGCATGGAGCCTGCTTCTCCCTCTGCCTGGGTCTCTGCCTCTCTCTTTCTCTCTCTGTGTCTCTCATGAATGAATAATTAAAAAAATATATTAAAAAAAACCCCAAAACCCCGAAAGGCTTGAATGTAGCGGCGTGGTTAGGGCGGCAATGCTGAGAGGTCAGAAGCCGGCCCTGTGGGTCAGCAGCTGTAGGAAGCCCCTGTGACCTCCAGGCTGGCAGGACAAGGAAAGTTACTGCAGCCCAAGGGCCAGAGTCACTTGGTAGATGCTGGAGCCACTGGGGCACTGTTCTTGGGAGCAAGACCCACAGAGGACAGCACCTCACACTTGTAGGACAGATACCCTAAAAAACATGAGAAACAACATGTGTCGCTGAGGATACAGAGGAAGGGAGCCCTGCTGCACTGTTGGGGGTGTGGATTGGTGCAGCCACTGTTGAAAACAGTATAGAGAGTCCTCAAAAAATAAAAAATAGGAATATCATGTGATTTACCAACGCCCCTTCGGTGCTCATGGGTGGACGGGTGCCTGAAGAAGTTACGGGGCGTGTGTGTGTTTGCACATAATTTAGCCATAAAAAGAGTGAAATCTTGCTATTTGTGATAGCGTGGATGAGCCTTAAAGGCATTACGCTCAGTGAAATAAGTCAAATAATAAGACAAATTCTGTGTGATCTCCGTCGCCTGTGGAATCTAAAACCGGAAAACAGAAAAAGGAAGCTCTTAGATACAGAGAGCAGGTTAGTGGCTGCCAGGGGCGCGGAGAGGGACTGGGTGAAATGGGTGGGGGGCAAAGGGACGTGCTTTCGGTCACAGAGCAGGTGGCGTGCGGCAGGGGGACCATGGGTGACGACGCCGTATCGCGAGCTTGAACGTTGCTGGGAGGGTAGGTCTTGAAAGCTGTTGCCCCAAGGGAAGAGCGTGTGAGTGCGCACGGGGCGGACGTGTTGGCCACCCTCCATACGCCCTGTCGTACACCTAAGACGAACATGACGCTCTCTGTCGATGGTGCCTCCGTTACAACGAGAGGGACAGACACACGGAGGAGATGGCCTCCCCTGGGGAAGCCACCGAGGGGGCAGTGAGGGGGCGCCCCCTGCCCTCGGCCGCCAGGCCCCAGTGCCCTGGCCTACCTGCCTGCAGCCTGGCCCTCCTGAGGAGGGGGGCGCGGGGTGCCTGGAGGGAAATCCCACGGGACCAGCACCCCCGGCTTCTATTTTGGCTGCATGGAGGTTTTCATTAGCAAAGTGGAAGTCGGCTTCCTGGCTCCGTGGGATTGTGGGGTCACAGTGGGCCCGAGGGAGGGGCCTGCAGCGGCTTCGGGGAGAGTTTGCTCAGGAATGCATCTTCCCTAGTTGAGACCCAGGAGGAAGGGCCTCTCGGGCCAGCTGCTTTGCTCCTGCTCTGGGGCCTGAATACATGGAGGCGAGCTCCTGGCAGCGGACCTCTCCCCCAGCCCCTTGTGCCCTCCTGCAAGGCCCTGTCCTTGGTGCACAGGATTCGTACAACGTCGTGTTTGCGGAAGGAAGAACTGTTACTCTTCAGTGTAGGAAGGGGAGGTTTTACTGAAACAGATTTTGATTGAAATTGTAATCTTTCTGGAAAGTTACAGGGCGCCGTGTGGGCACCAAGGCTGCGGAGGACCCGATGGCTCCGCGGCCACCCGGGGTGCCCAGGCGCTGGGGGCAGAGGCCGCCTGATTGGTCACCCGGGGAGAAGCAGGCTGTGTGGTGGAGGCAGGGGTGCGGGTGCGGGTGCAGGTGCGGGCCCCTGTGCCGTCTGGCCTGCGCGTGCAGCAGCGCTGTCCTGGGGCTCACCCGTGGCCGGAGCCTCCTCCCCAGCAGGAGTGTCTGCGCCGAGTGCGTCCTGGGCCTCAGCGGCATGGGTCATCTGAGCGTGTCCCCCGGTTGGTGTCCTGAGTCGGTGCAGGGCCCGGGGCGCCCCCGGGGGTGTCAGTCCCACGGAGCCCCGCATGCTCCTGGGCACAGTCCCCGCAGAGGAGCCCATAGAGACCCAGGGACGAGAGCTGCTGCACTGCCTGCATCGCCCACCCTTGGCCCTGTTACTGAGCAGCTGTCGGGAGCCCGTGACCCCAGGGACCGGCCTGAGTGCAGGGTGACCCCGGGGGCTGCGGGACGGTGATGGGCCCGAGTGCAGGGCGCCCCAGGTCCTCGGGCCAACGTGCAGGCTGCAACGCGGGGCGCAGCGCTGGGCACAGCAGGGACAGCAGCAGGCCACGCAGGCCTGAACCTGGGGTGTGCTTCCAACTGGCCGAGGCGACTTCTCACCTCCCGAGTGACTGGCCACCAGCCCTCGTCTCCGGGCCCCTTGTCCCCCGGCTCCTTGTCCCTCCATGCACACGGCAGAGGCGGCCTGTGGCCTGGAGGCCCGCGGCCCTGGGTCAAGGAGCCAATCATGGCTTCCCGCCCCCCCCCCCCCCCCCGCACCCCTTCACTGCCCCCGCACTGCCACAGGCCCTTGAGTCCTCACTTCCCGTTCTTTGTTGCTGGAGGCATCTTTTTCCAGGGCTGTCGTTTGGGGGTGGGGGTGAGAGTGAGCGAGCACACAAGTGGGGGTGGTGGGGCAGCGGGCTGTCCCTGTTGGGCGGGGAGCCTACCTCGGGACTCGATCCCAGGCCCCGGGGGGCCTTGAGCTGAAGGCGGTGACCTAACCCACCGAGCCCCCCCCGCGCCCCTCCCAGGCTGCAGTCTAGTAGCTGTGACACTAGTCTTTGTTTTGAGAGGACGTATTTTGTGAACCTAAACCTGAAAAGAATCTGCGTTTTTCTGGGTTGTCAAAATCACTAGAAATGGTGACTTGCTGTAGCGCTCGCTGTGTCCCATCATGTCATAACGCTAGTTTTAACCTCCCTGGGAAACTTTATGCAGTTCCTTTTTTAGTACCGGAAAGGCCAGCGGTCATGGAAACACCTAGTAGCTGACGTCGATGAATTTATGGGGCCACTGTACAGTCTTCTCGAGTGGCCCGGTGTCGGGGTCCACAGCTCACGGGCTCATTATGTTTCCAAATCAAACAGGTCAGCGAGATGATCGTTGTCAAGATGGGAATGTCTGAAGGCACAGCTTTGCTATTTGGCCTCTTAGTGTGTGTGGGACGGAGACGGAGACGTTATTCCTTCAGGAATTCAGAGGCTGTGTTCTCTTGTCACTGTGATCTCATTTTAGAACATTTTCTTTTTTTTAGATTTTTTTAAAAAGATTTTATTTATTTATTCATGAGAGACACAGAGAGGCAGAGACACAGGCAGAGAGAGAAGCAGGCTCCCTGCGGGGAGCCCAATATAGGATTTGATCCCGGGACCCCAGGATCACACCCTGGGCTGAAGGCAGGCGCTCAACTGGTGAGCCCCCCAGGGATCCATCATTTTAGAACATTTTCATCACCCCCAAAGGCAACCTGTACCCATTACCATTCACTTTCCTCCCCACCCCTAGGCAACCGTTCTACTAGTCTCTATGCCTATAGCTTTGCCTATGCTGGACATTTCATATAACTGGAGTCATACAATAAAATGGGATCTTTGGTGATTGGCTTCAGCGTTTTTTTTTGTTTTTTTTTTTTTTTTTTTTGACATTCTCTACACCAGCCTGAGAGGTTCACATTATAGCCCCTGGTCTAAGCCCACGTGTGCAGAGGGACTTGCCTTCCCTTCAGCCTGTGTCCCAGAGAGCTTTTCAAGTTATGGTGTTGAGTGGAGTCGATCATATTTATATTTATGGCAGAGCTACAGTCTCAAGTCATAAAGCTGAATTTGGAGGGGCGGGTGCAAAACTACTTGCCCTGCATGGAAATCAAATCCCTGACTTTGGCCTCCTTGTCATGAGGACTGAACAAAACTGAGTGACTCTCATCTATAGAAGGAGATTTATATAATAGGATGAGATCACTGGACTTTAAAAAGTGAGCACTATAAGTAGTTATTGCCATCATTGTCAATAATTTTTCATAATAGAAATGTCTTCGATACTTAGAATCCAAAATACTTCTGAAATTTTATCTTTTAAATTGACTGTTAAGATTCATAATAATAACTCAGCTCTGGTAATCAAAATATTTATTCCTTGGGAGATACGATTAAGGAGAGAGCAGAGTGCTCAAGTCCCGAGTTAAGTACGATATTTATAGGAATTATTGGGTACATAAAACTGTACTCGCTGTGTGGCAGGTGCTGCTCAATTATATTTGAGCACTTCCCTGGGGGACAGAAGTCAATTATCAACACGGTCGTGTGGGAGAGAAATAGGTCAGCTGCAAATATTCTCTGCTAATTTCAGAAAGCTTGAGGGGTGATTTAGTTTGGGGGATAGTTTTTATTCTTTTGGTCTACATGATGTAGGGAGACCTGGTAGGGAAGGCTCAGTTTTTCACTTGGTATTGATTGTCCTATTCATTCACTTTAACATAAGTAATTCATTTGATGCCATAAAATGAAAATTAAACCAACTGATACCAATAAAAATGATGTCAAATACACGTTGTAAGAGTAACTGTAGCATGGGTGTTATTACTATTCTTGCCATTTCTACCTTAGTGGAGATACTCAGGGTTTAAGCTAACCCAATAAAATGCAAATCTCTTATTTCCAAGTATTTGATTTACTATTTCTACATAAGAAGAGTAAAAAGTGTTAATTGCAAAAAAGAAAAAAAAAGAGGAAGGACATTGGGTTTTTTAAAAATTACGTGTTTTTTTATTGTGGCAAAATATACATAAACAGGAAATTTACCATTTTAGCCCATCTTAGGTCTATTATTTGGAGGCACTGAGTACATCCACTCGTGTTGTTTTTTCCAGTGGCTGTGCAGGTTATTTAAAAAGCGTAAGCAGGCAAAACCTAAATATATCCGACTTACAAATGCACTAAAAGCATCCACCTGGGTAGGGCCCCGGGGACTGTGGCCTTGCATACTGCGCGGCAGCGGACCTGGCCTGGGTGGGGCCTGGGGTGTGGGTGGGGCTTGGGCGCCTGGGCGGGGTGGGGTGCGGGCGGGGCCTGGGGAGGCGGGGCCTGGGCTGTGGGCGGGGCCTGGGCTGTGGGCGGGGCCTGGGGTGTGGGCGGGGCCTGGGGGCTGGGGTGGCCCGGGGCCTGGGCGGACCTGGCAGAACCTGGGGGTGTCTGGGCGGGGCAGGGCGAGACGGGGGCGGGGCTTAGGGGGTCTGGGCGGAGCCAGGCAGGGGTTGGGGCGGGGCCTGGGCAAGGCTGGGGTGGGGCCTGGGTGGGGCCCGGGGCTGGGCGGAGCCGGGGTGGGGCCTGCCAGGGGCTGGGGGGCCTGGGCGGGGTGGGGGCGAGGCTTAGGAGCCGGGCGTGGCCAGGCGGGGATGGGGCGGGGCAGGGGCGGGGCCTGGGGGGCCTGGGTGGGGCTGGGGTTGGGCGGAGCCGCGGTGGGGCCTGGCAGGGGTTGGGGGGTTCTGGGCTGGCCGGAGTGGGCGTGGTCTGGGCGTGGCCTGGGGCTGGGCGGATCCGGGGCGGGGATGGGGCGGGGTCTGGAGGCGGGGCCTGGGCGGGCCCGCCGGGCACCTGCAGGGTTCCCTGGAGCGCCCTCCAGCCCCGGGTGCTTCTCTCCTTCCGCCACCGGCTGGGGCCGAGCAGCTGCAGGCCGGCGTGGGCGACCTGGCTTGTGGGGCGCCCGGGGGCTCCGTCGGGGCAGCGCCTGCCCCCTCGGGCATGACCCGGGTCCTGGGGTCCAGCCCCGCATCGGGCCCTGCCCCGCGGGAGCCTGCTTCTCCCTCCCTCTGCCGCCCCCTGCTCGCGCGCTATCGAATGAATGAATGCAATCTTAGAGAAAAGGAGAACGCGCGGGTTCCAGGAGCCTCGGGGCTGCAGACCCCGAGACCGCGGCCTGACCTCCTGTCTGCAGCATCCGGCGAGGGTCCTGCACGGCCAGGCGCCCCCACCGAGAGCCCGACCTCCCGAGGCAGCCCCCCCCACGGCCACCCCTTCCCGCCCAAGCTTGCCCCCTCTGCCCTGGCGACAAGCAGGTGTCCCGGACTTGCCCCAACCCGGGCTTCCTCCTGGTCCATCCAGTCGTGCCGCCCCATCTCCTGGGGAAGGGCTCACTTCCAGGTCAACAGGGTCTTGCCCTGTGTCCACCCCCTCTGGAGTCTTTCCCCACAAAGCTCTCATGGCTCCGGGTCGCCTTCTCTGGCATCTGCTGGCTTTCTTTTTTCGTTTGTATTTATTATTTTTAAAATAATTTATTTACTTATTCATGAGAGGCACAGACAGAGGTCGAGACCCAGTCAGAGAGAGAAGCAGGCTCCCTGCAGGGACCCGACGCGGAACTCGATCCCAGGACCCCTGGGGTCACGCCCTGGGCCACAGGTAGACACTCACTGAGCCACCAGGTGCCTCTTGTTTGTATTTATTTAGTTGAGAGCGGGCACTCGAGCAAGCAGGGGAGGGGCAGAGGGAGAGGGCGAGAGGATCTTTTTTTTTTTTCTTTTTTTTTTTTTTTTTTGAGGGCGAGAGGATCTTAAGCAGACTCCCTGCAGAGCGTGGGTGCCCGCTCTGGGGCTCGATCTCACGACCCTGAGATCCTGACCAGAGCCAAAACAAAGAGCCAGCCGCCTCAGGGACTGGGCCCCCCAGGGTGCTCCTCCGTGCACCTGGTGTGCCCGACCCCGGCCGCCTGGCTCTGTGGGTGCGTATCACGTGGGACAAGAGGAAGGAGGAGCAGACAGGCTGTCAGGCATTGCTGCGGATGGGCCGCATCTGCCTCCGGCTGTCCTGTCCGTGATTTCTGGGAGTCCTGCCGCTGTGCACTCTCCGTCCCCCCTTGATGGTGGCTGCCCCAGCCCTTGCGGGCCTCTCCTGCTGCACTCGCTCCACCTCTGTCTGTGGAATACTGCTTTCTGCCAATGGGATGCCGCTTGTCGGGCAGACCCTAGAAAGTGGCACGCCGCACCGTGCTCCCCAGCCCCTGGAACGAGCCGTGCCCCAGATGCCCTCACCTGTGGGTGCATCCCGTGCCCTGTGCCCTGCGTGCCGCCCGGTCCCTGGCCAAGCCCACCTCTGTCCTTCAGGGCTGCATTCTCTGTAGGGTCCCACGGGGGCAGGCGTTATTCTCTGTGTGCCCCGGGGGTTTGCGCAGAGCTTGGTTCTGTCTGCCGCGAGCCTGCCTGTTGTCCTGCCCAATTCAGGGCAGACACGCCCAAGTGTGCAGCCCTCGGTAGGCTCTGCTGTGACATACTCGCGATTTATGGAGTTCCCTTCATTTTTGTGTTACGGATTTGATGTGGGAGGTGGACAGACGAAGGAAGAGGGAAGGGGCAGGTGCTGCAGGGGGCTGCCTGACCTTGGGGGTTAGCCTGGGCCTGCTGAGCGTGTCCGGACGAGGCCTTGGGACAGACGGAGGCCCTGGGTGCCCGGGGAGGAGGACAGCGGCCCGCAGAGCGCGTTTCAGAGGGGAGCGAGGGGGGTCACCCGTGGCCTTGCAGGGTTTGCTCTGGAGCCCCATCTGTTAGGGCCCCATAGGCCACGAATCCACGCGCTGAGCACAGGTGGCCAAGGTGAACACGGGAGTGCTGGCCACGTACCGAGAAGCCCCGGGCAGGCCTGTGCGGCGTCACACGTGGCTCCTTCCAGGCCTCACCAGGGCGTCTCCCGCCCCTGCTCGGCTCTCCTGTGCTCGCGTGGGTGACTCAGGTTAGCCCGTCGGGATGGCCCGTGCAGGGGAGCGGCTGGCCTCTCCTCGCGCTCCCGCAGGAGGGAAGCCAGCTTCTGTTTCTGGCGTGTGCAGACCCCCCCACCCAGGGCATGGCTGGGGGCACACGCACGTTTCTTTGTTTCCTAACGAGACGACACGTGCCAAATAACTGAGTAGACGGTGAATTTCTGCGACACGAGTGTTAGTATGGGAATGACCACTGAATCAGGATTTCCCAGGGCCTCTGTCTTTCTGTTTGTAAAGTGGGGGCTTGGGGGGGGGGCGAGGGGCCTCTGTGGCCCCTTCAAACTCTGGTCTCACAGGACTTTGCCTGCAGATGTGTGTGGTCGGCTCAGCTGCTAGTTCTTGGGGTCGTCCTGGGTCAACCAGCTGCGAAGGTGACCTCGGGAACCGCAGGGCCACTCAGCGTCAAGTCTGCGCGGGATCACGGCATCCTCAGTAGAGCGTAGCCAGCAGGCGGTGTGCAGAAGCTTGAGGGCGGGGGCAGCCGGAGGGAGCTGGGGTTTCGGGCCCTTTCCAGCCTCGGCTCCCGGCGTGAACGGCGTGTGGAGCACCGAGCGGGCCGTCGGGCTGAAATCCTGAGGACGAGCGGGCGGGCGGCTGGCCGGTGTGCGTCCCGAGGCTTCGGTGGGCGGCTCCCGCTGCTGAGATCACGAAGGTGCCGGGAGAGCAGCAGCCGCCGGGGCTCCTCTGGGGCAACAAAGGAGCACAGCGGCCGCGGGGCCTTCCTGAAGGCAGCGGAGCCGCAAGATTGACCATCATGGTTCAAGAGTCCCACAGTGGCAGCTCGCAGCACCGGCTGTCCTGCTGACCCTGGGTGCTCCGGCCGGCGCTCAGCATGTGCAGCCCAGCTCGGGTTCCCAGCTTCCCATAAGTAAGCAGGAGCTTCTGTTTTTAAGTGATCTTGACTATTTAGTAGGGGGACTGCAGTGGGTGTGTTTTAACGGATCTCACGTGCTTCCAGGCACGTGGGTTAGTGCATGTGACTACTTTCTCATCTCTCTTCCCGTCAAGGGCACGTGCTCCTCATTTATTATTTAAAACTATTATTTATATCCTGGCTTGTTCTAGAAATGACTTCTATTAGCTTATAGGGTATCCTAAGCCAACAAAACGAACTAGGGAGGGAACAAGGTGAGACTGTGTGCACAGGACATGACATGTTGGTTGCTGGCTAGGTGGGAACCCCAAGTCTGGCTCTGGTTACTTGGTGGGAACCCCAAGTCTGGCTCTCATCTTCCTAAGAACGATCTGAAGAAGAAAGGATGATCGCTTACAGGATTCACAATGTCCCGGCGTGACAACAAAGTTGTTCTTTAGGAAGAGCACAAGCACTTCCCGCATGAGGCTAGAGGGAAAGCCCTCCCGTGTTAGACCGTGAAGGGGCACTTCCTCGTGGGTTCCTGTGCATCCTTCAGTGTAGGGCTGACGGGCCTCATCATGCTGGCATTCAGTTCAATAAAAGCGCTTGTGAGGGAGCCGTTGCTGCATGGTCCGCAGATGTCTGTGGTGCTCCAACCTTGGCTGCGTGTGAGGATCACCACATAAATATGTAAAAATCCACGGGCCCGGGCTGTAGGTCCAGCTTCATTATGACTTCGGAGGCATTGAGTCTTTCAGAACTCCCCAGGTGGTGGATGCTGCTCCCGGGTCTCAGGTCACCCCGGGGAAGATCTCGGAGCAGCCGTTTCCAACCAGGATGTACTAGTCAGGACGGGCGAGGTGATGCTGCAGTAACAAGGTCTGCCCTGAAACAACGACCACAGCAACAAAGTTCGTTGTGCGCTCGTACTCTGTGTCTCCCGGGTTAGCGGGGGCTCCCCTGCTGCTGCTGTCACTCCACTGGAGCACTGCATTCCCTGGCGGGTTTGACTTCTTGCAGAAGACGGGGTGAGAGATGCGGGTGGGCTGTGCGTTGGCCGTTGAAGCTCTGCCTGGGCATATGCTAGGCGGCCGTGCCCCTGAAGCAGAAAGATACGATGCGTATTTCGGAGCCCCGTCAGTCCAGGGAGCTGGGCAGTTCGCAGGGGCAGGTGGCTCTGTTCTGAGAGGTCCATGTTCAAGGCCCCGGCCAGAGGGCAGGCCCTGCCGTTCTCAACATTTAGATTCCAGCTCTGGGTCTGGCGTGGCTGCTCCAGTCCTCAGGGTTCCCTGGCAGCTCAAGTGGGTAGGAAGAGAATAAACAGTTCCGTTTTGAAGAGAATGATCTAGAAGTTAAACCTATTTCTTGTGCTCCAGACCCATTGGCCTAAACTTTGTCATGAGGCTGCATCTGCCTTCAGAGGAGACTAAGAAACGTCAAGCCACGCGAAGGCTAAAAATCGTGGTGGTGCTATTTGTGGCGGGAAAGAGAGTGGATGTTGGGGCCAGCCCGGCAGACTCTGCCTTATCACCCTAGTGGTTCGCCAAGTTTGGCTTTGATGTAAACATTCCTTTGAATTAAACTGCAGCTGTGATCTCTGGTGACGTGATCTGCACACTCGGAGATGCTCCTGTGATGTGATCTCACACTCGGAGGTGCTCCTGTGATATGGTCTGCACACCCTGAGGTGCTCCCGTGGTATGATACCACACTCGGAGGTGCTCCCGTGATGTGATCCGCACACCCGGAGGTGCTCCGAAGGGGAGGACTGCACCTGAACTGCCCTCCAGGGTCCTCCTCAAGCTCCCTGTGGCCCCTGGAGGTGCGGCACAGGGCCTGCGGACGGCGGTGGCATACGCTCGCTGCAGGCCACCCTCTACATCCTCTCTTCACGGAAGACTTCTGGGATGATGCCGAAGTGATGAGTCCGATGGTCCCGGCAGCGGGTCTGTCCCCAAAGCTGTCTCAACCCGTCCACTTCTCCACGTCTCTTGCCAGCACCCTGACTTCTCCCGAGAGCCTCCCTCCTCCTTCTTCGCTCCGCTCAGAGTCTCCCTGCTCCCACTCCCCGCCGGCCCCGTTCTGGGCCCCACCTCCGGAGTCGTGCTCTTACAGAGGAGATTGGACCATGTCGTCCCCCGTTCGAAAGCCTCCAAATGGATTTCACGTGGAAGGTGTGATCTGCACTGCTCACTATCCCCAAGGCTCAACCATCGCGGTGGTCCTGCCCGGCCGGCTAGTTCCCTGCGCCACCCCCATGCCCCCGCGTGCCGCTCTGGACTCCCCTCCGGGGCCTCCCCCAAGGCCTCCCCGTGGACTCTCAGCCTCAGTCGGTCCTGGCCCCGCGCCTTTGCACCCTGCCCTCGTCCTGCAGTGCTCTCTCCCAGCCCTGCCCTGGCTGCTCCCGCTCCTCCACGAGCCTCCTAGAGCTCAGCGAAGGAGACCAGGAAGGTCCCCTCCTGGGCGTACTCGCTGTTGCGTCCCTTTATTACCAAACATCACCCAGTTTCGTCATCGTCGTCTCACTTCTTCCTTCCCATCAGTCCTTGCAGGACTGTAAGTGCCAAGAAGGCAGGGGGTTGGCGTGTCCTTGTCTCTGGGCCTTGCGGGGGGACAGAACAGGTGTCCGATGTGCCGTGCATGTGCGGTGAACACCGCCGGCAGCGGGGCAGGATGACGGAGGCCTGAGGGCCCGCATCTGGTGGGGACCTGGTGGCCGGGCCTGCTGCTGGTGAGCTGAGGCGGGTGCTAAGGATGCGAGCGGTGGCTTAAGAATGGGAGCATCGGAGAGGAGCACGTTCCTGGAAGCAGGGCTCCAGGGTGACCGCGGACTGAGGGTCAGGGATGGTGGTGGGATGTTTGCTTGAGACACACGAGTGGCTGCTGTGGTATCCTGCCCAGAGATGCGCGTGGTGTCCTGCCCAGAGGTGCGGCTGCGGCGTGTTGGGCCCAGAGAACAAAATGACAGCGGCTGTGGTTGTGCACACCCTGGCCTTGCTGGGTGTGGGGAGCCCCGGACACTTCCCTTTCTGGGCTGGGCGGGGTGGGACGGAGGCACTGCTCTCTGGTCTCCCTTGTGCCGTTTGGATGTTCCCCCATTTTTGCTTTGGGACCTTTGCCCCGCCTTGGGCTCAGTGGGGTACTGCCTGGGGCTGGTGCGCCGTCGGAGCCATGGCCTGGATGCCCGCCCGGTGGTGCAGCCCGATGGTGGGGCCTGCAGGCGATGGGGTGGAGGCCGGAGGAAGCAGAGGCTGGAGGAGGCTGAGGCTGGAGGAGGCGGAGGCCAGTGGAGGTGGAGGCCAGAGGAGGCTGAGGCCAGTGGAAGCAGAGGCCGGAGGAGGCTGAGGCTGGAGGAGGCAGAGGCTGGAGGAGGCTGAGACCAGACGGTGGGGCTTGCAGGTGGTGGGGCCTGCAGGTGGTGGGACTGAGGCTGGAGGAGGCTGCGGTCGGAGGGGAGGCTGATGCTAGAGGAGGCCGAGGCCGGAGGAGGCTGAGGCTGGAGGAGACTGAGGCTGAGGCTGGGGGAGTCCGAGACCAGAGGAGGCCCTGGCCAGCACCCTCTGCCCCAGGCCCCAGGCCCCCGGCCCGGCGGTACCGCACTCCCGTCCACTGCTTTTCTTGCCAGGCCCTCCGTAGGGCCTCAGGGCCACACCGCGACAGCCTCTGAGCCTCCTCCTCCCCAGCAGTGTTCGCGTCCCCCGTCAGTGTGTCCGGAGCAGAGGTGCCGTGGCCCCAGGTCCCCGCGGTGGCCGTGAGCCACCTGGAGGCCACCCGCAGCCCTGAGGCCCTCGCCGTGGCCGGGAGCCGTTCTGCTCCCGAGGTCGTGGCCTCCTTCCCGTCGCGGGGCAAGACCGGTGCCTCAAGCCTCTGTGGATTCCCATGTGCTCGCTCAGAGGACAGGCCAGGGGGCTGAGGGCTGTGCGGGTGACCTGGCTGCGGGGGGCGGATGTGCCGATGCTGCTGGCGATGGCGGGGACATGAACACGGCTGTGGGCGATGGTGATCCCAGGAGGTGGGGCGGCTCTGAGGGTCAGAAAGCATCTGCGCCCCCCCCACCCCCGCGGCCTCCTGCTGGCAGCCTCCTCCCACCTGGGTCCGCGCGGGCTCCCTCGGGTGCCCCAGCCGGCTCAGCGCTGCCCCCCTGCACCCAGCGGGCCGGTTCCCCTCTGGCCGCCGCAGGCCCTGTCTTTGGTCCTGGGTCCTGCTTCCCTCCCAAGCACGGCCCATCCCCACTGGCTCAGCCCCTCGCGCTGCGGTCATGAGAGCTTTTGACGCGATGGCCGCGTTTCTTGGTGGAAGGGAGGTGTTGAGTGTCGGGAGTCGCCTCCTGAAGAGTTCCGTGGTGACGAGGGTGGGCTTGGCTTTACGCAGTGACAGCAGGCTGACAACTGTGCCAACAATGACCTCTTTTGTTCTGTTTTTAAAAACCGTGTCACTGGTTATTTTCGGAGTTTTCATTATCCCGCGCTCCCCATTCCGATCACGTTAACGTCCCTAACCTGTTTTTAGTTACATACTTAGCAGTTCATTTGTTTCCACTCCTGTATCAGCTCGTTCAAAATTCCTAATAATTCCGTTCTTCTGCTGACTTCTCGCCAGACTTGGGGACGGCGCTGGAAGCTGGGGGTGGTGGCTGAGTCCTTGAGTAAACATAGAGCCTGATTGCCAGCCTGCGCCCCGGGGAGACGGCGCTGGGCTAACGCGTCACGTTGGTGGAGGTTACGCTCCCGCGTGTGTTGGGTTTGGTGCGGGGACTGCGGGGTGCACTGGGTGCGTTTTGGGACCTTTGGTAACCAGGAGGAGGGAAGTCGTTGTGGGTTGAGGGCATCCTCGTGCTGACGCCGTAACCTCTGCGCGTGGACGGCTGGCGGCGGCCCCACTAGATCCGCCAAGCGCTCCGGGTAGACGTGTGATTCCTCCCGGAGGCCGGCGGCGGTGACACACTGCCCCGCAAGGGCCTCTCCCTGTCCTTCTGTAGAAACCCCTCAGCTGGCCCAGGGTTCACCCTCCCCTACGTGTGGCGTGTGCCCCGTCTCTTCAAGTTCTCGTCTCCGCCTCCGTGAGACGGAAGCAGTAGCTGCTGCGCCTCCTCACAAGGCTCCTGGGAGCCCCGACTGAGAGATATTATCTGTGAAAAAGGTTTTTAGCATTTAAGGGTCTCTATCGCTATTTTTTTTTTTTTAGAATTTATTTATTTTTTGGACAGAAAGAGAGCACAGGCAGGGGGAATAGCACCGGGAGAGGGAGAAGCCCAGGCTGGGCCCCCAGGACCGTGGCCTGAGCCTGAGGCAGATGAGCACCGGAGCCACCCAGGCACCCCTGCCTATTTTTATACTTGACTTGAGATGCTGATCTTCAGGCGAGAACGTTCTTTAGCCTGGAATTTTGCTGTTTAGGAGACCTAGTTCACCCGTCACGGACAGTCTGGGAACTAGTCGCACCTTCCCATCACCTTGCACCCACGGACTGCCTTGGGCCGTCCACGGGGGACAGAGAGGCTCAATGTTAGAAGGCCCTAAAGGGGTCATCGTACCTTCATGCTGTGCTTATGTAAAATGCGTCATTTTTGTTTTATAAACGCTTGAGGTAAATATCGGGAGCATTTAAAAAAAAAACAAGTAAGCCAAATCCTAGGCTTCCCTGGACTAGTTTTTAATATAGATTCTTAGATCTTTTTCCCTAAAAAATGGTATAAACATTAGCGCAGAACATGCCGGAATAGGTTTCATGTCCTTAGCGTTCTGATGTATGGATATTAATAGTTTCCCCTTAATGAGAATTACTGCGAATTCACGCTTAGTGCCAAAATAATGACAGCCCAAATTTTTGCAAATGGCCGTTTGCCAGACTTTCTGTATGTGGCTCCCGCCCCGCTACCGTGTTTCAGGAAGTCGTCCTCATAGTAAGGCTTTTAAAATTCTACTTACAGAATTCTATATCCTCTTCAGCAGATGGGCTGACCGGCTTACCGTCTCCATGGTAACAAGGTTTCTGTATTTTTTTTTCCCCCTCTTTTAAAATAGCCTAAAGTCACAGAAGGGAACTTAGATATTAATAGCACAAGGAATTTCAGCGTGAACAAGTTATTAAATATGCAGCTTCGATTACTTGTTTCTTGATCTGGAATCGTCTACGATCCGTAGCAACTATGATGTAGCAGGTGCAGGCGGGACCCTGCGGCGCGTGCAGATTGGCATAGGGCCTTGGGTTGCCGAGACGGTCACCTGTTGGGCAGCCTCCACCGCCCGGCCTCCTTTTTGCCAAATGAGTTTACGGGCCACCCCTCCCACCCCCCGCCCAGGTGTCACCGACATAGTGATGACCTATCGGGTTATGTTAACATCGCCGTGGAAGTCAGACCCCAAGCTCTTGGTTCGCTGAACCGTTGCTGCGGCCGTCATTGGTATGTCAAGCGTACGTGTGTTTGTGCTAAACGTCGGAGAAGCACGAGTGACTTCCGGAGCGAGGCCCGTGTCGGCTTTGACACCGAGAACTGTGCAGCCCCAAACCCAGCCGGCACGCGCGCGCGATCCTCTAGGCCTAGTAGGCGAGCGAACCACCAAAGGATATGAGAGCGGGTGTGCGGGCTGGCTGAGACCTGACGGTTTCCCAGGAGCGCCCCGTTTCTGACCCGGCCTGGGTGGGTGTTGCACAGATGAGGCGACTCGTACTCGGGGGGCTACTTGTGTTTCTTGAGGAGTCATGACATAGTCTTGCTTGCTTAGCTGCAAATATTGGCAGAGATTGTTATTCTCTCAAAAGAAAGATCCAAAACAAAGGATGGATTTTGCTCTAAAACAGCAGAAATGTGTGGGGCTCCTGGGGAGCGAGCGCCTCGCTGTGCACTGGGCTCCTCTCGGGATGTCACTGGGGGTGAAGCAGCATCTTCCTCCCTGTTTCCCGTCGTCGGGTCTGCGGTCGCTTCCTGCTGTCGGCCGGTCGGGGTCAGCGGTGACAGCCCGCAGGCCGGGACGTGTGCAAGTGGCCTTTGATTGCACCGTGTGGGCGAGAGGCCGGGGCTCGTAGGGTCGCGGTGGGGACGTGGGGCGCACACCGGTGCTCCCGAGGCTCCGGCTGCAGGACCGTTCCCTGCGGGCTGGGTCTTGATCCAGGTTAAAGCACTTCCTCTCCCGTTACAGCTCCGTGAGTGCCTGCATGTTGCCTCACCCAAAGTTCCTCCGGAAGCTTCTGCGCCGGTGGTTCGATTGGCCGGTGGGCTATCTGCGTTTAACAGACCTCACCAAACCTTCAGAACAGACGTTCCCCGCCAAGGAACTTGCCAGAAGTGAAGCTGGGGGGCGGGGGAGGAGCCCTCGTAGATGGCAGGCCGCGCCAGCAGGGCTGGAGGGCAGAGCCGCGGTAGGAGTCCCTGCCGAGCGAGTGCTGGCGGGTGTCCGGTGCAGGGCACGCAGCTCGGGGCGCAGGCGGGATCCAGGCCTGCCCTGGACAGCACTTCCTTCCATGCGCCCTGGTTTCAGGGCGGCCCTGCTGGGCAGCCGTGGCCGGGCACTGGGAGTCAAGCTCTGGCTTAATATAGACGCCGCCGGTGAATTCCCTGTGTGCCCTACTTGTGTAGACAGTGTTGCTTGGATTTCATGACTGTGTATGGATAGAATTTCTTGGGTTTTATGATCTAGTTTCTTGGCCTGAGTGTATTTTCAGGCCAGTGTTGGTGGAACTGTCATAGCCCGTTATTTTGAAAAAGTCTGTTTTCCTTTTTATGTGTATTTATTATTTGGGGAATATAGGTATGTGCTCCTTTCAAGTCTGCCGTGAACGTTGTGATGCGTCTATAAAAATGCACCTTTAGGAGCATAAGAAAATAGAAACATCAAGTGGAACATCTCCTTCCTGCACCTCAGTGGGTGTTTTCGCAGAGCGCCTTGAGGGCCTGGAGTCCACCTGGGGAAGCCTTGACTCTGGGGCCCTGGCTGCATTCGTAGACCAACAGGGGTGAACCCGAGGGACGTCAGGATCCGTGTACTTGCCATTAGATATAACCAGGCCGACACCAAGCTCTGTGTGTAGTCAGATATTGAAGATTGTCTCCTCAATGTTCCAGAATTTCTGCTACTTTCTAGGACTCTGAAGGCTGTTATCGCATTGTCCGTTGAGAACCACAGTGATTCTAGGATGGAGGGAGCAGCCTAAGCGTGCAGATGTTTGTTTTTTTTTTTAAAGATTTTATTTATTTAATCTTGAAAATAAGAGGGAGCCTAAGCTCGGGGGAGGGCAGAGGGAGGAGGAGAAGCAGACCCCTGGCTGAGCGGGGAGCCTGATCAGGAGCCCTCATGATTCGAACCCAAGGCAGGCGCTTCACTACCGAGCCGCCCGGGTGTGCCCTGCGCATGGGTTTTGCTTGGCTCATCCTTCAGAGAAAAATAGTTTTGAATGAGTTCCAAGACTTGAAAATTGGCGGGATTTTGTACAAGAACCTCAGTTTCCCACTTTTCTTTAAAAAATGTGAGAACTTGGCAAAACTAGTTCTTTATTCTCCTGAGGAGACAGTTGCCTGGAGAGAGTCCCTTGGGCAGGCATTTGTCCTGTTCCCTATACCACGTCTCGTCTTCCCGCTTCCATTGCCTGACACCCAGCATGCTTCCCTCCATACGCCCTGTGTCTTATGTGGGGTGTGAGTTGTTTCTTTCGACCTACATTTTGCAAATGGTGAACGTTAACAAAGGTCTTTGAAACTGTGCGATGAGCAGGAGACTGTTCCAGCCTCGTTCTGCGAGGAGGGCTGTTGGCCTGGTCACGCCCTCGGCCCCGGTGTCTGGTTCTGGGCGCAGGTGCAGGTGGCTGGGGACGGCGTGGTTTGCTGGAGGCCCAGGCTCCCTAACTGGGTTGTAGGCACGTTGTTAGCCACCCCTGCCTCAGCCTCTTCCCGCAGAAAATGGGGACGGTCACATGTGGGCAGATGTCACGTTGTTCACGTGTTGTCCGTGTGACATTGTCTTTAACCCACCAGTTCCTTCGATGATTATGGGGAGGCTTGTCACCGTCTGGCAGTGTCTACACCAGTTGAAAATGACTGAAACATGAAGTGGCAAGGTCTACACAGTTGACCTAGCAGTTGGTGTGCCCGGGTCCACGGGGAAGTTCCCTGACAGCGCGGACCAGAGGCAGAACCATGGCCGCGCCGCAGACCAGAATCCACGGGTGCCTCCCTGCAAAGGGACTGGACTAGCAGCAGACCTGCCAGAGGCAACTGGGAGCCTCCGGCACAGCCCCATGTGGCCGCCCGCCCCTGCCGCAATCCAGGTCCCCAGGGGCGCGGCCTTGTCCCAGAGCCCGTGCCCTAGCTTTGGAGAGGCACCCGCCTTTGTGTCTAGGGTCGCTGGCAGTGGCACCTGGGCGCTGCCCTCTGCTCCGTTTCCTTCCTAGCCTGTCCCTGCCCAGGTCCCAGCAGAGCCTGGCACCGCCCCCCCCAGGCCTCCTATGTGCTGCCCCGCTCCCCGGCCGGCGCTCCCCGGCGGCCTCCCCCTCTCCCAGAGCCGGGGCCTGGATTCTGTGGCGCTGCTGGCCCGGCTGCACCCTGGGCCTGCTCTTCCCGGCCCTTCCGGATGCCCTCCCCGCCGGCCCCTCACAGGGGCCCTGCTCCCGAGGC
Organism: Vulpes lagopus; assembly: GCF_018345385.1. Classification (NCBI taxonomy): domain Eukaryota; kingdom Metazoa; phylum Chordata; class Mammalia; order Carnivora; family Canidae; genus Vulpes; species Vulpes lagopus. The sequence continues at coordinate 33,199,897 of NC_054847.1, read as the reverse complement.
TCTTTGCTCTGCTTCAGCGCGAGGCCTGCAGCTGCCGTCCACACACCCACGGGGCTCCAGTGGGAGGCACGCACCCCAGGGACGGCTGCCCGCCCGGCCTGCGGCTTCTGTCTCTAACCTGCCGCCTGCTTCCCTTTCTAGGGCCCGGTGCGGCCTGGGCTTACATGTGGGACCAGTGAAAAGAATAGTCGCTGAGAATTTCAGCAGTTTTTCCAAAACAGACAACATGGAAAATGAACTCGTCCAGTGGCCTTTGGTGTTCGTGGAGAAGGAATTGCGGCACTCAGGACATGAGAATATTCACGGGACACCCTCGATCCTTACTTTGTGGCCCATATTCGAGGTGACCAGCAGCTTCTGGAACCTTTCATAGCGTTCTCTTCCCCGCTTTGGGAGGCAGAAACCATAACCTCTACATCTAGCTCTTTTTGTTTACTCGACACGTGACTTGAACAAGTCATCTAATACCTTTAAAATGTACTTAATAAGTTCTTCCTACTGCACAGAGTTTCAGGAGGCTCGAATGAGTCTATTTATTTAAAGTTGCCTTTAGGATTAAAGTGTCATAGATGATGTCAGGTGCCTTTGCCTTCCAGAATATTAATTTAGCAAATGGTCGGTCTTCCATGTCTGCTAAGCTGGGATAACATTGAGTATTTCCCGTCTCTTTTTAAACAGTTTTAAATATTTTGATTAAAAGGAAAATACATGCTCATTGCAAAATATCTGAGAAATATAGGAAAGTAGAAAGATCACCAATAATGCAGTAACTCCTGGTATTAATATTTTGGGGTATATCTTTCCATGTTTTTCTCTACATATGTACAGGTAAATATAGGCAATTGTGTTTTTTACAAACGGTGCTTTGTTACCTCCTCTTTTTTTCTTTTTAAGATTATTTATTTATTTATTTATTTGAGAGAGAGAGCGAGAGTGCACACACGAGCTGGGGGAGGGGCAGAGGGAGAAGGGGAGCAGGCTCCTCGACCTGGGGCTCAATCCTGGGACTCCAGGATCACGACCTGAGCTGAAGGCTCAACCGATCGAGCCACCCAGGGGCCTCTGTTACTTACTCTTTTCTTTTTTTTTTTTTTAAATTTTTTAAAAAATTTTTATTTATTTACGATAGTCACAGAGAGAGAGAGAGAGAGAGAGAGAGAGGCAGAGACATAGGCAGAGGGAGAAGCAGGCTCCATGCACCAGGAGCCTGATGTGGGACTCGATCCCAGGTCTCTAGGATCGCGCCCTGGGCCAAAGGCAGGCGCTAAACCGCTGCGCCACCCAGGGATCCCTCTTTTCTTTTCTTTTTAAAAATATTTTATTTATTTATTCACGAGATACACAGAGAGGTAGAGACACAGGCAGAGGGAGAAGCAGGCTCCATGCAGGGAGCCCGACATGGCACTCGAACCCAGGTCTCCAGGATCACACCCTGGGCCGAAGGCAGCGCTAAACTGCTGAGCTGGTTAGCCCAAGCTGCCCTGTTACTTACTCTTTTCACACAAGACTACACTGTAGACGTCTTTCTGAGCTAATAAGATCTAGTTCATCTCTTTTAAGCCACTGTGTGGTTGTACCATAATTTCCTTAACTTGCACCTGTTGTTGCATAGTTGGTTTTCCAATTTTTCACTTTTAAAAATCGTGCTGATACTTTACCCTCTTTTGCTAATTTCCTACACTTGGAATTTCTAGGCAATTGTCTTCTAAGCCAAAAATCTAATATATTCCCCCATGAGTTATAGAATGTCTAGTAACGAACATATGCTTTTTAAAAGAGCGTTTACTTAATACATTGGAGCCTGACAGCAGGCTCTAGTATTGGATTTATCTGAGTAATAGTTTTTCTTGAACCTATTTTAAAGAGTTCTAGTTATTTGAAATATCCGAGGATCTTGCTATAGTGTACTTTTACGTGTAGCCCAAGCACGGTGGCTCTCTTGGTTTAATAATGCATTAATAATTAATTTCAAATGTAGATGTTTTAGCGTAATGCTGTGTGATGAATACACACTCAGCGGACATTTACCGGGTCTTGACCGCTTAATCAACCTCGTGCCGCATACAGGGAATACGAAGATGGATGAAACTCAGGCATGTTTCTTGAAAAACTGAGTCTGGTGGGGGAGAAAGGCATGTAGACACATAATTATGACGCATCATAGTAAATGGTGTTAAGTCTGTTATGTTATAGTGTGCCCTTGGGAAAATAAAGGGTCCTTCCTCACTCCCTGCCTTGGGCAAGAACTAGGGAGAAGAAGGTGCTTTGCTGGCGTACCTGGTTAAGACCTGCCAGCGGCAAATAATTTCAAAATCTATATTTCTGTGTCTGAGTGTTTGCGCATTTTAGACCTCGATGGTAATTGTTTTGTGCGAGACAGGAGATGTCATGGAGGATGAGGAAGGGAGGCTGAGTAACACGGCGGAGAGGGTCACGATTCTTATGAGCCAAGTGCCCAGTATTTGGCTTTGTGTTTTTAGCGCTTCTGTGACGGGAGGTCTCTGTCTTCCATGCCGTGAGTGTGGCCTTGTGCACATGCAGAAGTCCCCGCTGATCAGGGCTGTTTATTAGGTGGCTGCGTCGTTGTCTGTTGTTGCAGGAACAATACACATTTGTTGTCTCTGTTTTTCCGCGGGTGGGGGATCTGGGTGTGGCTTGGTTGGGAGCTCTGCTTCCCTGCGTGGCGGCGGCTCTCAGGGTGTCAGCCGGGGCCAGGGCCCCGTGTGAGGCCTGGTGGGCAAGGATCCGCAGCGCAGCTCACGAGTGTGGGTGATGGTGGGCTCAGGGCCTTGACATCTGTCGGGCTGAGGGCCCCAGTGGCTGGCTGGCTATTGACTGGAGACTCCAGTCAGTGAAAGGGGACCTGCTAGCAAGACCTAACACCAGTCGCGTGCCATCTGATCGCAAAGTGGCGTCCCTCCGTTCTGTTGATTTGAAGCAGGTTCCTCACGGAGGGTGAGCTTCGCTAGGCAGGGACACCAGGAGGCCGGGAGCATCAGGGGCCGCTTACTGCAGTAGAAATGAGCACGAGGAGTTGAGGTCCTTGTTTGCAGAATCAGGAAACAGTCACAGGACTCCATGCCAAGAGGAAGGACTCAGTGGAGATAAAAAAAAAAAATCAGAAGTAACAGCATCTGCTGCTCGTCCCCTGGGAATTTCAGAAAGCTCTGACACGTGTCGAATGTTCTGTGGAATGTGGAATCGTGGCGCAAGGCAGTGGGAGCTAGAGCGTAAAGGGCAGGGCAGCTCCAGCTGCCGTCTGGGTTATAATAATAATAATAGGCTCATGAAGGAGATGCTGGGGGTGCCACCAAGGGCAGCGTCTGTTAATTGCCTGGTGAAACTGGGGAGGCTTCCCTAGGGAGGCGGCACCGTCTGGGTCTCAGATCACTCACAGGGAGGAGTCTGCGCTGGGGAGAAGAGGGAAAGTGCATCTGAGAGCAAAGGAGGTTTCAGGGATCCAGTGGTTTTGGTAAACTGAGGAATTTGAGAAGGTGTGAGCATGGGAAACGTGGGAGATAATTACAGCAGGTGAGCTAGGGAAGCGTGTGGGAGCCTGAAATTTCTGATTTCTGCAAAGCCTTGCCCACATTGGTGAGCCAGCTGCTGAAACCGGATTCGTGAACAAGACGCCTCTGGCTGTGGCAAGGTCGGGCATCAAAGGGGCGGTGGTGAGAGTGAGTAATCACGGGAGTCCGTGAGGCTTCAGGGGCCCCCACCTTGCCATGTGCCATGGCTTCTCTTTGTCTCGCTTCGCCCTGTTTCTATTTCTTCCTTCCTTCCTCGTCAAAGTCAGAGAACTTCAGAGGTTAGAGTTTCTCCGATGAGAATTATTTGTCTTTGTAACAGCTTCTTAATCGTCTTATCTCTGAACGGCAGTGGCAGGGGGTCAGAAGGGTGGGGGGCCCCTTTCCTTCCTATCCTTCACAGCTATTTTAAGTGGCAATTAATAATTCTGAAAGCCCCCAGAAGCCTAAAAGCCCTCCACGGGCATGTGAATGTTCAATAATAATCATAGTCCTCATCAGAGAGCGGCAGGACCCAGTGGGGTGTGAACACCCGTGCATGTCTTGCATCGACTGTAGGCTGTGCGCCTGAACGTATGAGAGACTTGGGCCAAGGAGAGGCCCTGCTGCTATAATGGAAACAAAATCAATGCTTGCGATGGAGCAACGCAAGCTGAAAAAAACCTTTTTTTTTATAGAGTGTTTTTTTAAAGATTTTATTTTTTAATTTATTTATGATAGAGGGAGAGAGAGAGAGGCAGAGACACAGGAGGAGGGAGAAGCAGGCTCCATGCAGGGAGCCCGACGCAGAACTCGATCCCGGGACTCCAGGATCGCGCCCAGGGCCGAAGGCAGGCGCGAAACCACTGAGCCACCCAGGGATCCCCCAAAAAACCTTGTTTTAAAAAGGAAGTTGGTCTTATGATGTGACACCCAGGCAAAAAATGACCAAAGAAGGAACAGATAATTCGGGCTTCATCAGAGTTAAGCACTTTTGTGCTTCCAAGGATACTATTAAGGAAGTGAGAAGACGACCCAAAGAACGTGAGCCAATACCTGTAAGTCATACATCTGACGAGGGACTTGTGTCTGTGTGTGTATAAAGAACCCCCTACAACTCAATAATAAGAAGTTAAATAACCCACTTAAAAAATACACAAAGAGTGCTCGCTTCGGCAGCACAGATACTAAAAAATACGCAAAGGATCTGGATGGACATTCCTCCAAAGAAGATACACCAGTGGCCAATGATCACACAAATCAATACCATTAATCACGAGGGAAATCTAAATCAAAACGATGGGGTATTGCTTTCCACCCACCAGGATGGCCTTAATAAAAAAAGATGATTTTTCGGCAAGAATGTAGAAAATAATGTAATGTGGAATGTGAAACGGCCCGCCGACTCGGAAGATAGCTTGTTAGCTCTTCAAAGGGTTAAATTTAGAGTCCCCTGGTAACCCAGCAATTCCGCTACTGGATGTGGACGCGAGGGAAATGAGAGGTATGTCCACACAAAAATCTATCCCAGGATGTTTATTGCAGCCTCATTCCTAATGGCCAGAATGTGGAAATGGTCCAGACGTCCATCAGGGAAGAGGGAGGGAGGGCAGCTGAGTGAATGGATAAATAAAATATGATAAGCGCACAGAGTGGGATGTTATCTGGCAACACAAAGGATCCAGCAGTGAGACGAGCTACCATGCGAATGAACCCTGAGGGCTCTACACTAGGAGAAGGGAGCGGGCAAGACCCTTCCACGTATCGTGTGGTCCCGTGCCAAGGCCGGGGATGGAAGGGATGGGGGTCCGGGAGTGGCTGCGAAGGGAGTGGGATTTCCTTTTGGGGTGATGAAGATATCCTCCAACGTGGTGGTGGTCACAGGCTCTGTAGATACACCGGGCCCATCGTGTTCTACACTTTGCGTAACTTGAACGGTACGTGCGTCACAGCTCAATACAGCTGTTGCAGGAAGAAAGAAAGAAAGAAAGAAAGAAAGAAAGAAAGAAAGAAAGAAAGAAAGAAAGAAAGAAAAAAATAAAGAAACAGAAAGAAAGAAAAATAAATAAATAAATAAAGAAAGAAAGAAAGAAAGAAAGAAAGAAAGAAAAGAAAGAAAAGGAAGGAAGGAAGGAAGGAAGGAAGGAAGGAAGGAAGGAAGGAAGGAAGGAAGGAAGAGGTAGAAAGGCAGGAGGGGAGCTGGGCTGCTACAGAGGGACGGGTCGAGGGAAGGATCTTATTAGGTTGACTTCTTCAGCCCCATGGTCCTCACACCATGTAATTCTCTGTGCTTTTTAGGGAAGAAAACGGAAGTGTCCGCGGCTTTCTTTCCTTGCTCCTCCGGCCGGGCCGTTGGCTCGTTAGGGAGCAGCGAGCACGGGTGGAGTGTTAGCGGCCGTGCGCGGCACTAACTTCCCATCTGGCTCTTACTCCCCGGGAAGCCTCTTTTGATTTGATTGTGGCTGATTAAAGGTTTTGTTCATGTTCAGTTTGTGCTGATCTGCCCATTTAGAGCGAATCTCGTTGTGCCGTGCCCTCCTCCCACGGTCCAGCGTTCCAGAAAGCTCCCCCTCTGCGGCTGTGTTCTCTTCATAAACAGCGAGGGGTGAGATTCTGGGCGGCCGTGTGGGCAAGGACCGGGGGGCCAGAGGGCTGCAGGCGGTGTGGACAGAGCCCGGAGGCACCGCGGGGTCCGGGACGGGCAGCAGAGGCTCCGCATGCGCCACCTTGGGAGCTCCTTTCCTGGCTCGCCTGTGGCCACCTGTGATCCTCCGGGCTCCGCAGCCCTCACCCAGCTAGCCGCGTCCTGGGGCGGCCCCCCAGGGACTTGGTCAGGGTCCGTCCATGCGGCACAGGGTCCTTGGTCAGGGTCCGTCCATGCGGCACAGGCCGCCGCCTCCCGGGTTCTGCAGGTCGGAGTGAGACCGACTCAGGTGTGCCACGTCCCCGTGCGGTGGCCCGTCCATCATCGGCTCCGGCTGCACGAGCGCCCCTCCCGGGACCACCGATGACGCGGCTGTAGATGCGGCCGGCTCCGAGGCCCGTGACGGGAACTCCGCCAGTGCAGGGCTCAGCCGCGAGGCTTCATCCTTCAGGCCACACTTGGACTTTCTAGAACTCTGAGTCCTGAGGAGATGGAATCTAGGGCTGTGGCTGGTGACCCATTTCCTTCTTAGGATGGAGAAGAAGGTCAGGGGGAGGGAGGGAGGGAGGGAGGGGAGCAAAAGGAAGAAGGTGGAGCGCGGCCAGCGCAAGAGCCACGGACAAGGAACTTCATAGGAAGTGAACAGAAATGAGGGGATCTGAGCACAAAACGGAGAGAAAGGAGGAGAAGTAGGCTTGTGAAGCAAGAGGGAGAGGGAACGCAAATGGGCAGAGAGGCTTCAGGATGGAAAGCCACTTCTTACCCATTCTTCCTTTTTGTCCTCAAAGTTGCATTTGGCCAGCGCCGCCCCTCGGCCTCCTCGACTTGCTGAAGGCCTGGCCCGTGGCCTCGGCCTGCGTCCTGCGCTCGCCCGTCCTCGCCCCACCTGTGCCTTCCCGTGCCCTGGCCCAGGCACGGGCCCCACAGCCAGGGTCTACACCTAGGAGTAGCTTTGGAGAATGTCTAAAAGATTTGGCCTTTCCCCTGTTCTGCTGAGGAGAAAGATTCCCAGAGAAATGGGGCGACTCATCCAAGGTCCGACGGTCAGCAGGCCGCGAGCCGCTTGAGCCGGGCCCATGCACGCAACCGCCTCCCCGTGGGCTCGGGGCCGGGTGGAGGGAGGCCTGGTCACGAAGGGCCAGCTCCGTCCGCTTCTTCCGTAGCTGGGAGGCACGGGTTACTCCCGGGTCCTTCTGCTTCTCTCCTTTCCTGCGTTTAGCGTGGCGTTTGAGGTGGGGCCAGTTGCTCCCACTGGGACGAATCCTCACCCCGTCTGGTTTGGCCCCGGCGTGGCTGCCCCCCGACGACCCCTCCTCACCTGACCACGGTTTCCTGGGCGGTAGGGGTCAGGCGTGGGGAAGGGGTGAGGCTTCCAGGGTGCCGGTCCGCAGGCGGCCCCGTTTGACCCGTGTGCTGCTCCGCTGGGGCCGTTTGGCCCCACGAGCGCTGTCAGCACAGCCCGAAGCCGTCCTTCACGGTCGCACGTGGAGGATGCTCCCGGCACCTGGCGGTGGAGGTCGGAACGCTGATCGGCTCCCGGCACCGCACAGGTGTGCCCCGCAGATGGCTCCTGCTTGCCTGGTGGAGACGCCCCTCCCTCCACCTAATCTCTTCGGAACAGAAGCTCAGTACCTGCAGCCCAGGATACACAGAGACACGTTTTCCTAACCAGGAGGAAGCGCCAGGGGACTGTTTAGTCCGGATCCCCGGGGGCTCCGGCAAACTGCCTGGGACGTGCAGTGGACTAGCATTTCTGGGTTAATTAATTTAATTAAAAAAAAAGTCAAGGTTTGATGACAAGCAGGCAGGATTCTCATCATCTTCTGAGATGCCTGCCGCCCAGCAGGTGTATTTTAACCGCTCCCATCAGAGGCCTCTGCCCAGGGTGGCATCTTGACAAGGCAGAAATAAGGGCTCACTTACATGTAGGCCTCGGATGGTCACAGTGGCCCCGAGGGCCTGATGGGGCAGGCGGGACCGGAAGTGGGTAAGGCTGGGATGCGCCTGTCCCGAAAGGGCAAAGCCGACGTCCCGCTTGGCCAGCCAGGCTGGGCCACCCTGAGCTGCCCTGTTCCTCTTTTTAAAGTAAGCCCAATTGAATAAAATGTTTGCAAATGGACCAGGACAAGCCTTCTCAATTTAGTTTAATATTTGAAGAACGGATGTTGCTCAATTGAACAGTTTAACATTTGGAAGACTGAAGAACTTCCTCTTGATTTATTTAATAAAAGAACCAGGTGAATCCTAGATATTTCCCCACAAATGTGTAAAAACCCAAGTGTGTGTATTATCTTTATGAATTGAAGCGTATTCTGTAAGAATCTGCGCCTACCATACGTGTATGTGATGCACACGCACACACACTTTTAATCCTAAATGCAAAGGCGTAGGAAAATTAGCTGCACTTTTTCAGCCAGAAGGAACAGCCCGAGATGTGAAATACCGTGTTTCCTCCTCTTAATCATCTCCCGGTGATGATGTGCTATTAGCAGATGGCCCACGATATGAGCAATAAGCAAGGCAGTACATTTAGCTGGTGTTTCTGGCCCGTGGTTCCCCTGGTGTGGCTCCTGGACCTCGGCCTGACTTGGAGGAGGGAGCGTCGGCCCCGTGGGACCCACTCAGGAGGTCACAGAGGTGGATCCTTCCCGGGCAGAGGAGTCTAGACACACAGTCCGGTGCCCTGGAGCCTGCGGACCTGTTCCCAGCAGACAGGGCCCAGGAGGAGCAGATGGGGCAGGGACATCCTGCGGCTGTAAGGCGGCAGAGACCTCGCAGGTGACCTCGCGGGTGACCCTAGGGAAAGCGGCCGGCGGAGGCCAGAGCGCCGTAGCCTCTCCACCGAGGTGGCAGGTAGTTCGGGAGCTTGTCCCTCACAGAGTTGGCGACCTGGCCTGGGCTGCTGCATCCGGAGGCAGCAGGTGTCATTCCATCCCTGCGTTGGGGTGAGCTGTGGCTGCCAGAGGGGTGCACTGAGCAGATTGTGGGGTTCACTCCGCGCAGTCAGCTCATATTTCCCGAGCACCTCGTGCGTGCCACGCGTTTCTCCAAGTGCCAGCAATGATGGAGTGAGGAAGACAAAGTCTTTGTGTGTGCTGTAAGTTCTCACGGAGATTTCAAAAAATTCGATACGTTTATATATTGTGAAGTGGTCATCACAGTGAGGTTAGTTGACACACTCATCACCTCAGATAATTATACACGTATATGTTTTACAAGTGTTTGTGGCAGGAACATTTACGATCTACTCCCAGCATCTTCCAAGTATGATATGGGATTGGTTATTTTATTAATTTTATTATTTTATTTTATTATTTATTTTATTTTATTTTATTTTATTTTATTTTATTTTATTTTATTTTTTTATTTTTATTCATGAGAGGCAGAGACCCAGGCAGAGGGAGAAGCAGGCTCCCTCAGGGACCCGACGTGGGACTCGATCCCGGACTCGATCCAGGGGTCACACCCTGGGCTGAAGGCAGACGCTCGACCGCTGAGCCCCCCAGATGCCCCGACACAGCATTGTTGCAGTCACCACGCTGGGTATTAGATCCCCAGGACCTGTTCCTCTTTCTGGTGGAATTAATAGAATTACTGCTAACATCTGACCTTCTGACTTCGGCATGAATATTCCTTCCAGTAACACTGGACAAAACACTGTCTTTTAATCACTTGCAAAATCCCTCCCTTTCTGATGGTGTTGGAGGAGCAAAGAGAAGTCCTACCCAGAGCTGCTTAAGAAACAGTCTTTTTCAAAAAAAAAAAAAAAAATTCAGAGGATTCCTGAACGGGGAGTGGTTCCTGTGATACGATCTCCCAGCGTCGAGGCTGTGGCCAGATCTGCCCCGATTCTTCTCTCTCCCTACAGAGTCTCCATGGTCATGTCCTACGCAAACCTTGACCTGCCATGGTAGTGATCTTAGTGAAGGCTCCCCTAACCAGCAATAGCGTCCCTCCTGCCCCGCCCTGGCCCACTGCCTGCTTTTATGTTTCTCCTGCTGTCACATTGATTCCACTTTTTTTTTTTTAACTGGATTTAATCACTTGTGGCAAATTTAAATGGAAATTTATAGTCCCCATTACGGATTGCCCTTTGCCTTATTCCAGAAATGTTTCCCTTGAGGAACTCAGTTTATGCACTGAAAAAAAATGATGATGCCTTATAAATTTGTGGCTGATGGAACAGATCCTTCGGCCTGAGATCATGGACGTATCTGCGCACGGAGGCTCCTGCAGTGAAGAATTCCGGAGGGGAAGACCAAGCCCCTTGGGACTCGCCTCCTTGTGCTCCTTTCCCTGAGGGGCAGGGTCTCCGCCCTGAAGGGCCGAGATCGGGGTGTCCTCACCGCCGCTGCCAGGGGTTCGTGGACTCTGCGGAGCCGCCGTGGGGCTCTGAGCGTGATGCCCTTCTGCTTATGTGGACATTTTCTCGTTAGGAGATTGTCCTGCAAATACCGGTTCGTAAATAAATAAAATCTTTAAACAAAAAAAGGGGGATCCCCGGGTGGCTCAGTGGTTTAGCACCTGCCTTCGGCCCAGGGCGTGATCCTGGAGTCCCGGGATCGAGTCCCACGTCGGGCTCCCGGCATGGAGCCTGCTTCTCCCTCCTCCTGTGTCTCTGCCTCTCTCTCTCTATGTCTATCATGAATAAATAAAATCTTAAAAAAAAATACTGGTTTGCGTCACAGAAGAAAATGTCAACGGGAGGTTAATTCCCATCGTTTGGCGGAGGCAACATGCACGTTTGGGGTGAAAAAAGATCCAGATTCTTGGGTGGGGTGTAAACACTTTCAAATCTTTAAAAGTTCATTCTGAATTTAATTAGCAGAAAGAAATATCTCATCCGTGACGTATGAGACCGCGGGTGGACAGGGCATCACATGCCTCGGTTTCCATTCTTACCTGGGCCAGACTCTGCTATAGGGACTCATAAATCCGAAAGTCACGGATGTTACTGAGTTCTTCTTAAAATGTAGGCGTTTAATGCCGTGAAATGGGAAACTCATGAACTTCTGGATACAGCACATGTATAAAATTCTGCTTTTTAACTAGTATATGGGTTAGACCTCTTGGTATTTTTGAGACTTAAAAAAAAATCTTCTGGCTAATTTATTCAGAATAACCCATAAATGAGACATAACCATCCAGCTTCAGTGAAAACAGCGGGTGGGGGGCATCACTTATTAGCCAGTATAATTTTTGTAGAAATAGAAAATGGAATTAATCTGTTAATAAAGTATATTCATCTCCCCAACACAATTAAGGGGCTTTGGTGGTCGTCTGCGGTTTACACCCAAAGTGTGCACAAGGCTAAGTATCTTCATTTTGTCCTCTATTCTTAGTCCCGTTAAGTTCTTTCCAAAAATAGATGTCACTGCCCCCAGGTCTGGGCTGAGTGCTCCCCTCGGGTCCTCAGGTGGGTTCCCAAGGATGCACTTGGTGCTCACAGAGCTTGGCTCTGCTTGCCGCATGGCACGAGGGGTGTGTGTCCCACCCCGCTGGCCCACCCGGTGCCCTCGTGGAGACACGGATGCGTGACGCCAGCCTGTGGTGGAGCGGACAGTGACTTTGGAAAAGTGAGGCAGAAACTGTGTAAAGACCGCTGAGGACACGCCGGGCTCCGTGAGTGCTTGGCCAGTGAACGGGTGGGAGCAGGAGGGCCTTCCAGGTGAGGCTGGAGGGAGGAGGGTGGCTTCACGTCGGGGGGAAGGCGGTGTCGAAATACGCCGAGAAATGGAAAAGCCGTGTGTTTCTAGGTTTTTCTTAATGCAAGGAAATGGTAGCTTGTACAACCAAGTCTCCAAACGGTGGGATGTGATCGCTGTCACCCCCGCCAGGCGACGGACGTGGGTTCTGGATTGTGGCTGCAGGGGTTGCGTCTGGGGACTGTCGTGAGGCCTCTGGGGTGGGACACTGAGGCTGGCAGCACAAGGAGACTTAGTCTTCTGCCCAGGAGTGGCTGGGTGGACACCTGGGCTCCCGTGGCCATGTACCCCGCCCTCCAAACCGCCAGCGCGCCGCCACCTGGGCCACCTGCTCGGCTCACCTGAGCCTTCCAGAACCGCTGAGCGGGCTCCTGGCCTGGGCACCTGGCCTCTGTGGTTGGAGACTCGGAGAGGGAGCCCCAGGCCCGCTGCTCACGCCGACCGGCCTCGCTCCCCGGCATGGCTGTCCCCGCTGCAGGCCGGGCGGTCACCTGCCACTGGGTGGGGAGGCCCCCCCACCCCTGGCTCTCGGCCCCGCCGCTGCCTCACCACGTGTCCCCTGTGCCCCCGCCCCTGCCGACACCCACCCAGCACCACAGGTCACCCCGGGCCTTTGGGGGGCTGTGCCCCAGCTGACCCCGCGGGCGGTGCGCAGGGTCCTGGGGCTGCGGTGGGGGGCACGGCACCGGCCCTCCTCCCCGTGGGCTCCCCAGCTCCTGGCTACATGAGGGCGGCTGGCTCAGCAGCCAGGGAGCGGGCACTCAGGGAGCCGGGGCGGGGGTGGGCACTTAGGGAGCTGGGGTGCAGGCACTCGGGGACGGGGCAGGGGCAGGCATTGGGGAGCCGGGATGCAGGCGGGCCTCAGGGACCCGGGGCACAGGCACTCGGGGAGCCGGGGTGCGGGCACTCGGAGGGCCGGGTTGCAGGAGGGCACTCGGGGAGCCGGGATGCAGGCGGGCACTCGGGGACCCGGGCACAGGCACTCGGGAAGCCGGGGCGGGGGTGGGCACTTAGGGAGCCGGGGTGCAGGCACTTGGGGGGCCGGGGTGCAGGCACTCAGGGAGCCGGGGTGTGGGCACTCGGGGGGCTGGGGTGTGGGCAGGCACTCGGGGAGCCGGACTGCAGGTGGGCACTCGGGGGGCTGGGCTGTGGGCGGTGGGGCCCTGGGGCGTTCTCCCTGGGCGGGGACCAGGCGGCAGCTGGGCTGGGACACCTGGTTGCCAGAGCAGGTGCGCGGGGGCGGTGTCCGGGCGCCACCTGCTGGCCGAGGTGGTGGGGAGTCTGGGTGGAAACCCCGACAGGTGCCTGGGTCTGTGTGTCCAGGGACCTGGAAGCCTGGAAGCGCTGCGGGGTCCGTGGGCCATGGTCTGCGGTGGCCTCCGAGCGGCCCTGGGGATCCCCGTCCCCGAAGGCCCGGCCCCCGCCCACTCGTCGTCAGCCTTGGGGCCACAGCAGCTCGGGGCCGGGACCTGTGTGTCCTAGGCACCGCCAGCCCGGGCAGGAGGCAGCGGCTCAGGGACAGCCCTCCGACACCTTTCACACCTATGACCTCACTGATGCGGCGGGTGTGGATGTGTCCTGGGGAGTTTCTGGTTTGCTCCTGAAGTTTAAAACACAGAAACGCTTCATGGAACATGCGCGACAGAAACTTTTATTTTTCTTCTTAAAAATTGAGGTGAAACTAACCTATAACATCAGAGTAGTTTCACGTCTACAGCATAAGGATTCCACATTTGCATATGTCGCAAAATATCCACAGAAGGTCTCGGGGCGCCCGGGACTCAGCGGTGGAGCGTCTGCCTGCGGCCCAGGGTGTGACCCCGGGGTCCCGGGATTGAGTCCTGCGTCGGGGCCCTGCATGGAGCCTGCTTCTCCCTCCGCCTGGGTCTCTGCCTCTTTCTCTGTGTCTCTCATGAATAAGGAGAGTCTTAAAAAAACGTCTAGTTGACCCCTGTCATCATCTGATCAGTTTTGTTTCTCATGATGGGAACTTGTAAGATTCACTCTCAGCAACTTCCAGGTATCTGATGCAGCACGAAGGAGCGTATTTGCAGGTTGCACACCACATCCCGCTGCTTGTTGACTTTATAAGCACAAATTTCTACCTTTTGACCCCTCCCCTCCTTCCCCCCTCACCCACTCCCTGACTCGGCGGCCACTCTCCTCTTCTCCATATCCCAGAACTTGCCTTTTGTGAATTTTACTTTTACTTTTTAGTAGAGTCCACACATGAGGAAGGTCGTGTGCTGCTTGTCTTTGACTCGTGTCCCTTAGAATGTCCTCAGGGTCCATCCGCGTCGGTGCAACTCCCAAAATCTCATTGCTTTTATGGCCCAACTGACGTCCGTCAGCTGCCCCCCCCCCCCCCCCCCCCGTGTCTCCAGCCCTCTCCCCGGTCACCACCCGGGGTGGCTCCGGTCGTGTCTGCATCCTGGCTGCTGTGACCCAAGCTGCGGTGACCCTGGGGGTGCGGGTATCTTTTCGGGCCAGTGTCTTCCTTCTCCTCAGATAAATACCCAGAAGTGCGGTTTTGCTGAATGACACGGTAGCGGCGTTTTTGCTGTTTTCAGGAGCCTCCATGCTGGAAATGTTCATTGATTAAGCCGAGACAAAGTAATCTCGTGATTTATCTAATGCTTTTTTTTCTTTTTAAACAAGGATAGTCTCAATCCATATCCAGCTCATTCTAATATTCTAGTATTTTTGAAAGTCAGATAATTTTTGGAATGGGGCCCCAGGGTGGCTCCGTCGGCTAGGCCTGACTCTTGGTTTTGGCTCGGGTCAGGGCCTCACACGGGGTCGTGGGGTCACCTGGGTCAGGCCTGTGCCAGAGCCTCCCTCTCCCTCTGCCCCCCCTCCCCACTCATGCTCGCTCTCTCACTCTCTCTAAAATAAAGAGATCCTTACCGATCACCTTTGGAACAGGGGGGAGGAAGCACGCAGAACCCGGCATTGGTCCAGGAGCTCCCCTGCCTCCCGTGGGCCCTGGCCTGCTGCAGTGGCCGCGGGGCTCTCCCTGGAGGTCAGGCTTCTGTCTCCCTGCCCGACGTCTGGGGTTTAGGGGCGGTGGCCCAGCAAGCAGGCCGGTCAGTTCATGGTCAGGCCAGGACAGGGGACGCTTGGGCACTGACCGCAGGGCCACCTGTCCGTCCCGGCCGTCCTTTGCGGCTGCACCCCTGGGACCTGGCGCCCGAGCGGTGCCCGCGGTCGCTCCCCTGCCTCCACCTGCTGCCCCCGCGGTGAGGACCAAGTCGGGGCAGCTCGTCAGCGTCCACAGCCCCGCCCGGAGTTGTCTGCAACAGCCTTTCCCATTTCCTTTCTGCTACCCCAGAGGTGGCGCGTCTGGACGCCATCGTGGGGGCACCGGCCCTAGTCTCTGGAAGCAGCTGCAGGCCCTCAGAGCCAAGCTGCAGGCCCGTCCTGCTGCCTCGCGAGCCAAGTGGCAGCCAACACTTGGCCTTAGGGGTCCCGGAGGCTCGGCAATGGGGCGCCCGCCTTGGGCCCAGGGTGTGACCCCGGGGTCCCGGGATCGAGTCCCGTGTCGGGTCCCTGCAGGGAGCCTGCTGCTCCCTCTGCCTGGGTCTCTGCCTCTCTCTGTGTTGCTCATGAATAAATAAATAAAATCTTAAAAAAAAAAAAAACCTTGGCCTCTATGTGATGCTTTTCTTCTTTTCTTTTTTCTTTTTTTTTATGTGATGCTTTTCATGACAGGAGGCTTCTCTGTAGGGCCGTGGCCTGCCGTGTCCCTGTTTCGATGGTCACGAGGCTTAAAGAGGAAGAGAGGCCAAGGGAGGCCGCGAGGTCCCTTTGCTGGGTCACCCCTGTGGCAGCCCAGTCCCTGCCCCGGTGGAGGGGTGGAGGCTTCCGGAGCATTCAGTCCGTCGGGCTGCCTCCTGGGTCCCACTCCGTCCCCACCTCCCTGGAGCTCTGCTGCCCAGCCTGGACCCATCGAGACCCAGTTTTGCGTGGCCCAACTTCTGTTGGGATTTTGCTTGAAGTGCAGCTTAGATGCACCGGCCCTGTGTGTTCTGAGGCTCTTGTGGCCCCGTGGGGAGACAGTGATGACTCAGTGTCACTCGGAGTCCACCCCGCTCCTACGCCTGACGGGTTTTATTGGCAAGAGCCGCCTCTTAGGGAAGAAAAAACACTTTTTTTTTTCTCTCCCACCTACGGAGCTGCTAAACTTTATTTTCTCCTCCAGGTGTAAGGAAGCAGGAGTTAAAAATAGTGTTTGACCCAGACACACCGAGCAATAAAAAGTTCTGGCTTCTATCATGTTACCGATGACCTGAGCCTCGTGAATGCGGAAGAGAGAGTTCTGTTACCTAAAAACGGAAGGAGGGAATAATGCTATTTGGGGAAATTTGAAATATCAGAGGGGTCAGAATTCTTGCAAAAGGGCAAAAGCTCATACTTTTCCTTTTTCTCATTTCGTGCGGCTCTTGCCTCGAAGCCCTCCCCCCTCCTTCCTCCCACCCCCACTGGCTAAATGTGCTGTGGGATCATCTAGAACTTTCTAACCGGGGAGGAAAAAAAATTCTTCCAAGTTTGGCTCCTCTGTCCTTTGAGATTATGCCGTCTGTGGAGGAGAAGTTATAAAAAGACGGGAGGTTTGGGTGCCTGTTACTTTTGGAAATGATATTTGCCCAGATGGCCCTGAACGCCCGTCACCCTGGATGGCAGATGCCCGGGGAGCAGTGCTCGTGGGCAGGGGCCCCGGTCGGCCACTGCCCCTCGGGTGCTGCCTCCCCCCTGCCGCCCTCCCTGTTGCTCGGAGCAACTTCGAGGTGGGGGGGACGGCCCCCCTCGGCACCGCCAAGTGACGTCTGCCCTGTTGTGGAGACATTTGGCCTGGCTCTTCCCGTCCCGTCCTGTTCTCCTTGCCGTTAGTAGGCCCCACAGCCCTCTTGGCTTCTCCGTCTCCCCCCTGTCGTGCTCTCTCTGGCTTGCTCTCTTTCTTTCTTTTTTTTTTTTTTTTTTTAAAGATTTTATTTATTTACTCATGAAAGACACACAGAGAGAGGCAGAGACCCAGGCAGAGGGAAAAGCAGGCTCCCTGCAGGGAGCCTGATGCAGGACTTGATCCCGGGACCCCGGGGTCACGACCTGGGCCGAAGGCAGATGCTCAACTGCTGAGCCACCCAGGGGTCGCTCTCTCTCTCTTTCAAGTAAATAAAATCTTTTAAAAAATTGTTATTTTATGTTTGTTAACGCAAGTATCCCCTCATTTGTCCTTGCTAGAACTGGGGAGAAGAGGCTGTGGCTTCTTGCTGCCTTCCGAGGTTCTAGAACAATGCCTGCTCCGTTGAGGCACCTGCTTGTGCTTGTGTTTGTGTGTCCTCTGTCTCCGTGTAAAACTCTACACTGGCCATCAGATGATGAGAAAACTGTATTCCATAATAACGTTTAAGCCAACAAACATTTACGGCATGTGTCAAGTTTTATTATTGTAAAAGTAAAAAAAACAGTTATTGATTACGAATGAATTTTAATTGAGTCCGTAATATTTAAAAAGTGAGAATAGTTTAAAAACTCTTTAGGTAAACACAGTTTTATCGACTTTGTGAGTTTTAAATTTGCTGATTTTCAATTTAGTAAAAAAAAAAAAAAAGTTTCTCAAATTAACTAAGTTTCCCAAGGTCTTAATCAAACGTTTTGTTTAGGCAGACTCTGCCCAGCAACTTGAAAAAAATAAATAAAGCTAAAAGCATGTTTTTAGGGGGAAAACTTCTCTTTGGGGTTTAACAGAAACCCATCAGTGGAGGAAATGCAGCAACTTATGAGGTTGGTTTGACCTCGGAGTGGGGGCAGATATAAGATTTCATAATGTTAATATACTTAGCTAATGAATATTCTTTTTTTAACCTGAAATTAATGAATTTAAAAGTACAACTCACATCCTAGTAAATGCATCATGCAGTGTAGACTTTCATGCCTTTCTTCCTCTAAAATCAGCTGGATTACTGACAAAGGAAGCAGTCAAACTGCTTCCTCAAAATACTGTCATCACTATTTGCAGATGACACGATACTCTGTGTTGAAAACCTGAAAGACTCTACCAAAAATGTACTGCAATTAATACACGCATTCAGCAAAGTTGCAGGATACAAAATAAATGTGCAGAAACCTGTTGTATTTCTATACACCAATAACGAAACAGCAGAAAAAGAAATCAAGGAATCAATCCCATTTACAACTGGACCAAAAAACAATAAGATACCGAGGAATAAACCTAAAGAGGCAAAAGATCTGTACTCTGAAAACTGTGGAGCACTTAGGGAAGAAATTGAAGAAGACAGCAAGAAACGGAAGAGCATTCCACGCTCAGGGATTGGGAGAACAAACCTTGTTAAAATGTCTGTAGTACCCAGAGCAATTGACACATTCAGTGCGATCCCTATCAAAATACCACCAGCATTTTTCACAGAGCTAGGACAGGCAATCCTAAAATTTGTAGGGAACCAGAGAAGACCCCGAATAGCCAAAACAATTCTGAAAAAGAAAAGCAAAACTGGAGGCATCACTGGATTTCAGATTTCAAGATTAATTACAGAGCTGTCGTCGTCAAGGCAGTTTGGTCCTGACGCAAAACCACACATAGATCCATAGAACAGAATAGGGAACCCAGAAATGGACCTACAGCTATATGGTCAACTGATCTTTGGCAAAGCAGGCAAGAACATCGAATTGAAAAAAAAAAGTCTCTTCAACGAATGCTGTCGGGAAAACTGGACAGTCACGTGCAGAAGAATGAAACTGAACCACTCTCTTACATCACACACAAAAATTAATTCAAAATGATTGAAAGACCGAAACGTGAGACAGGAAACCATCAAAGTCCTAGAGGAGAACGCGGGCAGCAACCTCTGTGACCTTGGCCACAGCTGCTTCTTGTTAGACACATCCCCAGGGGCAAGGAAAACAAACAAACAAAAATGAACCATTGGGAACTCATCAGGGTCAAAAGGAAGCAGTCAACAGAACTAAGTGGCAGCCCGTGGAAGGAAGAAGGTATTTGCAAACAACATGTCTGATAAAGGGTTGGTATCCAACATCCATGATGAACTTATCAAACTCAACACCCAGAAGCAAATAATCCCGTTGAGAGATGGGTGGGAGACATGAATGGACAGCGTTCCAGAGACGGCATCCAGGTGGGCAACAGGCACACGGAAAGATGCTCAGCATCACTCATCATCAGGGAAATGCAAATCAGTCATGATGAGCTGTCACCTCACACTTACCGGAATGGCTAAAATCAACAGAAATAACAGGTGTTGGCAAGAATGGGGAGAGAGGGGAGCCCTCTTGCACCGTGGGTGTGAATGCAAACGGGGGCGGCCCCTCTGGAGAGCAGTGTGGAGGGTCCTCAAATTAGAGCTGCCCTACGACCCAGCGATTGCACTACCAGGCATTTACCCGAAGGATACAAAAAGGGGCCCATGCACCCCACTGCTTATGGCAGCATTACCAGTGATAGCCAAGCCATGGAAAGGGCCCAAACATCCATGGACCGACAACTGAATACAGAAGGTGGGTGCGCACGTGCACTGGAACACGGCTCGGCCATCAGAAGATGGAATCTTGCCATTGGCAGCCATGTGGAGGGAGCTAGAGGGGATCATGCTAAGTGAGATAAGTCTGAGAAAGACAAATGCCAGATGAGCTCACCCATATGTGGAATTTAAGGAAGAAAGCAGATGAACGTATGGGAAGGGGGAAAGGGACAAACAAGGAAAGAGGGAAATAAACCACGAGAGACTCTTAATGGTAGAGAATAAACTGAGGGTTGATGGGGGCGGGGGTGTGGGCATGAAGGAGGAGGGGATCCTTCGCCTGGGATGGGCACGGGGTGTGGTAAGTGATGAATCACCAAATTCTACTCCGGAAACCAACATTGCACTGTATATTAACTAAAATTAAAAAAATAATAATAATAACATAAAAATTAGCTGAAGTACAAATTTTCAGAGACGGGGGTGCTTGGCTGGCACAGTCAGAAGAGCAGTCCACTCTTGATCTTGAGGTTGAGAGCCCAAGCTCCACATTGGTGGGGAGTTTAGTTAAAAATAAATAAACTTTAGGGGATCTCTGGGTGGCTCAGCAGTTTGGTGCCTGCCTTTGGCCCGGGGCGTGATCCTGGGGGTTCTGGGATCGAGTCCCGCGTCGGGCTCCCTGCATGGAGCCTGCTTCTCCCTCTACCTGTGTCTCTGCCTCTCTCTGTCTATCATGAATAAATAAATAAAATCTTTAAAAATAAATAAATAAATAAACCTTTAAACTTTAAAAGACCCAACCAATCAGATTTCCAGAGGACGACGGCCTCTGTGTCTTTCGAGTGTCTTGGTATCACTTAATGGCAGCGGCAGTTGGATTATTTACTACATGCGCTGAGTCCATCCTTAAAATTTTGGGGCTCCAAAGCCCTCTTGGTGTTTGCCAGGAGACGTAAGGCTTTCTGCAGCTGCGGTCTTGGTGTGGGGCGTTGACTGAACCGTAGGGTGTACGTGGGGAGGAGGGATGGAGGGCGAGGACTGCACGACAAGGACATGGGGGCAGTTCAGTCTTGCCGTAGATGTGCAAAAGGGAAAGGCTTGAGCCCTTGGACAGGTGGGATGCGTATACACCGCGTATGTGTCCATATGTGTCTGTCTGTGTGTGAATTAAGTGTGTGCATACAAGGGGACCGTAGAAAAGCGGGACCTTGTTCTTACTTTTCGGGGCGGCTGATGTTGGGAAGCGTCACGTAACCTGTGTTAGCACAGGAGCGGCCGCTGCTTGCTCCCCGGTCTGTGGTGAGGTCCAAAGACACTCGGGACCGCATCCAGGGAAGGCGAGACAGCACCTCCCGGTCGAGGCCCCAGCTGGTTTGCTGCCCACGGCGGAGTCTTGGGTGGCCTCGGCCCCACGGCCCTCGGGGCTTGCTGCAGTGAGACACGGGGAGGCCGGCGGCGCGACAGCCCTGGGATCCCCCTCTGCTCCCGCCGCCGTGGAGCCGCAGCCAGGGCGGGGGCGGGGGGGGGGGGGATCTCGGCGGAGTCTGTGCCGCTTTGCCTCATCTGTAGACAGAGTGGCAGTGGCCTGGGGGGGGGTGGGTGGGTGGGTGGGTGGGTAGGGGAGTTAATGCAAATAACAGAGACCTCAGTGCTCGCTGGGACCTGGCTGCCAGTCCTTCACAGAAGCCCCGGAGACCTTCGAAGGCAGGAAGGTGGAAGGTGCGGCGACATCTTTGGGGCATCGACCAGATTCGTTAAGTGAAAAAGCGGCCAGATTTTTAGGATTCTCTATAATGAAAGATTAAGTGTCTTTTTAAAAAATTTTTTATTTATTTATGATAGTCACACACAGAGAGAGAGAGAGGGGCAGAGACATAGGCAGAGGGAGAAGCAGGCTCCATGCACCGGGAGCCCGATGTGGGATTCGATCCTGGGTCTCCAGGATCGCGCCCTGGGCCAAAGGCAGGCGCCAAACCGCTGCGCCACCCAGGGATCCCTAAGTGTCTTTTTTAAAAAAAATATTTATTTAACGGAGAGAGAGCGCACAGGTGGGGAGCAGCAGGCAGAGGGAGAGGGTGCAGCAGCCTTCCCGCGGAGCAGGGAGCCCGACGTGGGGTGGGGACCTTAAAGATTTTATTTATTTATTCAGCAGACCCAGAGACACAGAGAGAGGCCGAGATGCAGGCCGAGGGAGAAGCAGGCCCCAAGTAGGAGCCCAACGCGGGCCTCGATCCCGGGGCCCGGGTCATGCCCTGGGCCGCAGACAGGCGCCCACCCGCTGAGCCCCCGGGCGTCCCTAGGATGGGTGGTTACTGACCCTTCCTTTCTTTCCCTGTGACCTTGGTCTCTCCCATCCGCCCCTCGTCTCCCTTCGGGGTGTCCTCCTCTCCTCTGACCCTTCGCTAGTCCCCGGGGGCCACATGGGGCAGAGGGGTTTGGGGGTTTTTATATTTATTTTTTGAGTGAGTGTGAGCAGGGCGAAGGTGAAGGAGCAGCCGACACCCCGCCGAGCAGGGAGCCCGATGTGAGGCGCCGTCCCCAGGCCCTGGATGGTGGCCCGGCCACAGGCCCGCTTCCCCACGGGGCCACCGTGTCCGTCGCAGGCCACCCTGGACTCCGTGCTGCTGCAGTAGCACGGGACGGGGGCTCTTCGCCCACGAGCATTCTGTCGTCGTGGAGTCCCCTTGGCAGGTGATTGTGTCGGCCTCGGAGGCCCTGGACGTGGGACGGAGGGGAGTTGCTGACACCCAGGCGGTCCCGAGGGCGCCAGCGTGGCCGGCTACCCTTTCTCGGGCCCCCTGTCTCTGGGCGGGGTCTCAGCACACCGTCACTCTTCGTCTTGGCGGCCATTCCCCGCGGTGACACCCTTCTGCCCACTGGCCCTCCCGGGCCACCACCCTGCCCTCGCTTGTCACCCCCGTTGGCCCGGGCGCCAGGAGCTGTCTCCCCGGCTCTGCCTCTCTCTGGAAGACCATGGGGCGCCTTGAGCTTGGGCCGCAAGGACCCCCGCCCTCTCCTGTGATTCCCTCTCCGCCATCCCCGCCTGTGCCTGTGCCGTCGTGTGACCCCCGCGGCCCTCGCCCCTGCCAGGCGGCACCCCCCCACATCCCTAGTCCTGCGCTGCATCTTTACATACTTATTCCTTTGTTGCTGCTCATTCCTCGTGTGAATGCCCTGTTGCTCCTTGGATCCGAAGCACCAGGCACAGGGGTCCCCTTCCCGCCACGACTCCCTCGAGCTCCCCGCGGGCTACTCGGCCCCACAGATTGCTCGCTGGGTGTTGGCCGGGGTCGGAGGCCGAGGGCAGCAAGGTAGAGCTGTCCTCTGCTTCCAGAAGGAGGCAAACGTCAATGACGCGCTGCACGTCTCGCATCATGGTGATGGCATGATGGTGCGTCACCCACCACACCTGGCGGGCCAGGCTCAGGGAGGCTCGCCTGTGGGCCCTGGGCACCGCAGCCGGGGAGTGAGGACGCCGCCTGCCGTCCAGGGACCCACGCCGACGGCTCGTTCACTGCCACCTCCACATTGTGGGCGCTTTCATTTGTGTGACGCAGGCTTCTCCGATTGTGGTCATCAGGGGGCTACAGGGACATCCGCATCTTCCGCCTGGTGGGCCCGGCATCCCTGTGAGAAGCCCTGATGTCCCCGTGTGAGTGACGCTTTCACACATAAAGGGGGTAATGGGCTGCGCTCTCGTGGGCCCTCCGCTCACCCCATTCATTCAGGTCTGGCTCCAGATGACCTGTTTCTCCTGGTCGCCCCAAAATTTGGTTCTGACGTCAAGACTGATGGTGCTGCGTTGACGAAGCGTGAAGAGGGCACGAAGACATTTATGACTTACAAGTGGCAGTCTCCTGACGGGGACAGGCTCACGGGCAGGTCAGAAAGGTCAGAAAACATTCTAAGAGAGCAGGGAAGGTGGCTGGTTGGGGTGTCTGGGTCCGGGCCCAGGTAGACGCGTGTTGGGGCTTTTCAGCTGAGCGGGTGGAGACAGCCCGGCCCTCCTGCAGCTCCACCGAGGGGTCAGGGGCGGGCACGGACGTGAAGGCTCTCAGCGCCCATATACCCAAGTGGTGCCAGCTTTGTATCACAGCCCCGCTCAGACTGGCTTTCCCCGACGGCTGCTTGGCCCTACCCGATTTTTTTCTTAAGAGTGTATCTGAGTGTAGTTTCCCCACCAGATGATGTGGGTTTGTCTGTCGCTCGCGCCCAGCTCCCAGGGACAAGACCTGCACCTGCGGTGGGTGGCTCTCGGTGCTGTCTGCTGGGGGCGGGCCGTGGTGTGGACAGCCCCCCCGTGACCCACTGCTGCCGCCTGACCCTGCTGTCTGGTGGGCTTCCTTATTCCTTCCTGTCGCGCCTCCCGGCTCACCAGGTGGACCTTCCTCCCACCTCCAGGTCCCCTGTTCCAACAACTGTCGTCACAGTGACGTGTGTCCCTAAAGATCTGGTGAAGTGACTAATCTCAGATTAGCAGTTGGCCTCAGGGGCTTCTGGGCTCATCTCTGGCTGCTTAATGGTTGCGTAACTGGCAGTATTGAGACTCAACAGCTCTGGGTTCCTTCCCTCCTGTGGGGCATGGAGACCGAGAGCGCTTAGCTCTCAAGCTGGGGGTGAAGCTTACATGGGTTAATCCATGGAAGCTCATCATGGTGCCTGGCACGTGGGAAATACGTGGTGAATATTAATGATGATAATTGTAGGTCGTCTCACCTGTTCCTTCGACTCCTAGTTATTGAGAGAGGACTGCAAGACAGGCACCATCCCAGCAGCACCCGGGGGGCTCTGTCGGGTAAGCGTCTGATCCTTGATTTCAGCTCAGGTCTTGAGTTAAGAAAAAAAATAAGAAAAAAAAAATAATTAAAAATAATGAAATGAATAATTAAAATAATTATTTTAATTATAATAATTATAAAACAATTATAAAATGATTAAAATTTTATTTATTTTTTATGAATATATAAATATATAAATATAAGTTATATATATTTATATATAAATATAAATTATAATTTTTATATAATTATAAAATTATAAAATAATTATAAAATAATTAAAATTTTATTTATTTTATGAATATATAAATATATAAATATAAATTATATATTTATATATAAATATATAAATGTAAATTATGATTTTTATATGATTATAAAATTATAAAATAATCATAAAATAATTAAAATTTTATTTATTTTTATGAATGTATAAGTATATAAACATAAATTATATATTTATATATAAATATATAAATATAAATTATAATTTTTATATGATTATAAAATTATAAACTAATTATAAAATAATTAAAATTTTATTTAATTATATAATAATTAAATAATTTTAATCATAATATATTAATTATAATAAATATATATTATATATAATATATTTAATTATAATAAATTAAAATTATTTAATTAAAATAAATAAATAATAAATCATGGCGCCGTTCCAGGTTCTGGGGATCAGCAGGGAGTGAGGAAAATGGAGCCAAATGCCTGCCCCCATGGAGTTTAAATTCCAGAAGGAAAGACTTGAAAATAAGGTAAATAGGAAAAACACACACTAGGTTAGAGCCTGAAAAATGCATTGAAGACAAAGTCAGGAACTGCTGCAGTTTTAAGTAGTGTTGCTAGGAAAGGACTTCAACAAGATGGCATTTTAGTAAAGACCCGGAGGAGATGAGAGGAGAAAGTGGTTAAGTGGGAAGGGAGTGTTCTAACCAGAGTCTGCGGCAAGTGCCAAGGCCCTGAGGCAGAACTGCCTGAGCAGGAGCGGGGATAGCAGGGATCTGCCAAGTCGCGGGGAGCCTCCTGTCGTGTCCCGCCTTTTGCTCCATGTGCAAAGCCATCGGGAAGGTGGAAGAAAGGAATTACGCGTTTTCCCTTCTGGTTTTAACAAGATTTCTGAGGCTGCTGCTTTGAGAGTGGATCTACGGCGGCAGAGGGGCCGACGCAGAGACAGCAGGCAGGCGGCTACGGGCTCCTCAGGCAGGAGAAGAGGGTGGCTTGGCCTGGACTGCAGAGGGTGGCGCTGGCCATAGAGTTTGCTCGGACTGAGGTGGGGAGGGGGCAAGCGGGGCGTCTTGCTCCTGATGACTGAAGGCTTCAGGCCTGAGCGAGTGGAAGGATGGGGTTGCCCTTATCTGAAGGCCAGGAGAAGAGCAGATTGGGGGGAGGGAGCGGACCAGGAGCCTCGGTCTGCATGTGTTCAATGCGGGGTGCCCACCAAAACCCGGACTGGCCACGTGGGTCTGGGGGTCCGGGGAAGGCTGGGGGGTGTAGGTGTGCACAGTGCGGAGGCGTTAGGCTGGCCCTGCCCTGGCTCCCGCGGCCCCCTTGCTGCCGGCACCTCGGTGTCCCCTGAGCTCAGCCCCACTGAAGCGCTGCTGCGTGCTTATCTTTGCAGGCCTGCTGCTCGGCCTTCCCGGAAGCAGGGGTCAATGCGTCCAGGGAGGCCCCCCTCGGGGGAGGTGAGGTGGGTGTGGGGATGCCTTCGCGGCTTCTGTCCGCTTTGCAGCAGGGCCCGCAGACTCTCGCAACGGGGACTCCGAAATGCACATCTGTGTTGGCCTTTCCTCACCCTTTGTCGTACTCTCCCCACTTCCTCGGCTCCCGATTAATGGGACCGTGTTCTGGATAAACTCGCAGCACCCGAGTCCTCGGCTCAGGCTCTGCTTTCAGATGAACTCAAAACTAAGACATCACTTTGTCAGAAGTATTTAAAGCCGTGAGACTGGATGCTGCGATCTCCCCGGGGGGTGAGTGTAGACACAGAGACGAGAGGTCTGGGAACGGAGCCTTGGGGCGGCCCAGCCTTTAGAGCAGAGGTCCTCAGTCCTGGAGGAACATGGGCATCACCTGGGGCCCTCCCTGAATAATTAGATCAGGATCACCAGGACGGAGGACCCGAAAGCCTTACTGGGGTGGGTTCAAGAGGGAATAGGAGTGTGTTATGGGATCTCTAGGAAGCAAACTACCGCTCCCACGTGTTTTGGGAAAATTAACGGCAAACTGAAGCAGCCCCATAAGGATGAGGCCACAATGACACGGTAAAGACATGGATAAAGTTTTGAGCCACTTTAGCACGGTCAGAGTCATGATAAAAGCTGGAGATGGAGGGATGGAGGGAGGGGGCGCGGGAGGAGAGAGGGAGAGAGAGGGAATGGGAATATAGGGAATTGGCCGCTCCTCGAGTCCAGGGGCAGGAGAATCGGGGAGCTGCTTGCAGGGGGCAGTGGAGCCAAGTGCTGCTGGGGACAGGCCAGGGGAAAGGGGCAGCTGGAGACCAGAGGGAGAACTGCTGGGGCTGGTTTTCCCGGAAGCCTGGTGGTTTGGGGGCGGTGGGGGGGAGGTTGGCCTGGGCCACCCCCATCTCTCCTGGAGGCTCCCGGCTGCAGGAGCCCTGCCCGGGCCCGGCCTCCACACAGGGCATCGGGGACCCGCGGGTCCTGCTCTAAAGGCGCAGATGGACCCCTGCAAGCCCCAGGCACGGCTCTGCTCGCATCAAAACTGAGCGGCCGGTGCACACGATGCCTTGGGGACCAGGAGGGGCCAGCGCGCCAGCAGGGACCGCAGGGACTGGCTCTGGGGTCGGGTGAGAACCCACAGGGGGCACGGTTCCTTTGGAATGACCGCGGATGTGATTTTGATGATCGCGACGGTGGCCTCGCCGTGGCTCCCTTGCCTGAAGTTCATTTTCCTGTTAATCAAGATGCTCCTGTGTCACGGTGACAGGCTGTCTCCTGCGCTCCCAGAGGCTGGGCTTGGTTCACTCGATGCCGATCCCCGCGCTGTTTCAGGAGTGTCCATAAGCACATCGTAATGTGCCCCATGCAAAGACAGATATAAATATGCCCCAGGCAGTTGCCTGATATAAATAGGCAAGAAAGTGGAAGTAGCCGTCACAAGCTATGTCCTTACAACACCAGCGTCTACGAATGCTCATTTTTAGCCATTTTGTGTTTTTTTCTCAATTTCCTTGAACCAGTAAAGAGTTGTTTTTTCAACTAGACATGTTAGCGTATTCCTGACGTTTTAGGACTGCCGTCATGGTCCACTAATTGGGCTGCTTCATCTTAAATACCAGTCACTGCTATGGCCAGCCGGTTTCCGTGTCTCTCACCTGCACCTTTTTAGGTTCTCTCCTTGGCTTTCTGATAACAGAAATGCTTTCAGTTTTTTCAGTTGCATACTTCAGTTGTTTTTCACTAGTGTCCTCATCCCCAGCCCATGGAGGCCTTTATCTAGAATCCATGGTGTTTTCTTTTTCTTTCTTTCTTTTTTTTTTTTTTTTTTGTCCAAACGTATCTCCTTGGACCTCCTCCACGTTTCCAAGCGCAAACACGGTCAATAAACAGAAACTCGAGCAACCTCGAAACAGCCCTAGAGTCCTTCACCCTCATCCCCTGGGTCCGAGTGGTTATGGTCGTGAGGTCCATGTGATTCAGCAGATGAGTCGTGGAAGCAGTGCTGCCGGTGGAGACGAGCCATGAGCCCACGAGAGCACTGAGCCTCCTGCAGCTGTTTGGCTTCGTGTTATCCCACTAAGGGACAATCAGACCGGGTGTTGAATTACGGGACTCTGGAAGGAGCATTGGAGCAAACGTACAGGTTGCAGATCATTAAACTAAAGCCCACGTTTTGTATCACAAGTCAAGGTAATAAGAGAATAGAGACCTACCACATGCAGGCACCTCTTTGGGAAGGAACATTGCCCGTCTTGGTCTTGTCCAACTTAATAAAGCCAGCTGGTTTTGCAAAAATTGTTTTTTTTTTTTTAAAGATTCTATTTATTTGTTCATGAGAGACACAGGCAGAGGGAGAAGCAGGCTCCCTCCAGGCAGCCCAATGTGGGACTCGATCTCGGGACCCCAGGGTCAGGCCCTGGGCTGAAGGTGGCGCTAAACCGCTGAGCCACCCAGGCTGCCCCGGTTTTGGAAAAATTGTAGCAATAGATGTAATTCTTGGTTATCATCCATGTGTTAATATTGAACTGAATTAATTGGTTTCTGCAAAGCACTCAGGCACTTTGCTTTTGCCCGACTTGAGCCATCGACTGCACTGTTTATAGAACAGCCAAACCACTGTCACGTTTCCTCTGCCGCTTCTATCTAACGGCCATGGGCCGAGCCATTCACCTCCGTCCCTACTGAACGTACTGGGTGGTGAAAACTAACCTACTGTGTTCACTAGTGGGGGTTAGCATGAGTGAGGTGGTTGGAGGGGAAGAGCAGAACCCGGGGCCGCTCGTCTCCCTTGAGTTTCCCGCAGTGGGGCCTGGAGTGCAGTTACCGCAGTTGCAGGGGAGTGTGCCTGTGGTGTGATCCGTCCCGGGACGTTGCCTACTGGACCAGTGACGGGTTTGTAGACAAGGAGCTCATGTTTCTTAGACGCACACAACCTTGACTTTAAATCCATATTCTACTAGAGAAAATCTTTTCAGGGAGAAGACAAAAATGTAAAAAGCCGGCATCTGGTGAGATAAAAGAATAGGCTGTCTCCCTTCTCTAAAGGGGGAGACTTGAAGAAAGAAAGAGTAATAAGGAAATCAGGGGACTTTCGCTTTTTTAGTTTTCTTTCTTTCAAGATTCAATGTAAAGTTCCATGTGCGTTGTCTCTAATTCTGTGAAGTCTTTAAAAAGAGTGGCATTTTTTTTAAAGATTTTATTTATTTATTCATGAGAGACACAGAGAGAGAGGCAGAGACACAGACAAAGCGAGAAGCTGGCTCCACGCAGGGAGCCCGATGCAGGACTCCATCTCGGGACCCCGGGGTCATGCCCTGGGCTGAAGGTGTCGCTTAAACTACTGAGCCACCCAGGGATCCCAAGAGTGGTATTTTTACACCCAATAAAACATCACTGATTCGTGAACAAATATATGAGAAGGGAAAATAGGCACTTTTAATATTTATAGAGTGTCAAATATTCTCCTAAGTTTTGACAACATTCTCAAAAGAACAACATTTTCATCTGAAGTGACGTTTTACCTTGCTTTTACTGATAGCCCGCTGACATTTCTAGGTAAATCAAATGTTAAGGGAGGATGCGTTGAAGCAGTTAATACCCGCCCCGTGTTAAGTCCAACTTTGGCAGTCTGGAGGGTAACATTTCTCTTTATCGAGTACCGTGAGTACCCATCTAAATCTTATTTTATTTGAAACCGTTCTAAAATGGATTATGTATTTTTCCCGCTGCTTAAAAGAAGTCACAGAACATAATTCGGAAAAGGCATTGTTTTAAGGTCTCAGAGTTATTTTGTGCATTTTGAGGACAAGGTGGCAGATCAAATCTTTTTTTTTTGGCAGATCAAATCTATGCATTTATAGCAAACACATTTTAGGTGCCCCAGTTTGGGCGTTTGACTCCTTCCAATACTGTCTCCAATGCAGAAATGCCCAATGCTTTATTTTACCAAATCGCTTTTCTTTCCCAAAAGGAAACTGGGAGGCCAAAAGACAAAGTAATCTCCTGATTTCCTCACCCAAGAAATCCCAGCTCATCGGTCACTTAGAGATGTCCTTCCAAACAAGACCATTTTCCTCTTTGAGGCGGTTCTTGTTCAATGAGCCACAGTGTATGTATGATATTGAGACATCACTACAGATTCGACATCATAGTGGCTGAGACCCGTGTCACTGGGTGTTGATAAGATAGTTCCTTGGCCAGAGTTCTTCTTTTGACCTTGCTTCATTTTTCATGTCCTGTCCAAATGTTTTTTCTCCTGATATTCTCGATTTCTCACCTTATTCCTATGTGACATGTGGAACCCCGTTGCGTCATGACCTTCCATCGTCTCTAGTATATAAGGCATATATCATGGCGTAACCTTTCTCTTTACTTTTGTGCATAAAGGGAGGTGCTCTGTTCTCTCCTTACCTTTGGAATCAAGAGGAATATCCAACAGGGGCAACCAGAATATCGTAGTCACAAGGACAGTTTGAGGAGCCATTTCTAGCCTCTAGTCCTATTAACTTTTCAGAGCAATGGTAACGTAGCTTGCTCTCTCTGTTCCTGAGTCCCGACCAGTTCTTACCTAGGAGGGGAAGAAGAATGCCACCACCGTCTCGATTTTCCCGAAATCAAAATGGACATAGGAGTGCTCGTTAAACTTTCGTGGCCCTACGCATCTCACGTGGACACTGTTGGGTACATCTCAGTCTGAAAAGGCTCTCCTTTTCCCAAAAGGGAAGGACTCACATTCGTAAGACCAGGACTTCTAAGCTCTAGAGACTTTGACTTGGGGATGGACATGAATCGGTTCTGTAGGTGGCAGGATTAGGGATCTTGAGTTGGAGACGAATAGAAGCACAGTGATTTTTTCCTTGAATTTTGTAGGGCCTCAACACCTGCTTGGACTTTGTCTTCTCAGTTCCCATCCCAGCTGCTTCCTGGTCCCTTGGTCAGCCACATGTACTGCTGACTTGGACCACGTTTCTGTGGCAGGGACCTCCTGCCACAAGAGGCGTGACTTGTTTGACGTTTCCAAAATAATAAAAGAAAAGAGGGAGTTAAAAAAAAAAGAAAAGAAAAGAGGGAGTAGACCAACTGGATTGAGGAATACCTCGTTCTTGGTCCTTTGCATAAGTACATATACACATGTGCGTGCACATATATTTGGTGGTCATCTGACTATATTCAATCCACTTGTAATTTTAGCCTTCTTAAACCATTATTATCAATATTATTTTGCTGGGAGATACAATTTTCTGTATTATCAGAAAAGCTCTTCATTCATTCATTTATCTGTTTATCTGTTCATCCTTTCACTCACTCACCTATTTATCTCTCCATCCATCCATCCATCCCTCTCTCCCTCCATCCACCCACCCATCCCACCTTTCCCTCCATCCATTTCCATCTGTCTGTTCATCTCTCCATCCATCCATCCATCCATCCATCCATCCATCCACCTGCTCGTCCATTCACCCCTTCATGCATTAAACATGAGAGCTATGTTGCTTCATTGCTGCTAAATATAGGAAATTCAAAAATCTGAGAATAGGGGCATCTGGGTGGCTCAGTCAGTTAAGCATCTGCCTTTGGCTCAGGTCACAATCCCAGGGTCTTGGTATTGAGCCCCACATTGGGCTCCCTGCCCAGTGGAGAGCCTGCTTCTCCTTCTGCCTTCCCCCTGCTTGTGTGCACGCGCTGCCTCTCTCAAATAAACAAAATCTTTTTTTAAAAAAACCCCTGAGAATATTTTTTCTTTATTTTGTTATCTCTCTTGTCTTCCTATCTGATGCACACATACATCTGAGTTTTTGAATCAGTTCTAATTAGTCATCAGGAGTAGAAGTGGAATAGGAAAGATGCTTGTGCATAAAATTATATTTCCAAAACACTGAGGTAACCAGAAATGATCTGAGAAAAGTTCTATCATCCAATATTGCTAAAGGAAAAGAATATAGTTGAAAATTACCATCTGGATGAGTGTCCTAAAAAGCTGCCCTCTAGAAAAAAAAAAAACTCCCAAGTGCCAGCACTAACACAATACTAGTCTTTGTTCAACGTAAAAGTCTGGTCATTGTGCCATTGCCAATGCAACACGCATTTTTCAAGAAGCACAGCACAAAGCACGTTATGGTGTGTGCATCTCCTAACCCTAAACCCAGGTCCTAATCACCAGCCAGTTCTTTCCCCACAGGGTTCATCAACCCCTACAAGGAAATTGCTTAGCGTCTTTCTAGCCCAAGAGAGACCATGGCCAGATACCAGCTTTTAAGTACCCCAATTTTTAGTTTCAACTGCTTTTAAGGGGCAAGTTTCCTTGAATATTCGATATCATTGTCCTTTGAAAAGAGTATGCAGATTATAAGAAAGCCTTAACTCCCCTTCCTTTTTGTTTTTGGATAACCTGACATTGGGAATATAATTGTTGGCATCTTCTGAGAAGCAGCCCTTCCTCCGGGTGCGGGGAGGGCTCTTGGTCTCCAGGATGCTCCCAGGCTTCTTTGAATGCACTTAAAATTTTTCTTTTCCAGCCTGTTCCTTCCTTTCTACCTGCCTTCACTTATTGCTGTCAATGTTCCTGCTTTATTTTCCCTTTTATTTTTGCTTCTAATCTTCTATGATCTTTTTTTAAAAAGATTTTATTTATTTATTCATGAGAGAGACAGAGAGAGAGAGGCAGAGACCCAGGCAGAGGGAGACGCAGGCTCTACACAGGGAGCCCGACGTGGGACTCGATCCCGGGACCCCGGGGTCACGCCCGGAGCTGACGGCAGGCACTCAACTGCGGAGCCCCCCCAGGGATCCCCTAATCTTCTATGATCTTAAAAACTAGGTAACTACTTCTTAGAGTCGTGTACAGAATTAAAATAAATAGACTCTGATCAATTACAATTGAGGAGAATTGTAAGGAATAAAGTACAAGAGACTTATTGTTTTAAGACTTTTATTTTTAGCTTTTCTATCACAGAGGGTTTTTTTTTTAAGGCTGTCTTCTGTTTCTCAGCCTTCCTCTCTGTAGGTGAAGTTGCCTCATTCACCCGCAGCTGTTCATCAGCTGGATTCGGGAAGGTCAGGGTTTCTCTAAGCGTAGCCTGCAGAACCTCCGTCAGAATCACTCGGGATGCTGCTAACGTGCAGGTGCGCTGGTCCCACCCCCTGACGCGGTGAGTCAGAGTTTCAGGGCGGAGGGCCCAAGAATAGGCATCTTCGCAAAGTAGCCATGGCTATTTGAGTGCGCCAGGGCGTGAGAGCTGTCGGGATGGGTGCTCTGCTTGTGTCCTTAACCTGAGCCAGGCTTGCCTTACAGTTACAGTCGCAAATTTCTGAGATGCTCAGAGAAGCAGAAAAGCCCCGTGGTGAGCAGGGCAGACCCGGGAGCCCTTCTCCCTGGTCCCAGGTCTGCTCTAAGCACTACAGAATACTGGGCAGCCTGTGGACATGGGGATTGCCTCAGTTTCCCTACCTATAAAGTGGAGGTGATAGTGGTAGCTGCCTTACAAGGTTGTTGCATTAATATAGAAACAGAATTAAAAACAGCCCATAGTAAATGTCGGCTGTCACTGCTACATATACAGCTTTTGTGGTTTTTCCGAGCCCACGGTTGCTGCTGTACCTCCAGCCACCCTCGTGCCTGGATATGCGTGCATACAACGTGCCTGCCCCGGACGACGAGTGACATGTTAGGACCTGGCTGCAAGTGGCAGGAACGTAGGTCACGGTCGTGCTGAGTTACTCCTATTTCTTTGAAAGCAAGATACGTGAGTTTGAAGGAGCGTCGTTTTCACAGGCCTTAAATGTTATAGATGTTTTAGCCTCAAATTGTGCAACTCCTCTAAGGATTCAAACCAGAGTCGTGACTTCAAGTTGAGACGGTGAGCTAGGCTTCTTCTGTTGAACCAAATTATGCAGCAGTTATGATGGAGTCCCACCCAGGGTTCTACTGGTTTCCATGGCAACCTGAATTCAAAATAAGATCTTAGGATCCTCTTCTGCTGGGGGGGGGGGGAATAAAAGCAAGTTTTATTCCTGCTATGGTTATGGTTATGGAATATATAGTTTGTGCGAAGCATTTTCTAAATGGGACTTTTTGTCTTTTTTCTTTCTTCTTGCCATTAGTGGTGTTTTCTTTTCTTTTCTTTTTTTTTTTTTTTTGCCATTAGTGGTTTTAATGTCGTTGTAGTACTACGTCCCTAAATTCTTCCGCCATCTCTGAATGAGAGTTCCAAGGCTCCCCAAAGTGCTCATTTTGCTACGAGTAGCTAATGTTGTTCTTTGTTGCTCATAACAGATGCACTATGTATTTTTGACTTTTCTGACTAATACTACAGTAATTGGTAAGAGGAAAGAGCTGCTGTGACAGAGTTCCCAGGTTAGCCAGTCAACCTATTTTTAGCGGCAACTTAAAGGAAAAGCTTTAGAGCGAGCGCCTAATTTCTGCAAAAGACGTCTTTTCGCGTGTATCTGCCGGACACGACTCTGAGGTTGGAGCTTGTGGCTACGGGGACCGGCGCATCTGCAGGTGGCCGGAGCCTGCCTGGCTGGGAGGCCGCACGCGGGACAGCGGGGATGCGCGGGCTATGCCGGAGCCTCAGCGTTCAGGACACGCGCCTGGCTCTCGGCAGTGCCCCCGCCCGCTGCAGGTGTGCTGTGGCTTCTGTCGCTGCCGCTCCTGCCATCTTCACCCTGGGCCCCGGTGACAGGAGCGCCGTCCCTGGAGCTCTGTCAGCCCCCAGGTGCGGGGGGAGCACGGTGACTCTTAGAGCTTCTATCCAGAAGTGACACACGTGTGTGCTCAGGGTGCCTTGCGTGAGCCAGAGTCCACGGGCCGGGGACGCACGATCCCTGTGCGGGGCAGGGAGGCAGGACCCCCCGCAGGAGTGGAGCTCAGCACGCAGCTCGGGCGCGACAGATAACAGGGGTGTTGATGTCTGAGCGTCGTGGTAAAAATCACAGATTTTTGAGTGTGCTGAGATGACCCCTGAGGAATTTGTGACTTATCGAAATCCTTGCAGCCATTCAGAGGCTGAATGGACACTAAAATGAGGTCTCTCGGTGCCAAGAGTAGCCTTCTTTTCTCTCTGGAATTAGGAGACTTGGTTGCATGGTTTAGGCAAATGAGCTCTTTGTCCAAGACAGCAGAGCCTTCGGCCTTGGGTTAAAGCACTTTCTCTTCCATTTGTTTTTGTCCTCTTGATTAAGGTTACTTTGGATAATTAAGTCAAACATTTTAATTTCTTTTTTTTTTCTTTTCTTTCTTTTTTTTTTTTTACACATTCTAATTTCTGATAGTGCGGCCCTGTGACTGCATAAATGCTTCTGTAATTGGTTCTTGGAGGCACAGGACCTTTAAGAAATGAAAATGGTCAATAAGACACTTTTCCAATAATAGTGTTTCTAGATTGACTTGGACTTATGAGTCCTTGAGTTGCACCTCAAATCATCAGAAAGCAGAGGGACCTCGAGGGAGACCTGTCCTGGGCCAGGAAGGACTTGGGGCCACAGGGCATTGCTCAGTGGCATGCGTGTGCTGTGCCTCGTTAGCGTCGATCAGCCAAGGGTGCTGAGGAACCGTGGGTCTGGAGGGGAGGTGCGTGACGGGTTCCAGGTGACCGTGGCTGGGCCGCTCCCTTCAGGCGGTCCTGCAGGAGGAGGACCCGGGGGGCTGGCTGGAGCCGCCAGCTTTGGGTGCCCATGCCCAGGCCCTGCAGGAGGAGTGGGTGCCATGGGCCCTGGCCGCGTCTCACAGGACCGCGTCCCCAGTGATGAGGGAGGGCCCTGCAGGACCCTCAGGGCAGCCCGGGGAAGAGACTGTGGCCCGGAGGCCCTTGGCCTTCCCGTGAGGCCTGCGAGGCCACCAGCGGACGGGCCGCGTCCCTGCCGAGTCCACGCGGAGGGCGGGAAGGGTGCGCAGGGCCCCCGGCGCAGTGCACGCTCCCCCGAGGGGCCTGATGCTTGCAGGGCCTGGCCTGTGGGCTCGGGCGTCCCGGGAACTGGTTCCCGGGCCCCCCTGGGACCTGCCCAAGTGGGTGCCTCCTGGCTCGAGACCCGCTCGCGCAGGCCGGTACGCTTCTGTCGGATTTCCCTGTGGCTCCTGCTGCGTGATGATATTCAATGTTCATCGTGATGGCCTTGATGTGCCGACTATCACTTCAGTATCTTCGGTGTGAACCAGACATGTTTATGAAGATGTGTGGCCCCGTGTGGCCTGCGTGTACCCTACGTAAGTGGGCTACGAGGTATAATCCCATATCAGGGTAGCTGCATCCCTAGTTTCAGAGTTAGAAGGATTCTAAAGTGCATCCGGAATTTTAGGTCACTGTCCACGAGGTCATGGGTGGTGTCTCACCTGCTGGGATGCAGACCTGGCTGCTCCGTGAGACAGTGACTCTTCTGGAATAATTCCTCTGTGTTCTTCATTTTTTGGAACATACACTTCTTCCCTCTAGTTCCGGCCTTGTTTGGCGCTCGTTCTGCTTTTTCTGATCACCCAGAAGGTCTGTCCCTTGTGTCTCCCTGCCTCTGGACCAAGCGTCCTGTGTCCCCGTCCTCACAGAGGATGCTGTGAGTCCCCGCCTCCCCCTGCTGTCCTTGGGGGTGTTCCCTTGGGTCCCGAGGCCCCTGACAGTGTGAGGTCTGCAATCAACGTGGGATTCCAGGTCCGGCCAGGGCAGCTGCCTGGGCAGAGTGGTCCTCATGGGAGACGCATCAGCTTGACTGTCACATATGCTTGGACTCTGACTCCAGCCCTGCCACGCGCTGGCTTGGGGACACACGTGCCATTTTCTGATCTTTGAGTTTCAAGTTTATTCATCTTATAAAACGGGGACAAACCTTTCTTCATCCGAGGGGTATTGTTTAGCGCTGCCTTCAGCCCAGGGCATGATCCTGGAGACCCGGGATCGAGTCCCATGTCTGGCTCCCTGCATGGAGCCTGCTTCTCCCTCTGCCTGTGTCTCTGCCCCTCTATAAACAAACAAACAAACAAACAAACAAATAAGACAAAGTATCGAACATCAGAGCCTGCCATATTATCTCTTCCTAGTAGATGTTTTCTTCCATTGTTTTCAGTATTATGTTTTTTTTTTTAAATTCACGATAATACTATATTGATTTCTGGTAGCTATATCAGTTCTTAGGCCACACTGAACTTGCAATGATCGCAGCTCTCTCTCTCTCTCTTTTTTTTAAGATTTTATTTATTTGCGAGAGTGAACGAGAGAGAGAGCACAAGCAGGGGGAGCAACAGAGGCAGAGGGAGAAGCAGGCTCCCCACTGAGCAGGGAGCCCGACATCGGGCTCGAACCCAGGACCCCGAGTCAAAGGTAGAGGCTTAACCAACTGAGCCACCCAGGTTGGCCCCGTAATGATCACATGTTCGAAATTCTTCTTTATGTGCTGTTGCTAAACCTGTCTCTTCTCTCCTGATGAAAACGTGTAACAAGTGGGGCCCCAGGCTGGCTCAGGCGGTGGAACACGTGGCTCCTGACCTCTGCGTTGTGAGTTCATACTTCACGTTAGGTGTAGAGAGAATGCTTAAATGAATAATTCTTTTAAAAAAATACATAACAAGAATCTCATGGAGACAATGGCACCTGCTTCATAGGGTTGCTATGGGTATATAGGGTAATACCCTATATATAGGGTAGATGGAATGAGATCACACACATAAAGCATGTGGCACAGTAGGTCTTATTTTATTTTTTAGAGTAAGATCTACGTTTAGTGTGGGACTTGGATTCCCAACCCTGAGATCAGGAGTCACAGGCTCCCCCAACTGAGCCAACCAGGTACCCCTTGGTAGTACATTATTTAAATATGGTATAGAGAAGAAATGCCAGCTATAATCTCTATAATTCCTAGTTGTACTAATTGTTTTACTACACATTGATTTTTTTTTGAAAGATTGATTTATTTTAGAGGGGAGGGGCAGAGGAGTGGGAGAGAATCTCCAAGAGATCCTCGCTGAGCTCGGCGCCCTACGTAGGGCTCCATCCTGGTCCCCCGAGATCAAGACTCGAGCTGAACCCAAGAGTTCGACGCTTCAGCAACGGAGCCGCCCAGGCGCCCCATGCCGCTGAGTGATGCTAATGGTGTCTACTTCCCTAAGGTCAATATTTTGATGTAAACAAAATGGGACATATTCAGTGAAGAAGCTTATTTGAGGAGCTGAGGGAGAAAGAAATGATTTCCTTTAGAGAGAGTGAGCTCAGGGAAAGGGTTGGTGCAGGGTCTGAAGTTAGTAGCTTGTCAGTAAGACCTAGCTCCCCGGGGCACTTGACTCGAGTCACTGACTCAACATCAGGGCTTTCTTCTAAGAATTGATATAACTTAGATTTTAATCTTCATCTTCAACCCTGCAGAGGCAGATAAGGTAGGTAGTGCTGGGGCATTTCTTAGCATGTGCAGGGTCCCGTGCCGGGCCCGGCAGAGAGGCTGGACTGACCTTAGATGCACAGACCATCGCTCCTCAGGGCTGCGAGGATGTCGTTCTGATGACGCATGGCCTTGGAGGTACCAACCAACCTCACTGTGGGAAATTCATGACACACATGTTCCTTTCTGCACTTGTGCGGTGGTCATTTTGACACCCTGCTTATTCTCAGCCTCTCTCTTTTATTTTTTAATTTATTTCTTAA
Source organism: Vulpes lagopus (assembly GCF_018345385.1). Taxonomy (NCBI): domain Eukaryota; kingdom Metazoa; phylum Chordata; class Mammalia; order Carnivora; family Canidae; genus Vulpes; species Vulpes lagopus. Next base: position 33,161,451 of record NC_054847.1, on the reverse strand, counting down.
TTTTTAAACAATATTTTATTATTCATGAAAGACACACAAGAGAGGCAGAGACACAGGCAGAGGGAGAAGTAGGTGGGGAGCCCAAAGTGGGGACTCGATCCCGGGACCCTGGGGTTACGCCCTGGGCTGAAGGCAGGCGCTCACCCGGGTGCCCCTCAGCCTCTCTCTTTTATTTTATTTTATTTTATTTTATTTTATTTTATTTATTCATTTATTTATTTATTTAGATTTTGTTTATTTATTCTTGCGAGACACACAGAAGCAGAGACACAGGCAGAGGGAGAAGCAGGCTTCATGCAGGGAGCCCGACGCAGGACTCGATCCCGGGACCCCAGGATCACGCCCTGGGCTGAAGGCGGTATTAAACCGCTGAGCCACCCAGGGATCCTGGCCTCTCTCTTTTATTTATTTATTTATTTATTTATTTATTTATTTATTTATTTATTTATTTTTTTGGCCTCTCTCTTTTAAATCCACTTTTTATTTTAGAGTAGTTTTAGATTTACAGAAAAATTGTGAATGTGGCACAGAGAATTCGCACCCCCCACACACCCTGTTTCCTCTGTTACTACCATCTCGCATGGATACGGCGCATTTGTCACAACGAACGAAGCAGTGTCCATACATTATTATGAACTAAAGTCTGTACTTTATTCACATTTCTTACTGCTTGCCCAATGTCCTTTCTCTATCCCAGGATCCGACCTGGGGTAGCACATGCCATTGCATCATGTTTCTTCTGCTCCTCTTGGCTTTGAGGTTTCTCTGCCCTATTTTTCAGCCTGCTTTGAGCTACTTTTCAAGAGATGCTCTTCTACATTTTTGACAAATGCTTGATGATGGGTGTTAACAGGGCTGTTGATATTTCCCATTAACACTCCAAGCATCGCATGTTTATAAAGCACCTACAAGAGGAGACAGCAGACCCTGTGGCCAGAATGAAGGTAAATTGCCTTTCCTGGTCCTAGTAGGCTCTGTTCTTCCTGCGCTTGCAGACCCCTGGGAGGTCTTGTTGAAATTCAGATTCTGGGGATCCCTGGGTGGCGCAGCGGTTTGGCGCCTGCCTTTGGCCCAGGGTGCGATCCTGGAGACCCGGGATCGAATCCCACATCGGGCTCCCGGTGCATGGAGCCTGCTTCTCCCTCTGCCTGTGTCTCTGCCTCTCTCTCTCTCTCTCTCTCTCTCTCTGTGACTACCATAAATAAATAAAAATTAAAAAAAAAAATTGAAATTCAGATTCTGGTTCAGTAGTACCAGGGTGCAGCCAGACAGTCTGCGTGGTTAACAGGCTCCCCAGTGGGCCCGTGCCAAGAGGGATCACACTGTGAGGACCAAGACCCCAAACTTGGGGGATCCCTGGGGGGCTCAGTGGTTTAGCGCCTGCCTTTGGCCCAGGTCGTGACCCTGGCGTCCCGGGATTGAGTCCCACGTCGGGCTCCTGGCATGGAGCCTGCTTCTCCCTCTGCCTGTGTCTCTGCCTCTCTCTTCCTCTCTATCAAAAATAAATAAATAAATCTTTAAAAAGAAATGCCAGATAGGGCAGCCCGGGTGGCTCAGCAGTTGAGCATCTGCCTTTGGCCCAGGTCGTGACCCCGGTGTCCCGGGATTGAGTCCCACGTCGTGCTCCCTGCATGGAGCCTGCTTCTCCCTCTGCCTGGGTCTCTGCCTCTCTCTCTCTGTCTCTGTATCTCTCATGAATAAATAAAATCTTTAAAAATAAATAAATAAATCTATAAATAAAAAAAAAGACCCCAAACTTGTGTGTGAATTGTCCAAGACAGCATGTGCCCCCAAGAAGCTTGTGGTTCTGCTAGGGGAGAAGGAATGAGTAAAAGGAGGGAGAGAAGGGAGATTAAGGCAATAGGTAGTAGACACGTCACCCCATGAAGATGGCTATTGTAAGGAAAACAAGCCCAAAACAACAGAAAATAAATAGCGAGGATCTAGAGGAAGTGGCGACGTTGGAAGTTTCGTGCGTTGCTTGCAGGAACGTAAGATGGCGCAGCTGCTGTGGGAAGCGGATGGCGGTTCCTCGAAGGTTGAAATGTAGGCTCCCCCTGTGGTTCGGCAGTTCCGCTTCTGGGTGTGCACCCCGAAAGAGCTGCAAGCGGGGACTCGGATGGGGGGGGCCTTTGCTCGCCCGTGTTGGCAGCAGCGTTGTTCGCCTTGGCCGGGAGGCAGAAGCCACCAGGCGTCTACCGCCGTCGAGCGGACAAAGGAGGTGCGGGACGCCCATTCGGGGGATACGCTGGGCCTTGGGGCGGGGCGTTCTGACACCATGGACGGCACGCCCGGACCTCGCTGCCGCGCTCGTGGGGAGCCAGTCATCAGCTCCACTGAGTCCCGTGGCCCGCTCCCAGAGCAGTCGTGCTCCGGGACGGCGAGGGCACTGCTAGCTCCCAGGGCCTGTGACGGAGGGGACGGAGAGCTGGTGTTTCATGGGTGCGGAGTTTCAGGTGTGGGAGACGAAGCAGTTCCCGGAAAAGGTGGCAGGGAGGGTGCGCGGCAGCGTGGGTGCCCCTCGCGGCCCTGAGCTGAGCCTCCAAATGGCCACAGAGGAGAAACTCAGGCCCGCGTGGTCGTGCAAGTTACCTGGACTCGTGGTGGCCGCTTCACGACACACACACAGATCGAATCGCTACGTGGCACAGGGGACACTGGTGCAGGTCAGTTATATCTGAGTTTTAAAAATGGTTAAAACGGTGAACTTTTAGGTCATGCACATTGTGCCATCATTTATTTATTTATTTAATTTATTTATTCACGAGAGAGACAGAGAGAGAGGCGGAGACCCAGGCAGAGGGAGGAGCAGGCCCCGTGCAGGGAGCCCAAGGCAGGACTCAATCCTGGGACCCTGGGGTCACGCCCTGGGCCCAAGGCGGCCGCTCAGCCGCTGCGCCCCCCGGGGATCCCCTGAGCCATTATTTAAAAAATGACTCGAAGAAGGCACCTACATGAGAAGCGCGAGGGTGGCAGGCTTGTCAGGTGAGAAAAATAAGGTGATACCAGCGAGGCCTCATTCACAGGCCACAGGTGACGAGCCAGGTACCAAGTACAGCTGCGTTCGCCCGCTGACAGCCCCCCCCCCTTCCCGGGGAGCGCGTCAGCCCCACTCGCAGGTGTCAAACCCAAGGAAAGGAAGAGATTCCGGGCCTCGGGCGTCTCGAGGCGCTGGTGGAGTTTGGGGGTTGGAGGGGCACCTGGACCTCGGTGGGGAGAAGTCGGGGCCTCCTGGGGGTCGCAGGAACCGGCTCAGGAGGTACGCCGGCTGCGTGGGCGGCCAGCCAGCGAGACTGTGGCTGCTGTGAGGCCTCGTGTGACGAGACTATGACCGGGGGGAGGCGGCGAAAGGGGGCGCAGAGCCCAAGGGAACTCAGCCAGCGGCCTGTGTAGACGTGCGCAGCGGCTCAGGGCCAGGGGCCAGGGAGAGGCGTAGGCCGGGGCCGCGGAGCAGGCCACGTGCACCTCAGCAGGTGAAACCAGGCACCGAGGGCCGCTGGGCTTTTGGGGCGGGTGTAGGTGACGGGGCCCTGCTCCGGCGAGGTCCCCGCGTCCCTGGAGGTGTGCAGGGGTCAGTGAGGACACGCAGGGCCACAGGACACACGCGCACGTCTTTCTGTCTGAGTCAACGGCCCTACAAGATTGTGGGTAAGAATCAGCGCAGTTTGGTTAAGTGTTTAAAGATAACTTTTATGGCCCGACGAAGACGAGTGGAGCCCACTAGAGCACTAACGTGGCTAGCCGGTTATCATGTCCCCGATTTTTAAAATACGTCCTTGGGGATCCCTGGGTGGCTCGGCGGTTTAGCGCTTGCCTTTGGCCCAGGGCGTGATCCTGGAGTCCCGGGATTGAGTCCCGTGTCGGGCTCCCCGTGTGGAGCTTGCTTCTCCCTCTGCCTGGGTCTCTGCCTCTCTCTCTCTCTGCATCTATCATGAGTAAATAAATAAATCTTTAAAAAAAAAAAACGTCCTATCGACGAAGATGGGGCGAGGTTAGTGCTGCGGGGCAGTGGCTGGTGCCACTCCGAGCCCCTGGCGCGCGTCTCCCTGGGCCCCTGTGGCCCCGACGCGGGCACCGTCTGGGCTCAGGGTGGGCGCAGCTCCCCGAAGGCCCGCGCGCAGTGTGAGCGGGAGCCACTAGGTGTCACTGCTCGGCGCCCCAGAGTGGCTGCGGCGCTGAGTTGGAGGCTGGAGAGCGCGGCAAGGCGCAGCACTGGGCGGTGGGGAAACAAAGAAGGAGCGAGTCAGATATGCAAGATTTATTTTTAGAGGTTTTTTTTTTTCCCCGCCTTAATCCCAACATTCTTCAACTAATTTGGAAATCTTTCTTCTCTGCTGTAAGTTTTTCTGGAGAGTTCTGTGGTCCTATCTTCGTGCCGCCCGTGGAGTGATGAAGCTCCTCTTTATCCCAGTTCACCGGAGGCAGCAGAACGAAGGGAAGGTTCTCTGGAACCCGGTGTGTACGCAACAATGGAGCAGAGAGAGGCGAAAACCTGCCATGACAAAAATGTAAAGTTTTGTACTGGAATGTGTCTCCTTTCCTTCGGAGAGGAGGTCGGAGTGTAACAGCCACGCCAGGAGCTGCTTCGGAAAATGGGGCTGCATACGTTATGAGAGCAGCTGCACAGATCTTTTTTTTTGAAAAACCCGGCTAATAAAGCAAACAGCACAGCTGGTTGTTTTTAAATTATAGGAGGAGAATGTCGTTATCACGCAGAACTTGATAGTTTCCACGGGTCCTGGAGATCGACGCTCACTCGCACAGAACTGGAAAGTGTGCTCCGCGTTATATGGTCGTCCATAGGATGTGCTTAAAATTTTGGAACATAGGAGCGCCTGGCTGCTCAGTTGGTGCAGCAGGTGACTCTTGATCTCAGAGTAAGGGCTGTAAGGTAGAGCCCATGTTGAGCGTAGGGATTACTTAAAAATATAATAATAATAATAAAAAAGATTTGGAACATAGTAATTGGTGCTTTCAAGAGACTTTCCCCCTTTATTAATTCAACAGAGATATCGCTCGGTATGAAATGCAGACGCAATTTCTTCCAAACAGGAATTCTATTGACGTTAGCCTTTAGCATCTTCCCGGACGTAGCTGCGCATGCTTCCGTTTGAGTCCTGAGTCCTCACCCAAACCACGTAGAAGGGCAGCGCACCCACTTCAATGCTCCTGTATTTATTTATTTATTTATTTATTTATTTAAGATTTTATTTATTTATTCATGAGAGACACAGAGAGAGAGGCAGAGACACAGGCAGAGGAAGAAGCAGGCTCCATGCAGGAGCCCAATATAGGACTCGATCCCGGGTCTCCAGGATCACGCCCTGGGCTGAAGGCAGACACTAAACCACTGAGCCACCTGGGCTGCCCTTTATTTAATGATGGTGATAGCGATTGCCGTTCCACGCGTTTGGGGCCCACTTGGTGGTTTGACGGCGCGTAGCTCTTGTAGCAGCCCTGTGGGGTGCGGGGTGCACATCGTCGATGTATTCGATGGGTGGTGGGTGAAATAATCACAGCTCTGAGAGGTTAGCTTGTGAAGGCCACAGTGAGGGAGCTGCTCAGGTTGTATGTTGGATCGCAGAAGGATTCCTATGAATGTAAGTAGATTCCATGAGGTGCCAGGGGGGCCCAGTCAGCTGCTAACTCTGGATTTTGGCTCAGCTCATGATGTCAGGGTCCTGGGATCGAGCCCCGTGTCGGACCAAGCTCAGCTCTGAGTCTGCTTATCCCTCTGCCTCTGTTTCCCCCACACACATCCACCTGGCCCTGCTCGCAGCCTTCCCCCTCCTCAAATAAAGAAGTAAAATCATTAAAACACTAAATACATCCTATTTACAGACTTTTGCCCTAGGGAAGTACGTATGTGCCGAATCTTCCCCTGCAGATATTCAGACGTAGCCGCTGGCTCGCGTCCGTGTCACCTGCTGCGTGTGTGCAGAGGAAGCCAGGTGGCTACGCTCTTGGTTTCTGTTAGGTCCACAGTATTTGGTATTAAAACAATCCTCTTCCTCAAAGCAAAAAATGGAATCATATTCCCAGTTTGTTGAATCAAGAAGTGCCACTGAGTTTGTGTTGCTCTTGAGAGGCGCTTCCCAGGTGAGGCTTGGCCCCGTGGATGTGGCTGCCTTGCGGACGGGCCGCTTCGATGTAAGATGGCTCTCAGGCCCGGCAGCGACTCGGTGCAGGCAGGGTGCAGGCTGGGGCTGCTGGGTGCAGGTGGGGTGCAGGCTGGGTGCAGGCTGGGCACAGGCTGGGGCTGGTGGGTGCAGGCGGGGTGCAGGCTGCGATGAAGGCTGGGTGCAGCTAGAGTGCAGGCTGGGTGCAGGCTGGCTGCAGACTGGGTGCAGGCTGGGTATAGATGGGGTGCAGGCTGGGTGCAGGCTGAGGCACAGGCTGGGGCACTTGTTGGGTGCAGCTGGGGCACAGGCTGGGTGCAGGCTGGGTGCAGGCTGGGTGCACGTGGGGTGCAGGCAGGGCGCAGGCTGGGTGCAGGCAGGGCGCAGGCTGGGTGCAGGCGGGGTGCAGGCTGGGCGCAGGCTGTGTGCACGTGGGGTGCAGGCTGGGTGCAGGCAGGGCGTAGGCTGGGTGCAGGCAGGGTGCAGGCTGGGTGCAGCGGGGTGCAGACTGGGCGCAGGTGGGGCAGAGGCTGGGTGCAGGCTGGGCGCAGGCAGGGCTGCTGGGTGCAGGCTGGGTGCAGGCAGGGCACAGGTTGGGTGCAGGCTGGGTGCAGGCTGGTGCAGACTGGGCGCAGGTGGGGCGCAGGCTGGGTGCAGGCTAGGTGCAGGCGGGGCTGCTGGGTGCAGGCAGGGTGCAGGCTGGGTGCAGGCTGGATGCAGCTGGGGTGCAGCTGGGGCGCAGGCTGTGCCGTGGGCTCTCCGTGGATGGCTGCTCGCTGTCAGCGCCATTGGAGCTTGGCTAGGCAGGATGGCCGTCCCTCTCTGGGGATCTTCCACACCATCCCCCACCGATGCGGACGCCCCCGAGGACCCCCCATCTCGACCTGTCACCACCACGGCCCCCACACTTTCCTGGGAATGAGGCCTGAGGCCGAGATTGGTGTCCGCAAGGCTTTGTCCCCCGTGGGACTCTCATGACCGACCCCATACCACGTCGCCGGGCAGTGGCTTTGCTGGGAGCACCCGCGTCCTGCATCCCTGGCCCGGCTGTCAACCGCAGGACGCGGGACCGGCTGTTGAAACCTAATGTCTGCCTCCTGTGGGCACCCAGCCCGGGCCAGGCTGCGTCAGGGGCGGGGGGGTGGGTTGGGGGTGTGGTGACGGCCCGGTTGCCTGGTTTGCCGCCGGCTGCTACGCTGGGACCGTGACCCTGGCTGCCTGGCCTGTTGCCCTGTGATATGGAGCTCCGGGTGGCGCTGCCCGGCTGTCCTCCCACCCCATCTTCCCTCCCGTCCTCCCTCCGTCCATCCTCCTGCCCATCTGTCCTCCCACTGCGTCTGTCCTTCCATCTGTCCTTCCATCCGTCCTCCCTCCCGTCCATCCATCCTCCCACCCCGTACATCTGCCCGGCTGTCCGTCCTCCCACCACGTCCGTCCTCCCATCCGTCCATCCTCCCATCCATTCTCCCGTCCGTCCTCCCTCCCGCCTGTCCTCCTGTCCGTCTACCCATCCATCCTCCCCCATCCATCCTCCCGTCTGTACTCCCCCCCACTCTCCCCCGTCTGTCCTCCTGCCCGCCCGTCTATCCGCCCATCCTCCCATCCATCCTCCTGTCCTCCCACCTGTCCTCCCGTCCGTCCTCCCATCCGTCCTCCCCGTCCATCCTCCCATCCGTCCTCTCATCCTCCTGTCCGTCCTCCTGCCCGCCCGTCCTCCCATCCATCCACCCATCCTCCCATCCGCCCTCCCGTCTGTCCTCCTGCCCGTCCGTCCTCCCGCCCATCCATCCTCCCGTCCGTCTTCCCGTCCTCCCATCCATCCTCCCATCCATCCTTCTGTCCATCCTCCTGTCCTGTCCGTCCTCCCATCTGTCCTCCTGTCCTCTCACCCGTCCTCCCATCCGCCCTCCCGTCTGTCTTCCTGTCCTCTCGTCCGTCCTCCTGCCCTGTCTGTCTTCCCATCCGTCCTCCCGTCCTCCCACCCGTCCTCCTATCCACCTGTCCATCCTCCCCCTGCCCATCCTCCCATCCGTCCTCCCGTCCGTCCTCCCGCCCGTCCTCCTGTCCTCCCACCTGTCCTTCTGCCCTTCCATCCTCCCATCTGCCCTCCCCTCCATCCTTCCCTGCCCCCAGGGTGGCCCCAGGCCCAGCTCTGAGCCTGGGAGCAGCCCTGAGGCCCTGGGCTCCGTGGTCCTTACCGACCGAGGGGTGCGAGGCTCCCCGAGGCTGGCACAGGCCCGCGGGGCTGGGGTGCAGGACGGCGTCTGGGGGGCGGGTTGTGCCCTCCGCCCCATGGCCTCTGCCACTGGGATGCCAGAGGCAGGTGCACGGACCAGCCCCCCAGCCCGATGCAGCCCTGGCCCCGCGCCGCGCCCAGACCCTGGGTCCCCGGGAGCTGTGGAGCTGCAGAGAGAAGCGGGGACGGGCGGGGGGTGGACACAGATGCTGTGGCCGGTTTCCGCGAGGGCTGCAACAGCTGGCTTGTCTGGGAGGCCACACCTGCGGCCAGCGAGCCCTGCAGGCTCCGGGGACACGGCCTGCCCGGCCTCTGTGGCCTCCGTGGCTCTGGGTCCCCCTGATGTCCCGGGCGGCCTGGCCGCCTCCGCATCCGTTCACACCACCTGCTGCCCCGGGTCATGTCTCCGCTCCTGCCTCCTGGAAGGTCACCTGGTTTTGGACTCCGAGCGTCTCAACATCCTTAGCTTAATTTGCATCTTCAAAGATCCGTTTCCTAGGGGAGGTCGCATCTAGAGGGTCCAGGGGTCCCGATACGGACAGGTCTCACGGCAGGGGCGCAGTGTTAGCATTTTCCTTCCTCCCCAGCCAGGTAGAAATCCCTCGGCTCTCACGAGGATGTGTATTTACCTCGTCTCTACAGACCAGGCCCGTGACCTTTGTCTTAGACACCAGCAGGTACCCGCTGCCTGTTGGAACCCAGAGCTTCTGTTGAGCTGTGCCCTGTTTCTTGTGATGTTTCCTCTGACTCTGTTTCTCCTTCCTTTCCTTTAGCTTCCTGGGCAAGATATTTGGGTTCTCAGTCTTGGAAACTGTTGTTGAGAAGAGGGGCCATGGAGCAGAAGAAAGTAAGGGAGCCGTTCTGCGGTTCCTGCGATCCTTAGCGTGGAGTGGGGTGGTGGCCTTACACAGCTGCAGGTTGGAAAGAAGGGAAGGGAATGGATATCAGACCTTTTTTTTTTTGAGTCACTCACATACTTCAGTCTGCAGAAGGAGAAAACAGAAAGCCAAAAGGATTATATAAGGTCACTTGGCAAATCGCAGGCTGACCCGTAGCGCCAACACCCGTAGCTTCGGGTTCTCTGCTCCAATCCCGTGAATCGCGGTGCGTCTGCAGGGGTTCCTATCGCTTCGGCTTTGCCTTTCTGTGCAGAGAGTGCAGGAGGGTCCTGATGGTCACCGTCAGACACACACGGGGAGTGGGGGGGCATTGAATTTGCTCCATTTGAGTGTCATTCAATCAATGGGTGACGGGACACGTGCTGTGGTCTAAGCTCCTAGACGTAAGGACACAAGGTCTGCAGACACATGCGGTTGTCCCCGGCCCAGGATCTACTACTGGCGTCGCCTTCCTTGAATCCAGGGGACGTGTCTGCAACACAGCGTGGCCGCGGGTGTCGTGCACGTGGGTGAGGGAAGCCACACGAGGACGGCAGACAGCCTTCCTTCCTCAGGGGGGCTTGCTCTGAGCAGCCCTGTGGACGCGGATTTCCCTTTTGCAGACTTTGAACCGCTTGGACCTCGTTTGCGGGGTCAGCCCTGCCACAGTTCGCTGGAATCCAATTTGTTTGAGGAGCTGGGGTAAATGCTGACGTAAACCAGGCCGAGGAAGACTTTGCTTCTTCTCGGGGTGGCTGATGGCTCCAGCGGGTCCCGGTGGGGGGGTGGTGCTCCCGGACAGGGCCCGGGACCCGGACAGCATTGCTGGGCCCCACACACCTGCAGGTGACACGCTTTAGTGAAACGTCTCCGTCAGTGGTGTTGTGCTTTGCGTTGTTTCGCCCTATACATTTGGCACCTTTTGCTTTTAGCTGCTTCTGAGTCAGTCTCACGTGCTAAACGCCTTTGATGGAGAACCCGGGACTGCACAGGTGCGAGCCACAGACTGTGCACCTACTAAGTTCACACGTGCTGCTGCTTCGTGTGCCCTTATGGCTGTGTTGGCCCCGGGGGTTTGATGTCACTGCCTGGGGGAGTGTTCCCGACGCCCTTTCCCGTGTGTCATCTAGAGGACGAGAGTGGTCCTGGTGTGAATCTAAGGGGACGGGCACGTTGGTGGTCAACCCTGGCCCTTGTGCTTGCCGCCCTTTTGTTGGAGGCACTCAAAGCTCATAAACGCAAGTTTCTGCAATTTATCTAGTTCTTGGCTTGGTCAGCCTGTGGGCCTCGAGTCTAAGTTTGTTTTCTGTTTTCACTTGGGCAGAGAGGTTGTTGCGGGAATCCGCGAGGCTAGTAGGAACCAGCGGGCCAAGAGGAACCTGGCCTTGGTGTGTAGGAACCTCCTAGGCATGGGCTGGGCAGGCACGACCCAGCGGGAGGAGCGCACGGGCATCTAGGGGGGCGCCTGTTTCCCAGATTAATAAGATTTAAGCCTCAGTGTGAGGGTGTCAGGCTCCTTACACTGATATTCCCCAGATGTGATTTCTTGCACTTCCCGGGTCCCGCGCCTCTGCTCCCGTGCTTGGAGCAGTAGGCACCCTGCATCCCTGACCGCCCTACCCCCCGTGGTTTCTTTGCCTCCTCCAGGCCGGCCGGAGATGTCCCCCCGCTGTGTTCTTTCCCCCTTGCCTCCTGCCGTGGCCGACGCTCCTGGTCTGACTCAACTTTCATTGGCTCCCGTGAACGTCATCTCTCCTGGGCCCCAGGCTCCTAGTTCCCGGCCCTGAAAGTAGGTCTGGGCTTCCTGGGTCAAACAAAAATGGTATCTACAAATTACTTTGTCTGCAGGAGTGTTTCTAGATATAGTCAGTGATCAAAAATGTGTTTCCTAACAAGAGGAAAGCTTGTGGGTAAAGCCTTGATAGTCAAAAAAAAAAAAAAAAAAGATGTTAAGGTGGGGGTGGCACCTGGGTGGCTCAGCCGGTTAAGCATCTGACTCTTGGTTTCAGCTCAGGTCGTGATGTCAGGGTGTGCGTCCAGCTCTGCGTTCAGCCTGCTTGAGACTTCGCCCCCCCCCCACTCCTCCCCCTGCCTCACTCACTCGCTCGCGCTCTCCCCCCCACCCCCTAAAAAGAAAAAAAAAAGATGTTAAGGAGGAGTTGAACATCTCTGACCCTGACCTTACCCGAGGTGTCTCCTTGCCCTCTTCCCATAGCCGCCCACCAAGGTGCCAGAGTCAGGGGCCTGGCGAGGTCCGCTCAGTGTCAGCCCCATCACAGGGCGTGAGGAAACAGTGATGACTGAGTTCGGGAGCCTGTGGAGGTGTCGCTCTGACACCTTGCCGAGGACTGAAGTTCTCTGTTTGCATTGCTTGCAAAACCATTTGCAACTTGGGAAGTAGAAGGTCTCCGAGCTTCTTCAGTGACATGGCGCGACCTAGATTCTGCAGGAGTGGAAGCTGGGGGCGGGGTGGGGGAGTGGGTGTAGGGGGGTGCTGGGCTTGGGGCCCACTGCAGGCTCTTAGCAGCCGCTTCTCTGGGGGGACAAAGCAGGGCCCAGACGGAAGGGGGAAGACCCGGGCCTGAGGGTCGCATCTTTGGTCGATGCAGGGGCTCGGCTCAGGCTGCCGCCCGTCTGGAAACTCGGCCTTGCTCCCCGGGGCCCTAGCTGGGGTCACAGCTTTCGGGAGCCAGGGTGTGGGCCGTGTGTGCTCGCCACCGGGCCGGCACCCGTCCTGTCCCCGTAGCTGCGTGTGAGCGGTGACCCCGTCCCTGGCCACCGGGCAAGTGGGAGATGCTGGAGGGGCCACGGGGTGAAGAGCTGGGCTTGTGCCCCTCCTGCACGGCGTGGGGCACGTGGGGCCGCCCTGGGTGCCCGTTGCCCGTGGGCCACCACCTGCCAGCTGCCCGGGACCCTGGGCCCAGCCCCGGCCGTGCTGAGCTTCCCGCTTTCCTCGGCCCCCTTGCTCCGCCTCTGGCCACCTGCCGCGCCTCCTTGTCTTAGACCCTGTGCTTCGGGGAAGCCCCACGAACACCGCCGCCGCCGCAGAGTGAAGGGGAGACCATTGGGAGCGTCTCCTTGTAAATCCCGCCAAGAAACGTATTATTTCCCTCTTTATTTATTTATTTATTTATTTATTTATTAGAATTTGGCAAACAAATAGGAAGACATGAAGAAGAGGATCGTCTTTTTATGGTCATGTCAAAATAAGACTTTCAGAAATTCTGCATTCAGATGGCTATGGCTTCAGAAAGCTAGAAGCACATCTTCACGCACCGCTTTCCCTTATTGCCATGTCATCTGGCGCCTTAGAAGACCTTGGGCCCTAAAGGCTACTCCCAATTCAGAGCCACGTGTGTAGGATTATAACATGAGATCAGGAAAAGTCATCTGGTCCCTCTGCCTTCAGACAAGACGAGAGTTAAACTCCGTTGTCTTATAGGGACCAAGGTTAAAAGGTAACTCACGGTGAGCTTAACGACTCTGAGCTTGACGACTGCTGGGGAGACTAGTTCCCTTGGCTAGGTTCCAGCTAGTCTGGAGTTTTGGTTTATTTGTTTCTGATTATGGTAAGAGCTGGCAAGGGCCCCAAGATGGAAGGAACCCTGTGCTCACAATCCCCAAGCTTAGTCTGGGGCTGACCTCTGACTTAGGAGGTGACGAGCAGCTCAGTTCCATTGTGCAGAGCAGTACCCAAGCGTTCTTTCTAAAGAGATTTTAGCAAATGCTATTTGGGCAGGCGCATGCTGGAGATAATCTGGATTTCCCCGTGAGCAGGCTCGTGTCAGATATTCTCTGGTGTGACCAGATGTCTACAGATAAATAGGATTGCAATAGGCAGTTTTTGAAAGAACCCTAGTATGATTTGCATTCCATGTGTAATTCACTGCAAACGTATTCCCACTGGATTTTGCCATTTTACATAGCCACGCAATTCAAGATCTCGCAGTTGCAGAACAGCATTCTAAAACGACTGCTAAGAGAAATATTAGCAAGATTGTAAGTGGACTTATTTGTCATTTTTACCAAACTAGTTTTTGAAGAGTCTCCTCACATCCTTTGTTACGTGTCTCTGCACCTGTTAGTCTCTGAACAGTCTCTTTCCAGTGCTGTTGACGGACTACTTCCTCCTTCACTTGCTCTGTTGAAGTTGTAGCTTCATCAGGACAAATGTCACGACGTCGGTGTTTTAGGCGTAACCAGAGAGTAAAGGGGATTAGAATCTGCGTCACTGAAACCCCTTGACCAATGATGAGGCTGTTCCCAGAATTTATAGACCTTTTTCATGTGTTAAAAAAAAAATCCCAGAGCACGTTCTGTATAATAGGTACTGCCGTAGAATCAACAGTGCGACAAAGTCCAGTCCCTGTTCCTCCTGGAACCCCTGTCCTCACGTGAGAGTAGATGGTAGAGTGTGGTAAGTGCTGTGCTGCGGCGGCACCTGGACACGGGGCATCCTGAGCAGGGGTCTTCTAATCTGACCAGAGCAGGGTGTGCTTTAGGCAAGGCTTCCAAGGGAGGAGACCCCTAGGCTGGCTTTTGAATATTTAACTGAGTAAGGTAGAAAATGAGGTAGCAAACGATTTTTTTTTTTTTTTTGAGAAAAAGGGCTCAGTGTTTCCAGAAACACAGGATAGCGAGTGCAAGTTCGTCATGGTTCAACATGGTATGGCCGGAGAGTATGGTGCGAGGATGTCATGTAGGAGATGAGGCTGGCCGCATCAGGATGTGGCTTATACTTCACCCGTGAAAGATGTTGAGCTCTCTCCCAAAGAAAGAGGGATGTTATTGATGTTGTTCAAGCAGAGCATCATAAAATGTACAGATTATTTTAGTATTAAAATGGAAAGATGTGGGACTTGAGAGGTAGACACGGGTGGAGGCGTGAAGGCCAGGAAGGGGGCTGTCACAGTAATGCTGGGAAGAGGTTAGGAGAGTCTAAACTCCTAGGGATTGAGAAAAGAGGAGGAGTTCAAAGGGTGTTGGGAGTAATAACAGAATATGGGATTTCAGCAGAAAGAGAGAAGGGAAGACACAAGGATGGTCTTTAAATCTCCAGCTCAGACAACTGGGCAGCAGTGCCGTTCTATTTTATCGCACAGGGACTTGTAACTCCAGACTTCAGTTTGAACTGAGCACGCTTATTTATTATGAATTATCAGAAGATGAGAGGTGGTTAAAGCTAAGGGAGAACTAGAGGTAAAATCCTGGAAAATTGGAGAGGTAGCCACAGAGTATCCAACAAAAGGGAGGTCTGAAGTGTCAAAGGTCATGAAAGATGAAATTCTGTTAGCTCCGGTGTCCAGAAGGTCATTGGCGACCTTGGTGAGAGCAGTTTGAGTCAGAGATGAGGATAAAGGGCACATTGTGAAGATACTGGTGTAGAATAAATGAGGATCAAGAGCGTGGGTGCTCTCTGAACGTGGCTATGAAGGAAAAGTGGAAATAGGTTGTAGGGAAGGGTGGTTGTTCTTGAACGTGACAGCACTTCACGACATGCATGCGTTGAAGAGAGAAGTATGGGTTGAAGTTATAGTCAAGAGAGTATATGGAACCGGGTCCATAGTGAGGCCTGAGAGATTGGGGTTCTGAGCAAGATGAAGAGATTAGCCTTGGAAGGAATGGAATGGAAAGAGGTCTAATTGGTGGGATAGAACAAGAAATTCAGGGAATGTTGATACGTTCTCATCCTGGGGAGCTGGGGTGTGAGATAACCTGTTGCTGGTAAAAGAAGAGAGTCAGGGTGGGAGTTTCAAGCTGATGAAGGTTTGTGTGGCCTGAGGAGAAACTGATGATAGATACAGATGGGCCGACTGTGTCCCCCACAGATTCGTATTTTGAAGCTTTAATTCCCACCGTGATGATACTTGGAGGTGGGGCTCCTAGAAGGAAATTGGGTTTGGATGAGGTCATGAGGGTGGAGCCTGTATGACGAGGCAGGTGCCCTGAGAAGGAGAGGATGGGACACCAGAGCTGGCTCTCTCAGCCTTGTGAGAATATGGCAAGAAGGTGGCCAAACGCAAACAAGGAAGCGGGCTCTCACCAGACGAATCTGCCGGCACCTTGGTTCTTGACTTCCTACCCTCCAACACCATGAGAAATGAATGTTTGCTGGTTAAGCCACCCAGAATATGGTATTTTGTTACAGTGGTCCGAGTGGCTTAAAGCAATGGTGTTGGGAGACCCGCGGAGGTCATAAGGCTGCATCTGTATAATTCTGATTTAAAAAAAAAAAATCTGGGGTGGTTGGGTGGTGTAGCCAGTTAAGCGTCTGACTCTTGGTTTTGGCTCAGGTCATGGTCTCAGGTTGAGCCCCAGGGTGGGCTCCATGCTCAGCGGGGAATCTGCTTGAGATTCTCTCTTCCTCTCCCTCTACACCACCTCCCCTCAAATAAATAAATCTTAAAAGAAAAAGTCAGACCTGCGGACCCACTCTGGTGTAGGGGAGAGAAAGTTTTTAGATTCCACCAGTGTGTGGGTGAAGTGGACATAGGAAAGGCCAAGGTACGGGGTGACGTGTTCAGGGTCTGGAGAGCCCAGCAGGGTCAGAGAGCAAGTGAATGTGAGTGACAGGGAGACCCCTGGAGAGTAATAAATGCAAGAGGCGGTGTCCTTGGGTAGGGAGCCTGGTTTGTCCATCCCTTCGCTGTTCTTGTCCACTTTGACTTTCTTTTAGAAAAAAAGGTAGACAATAACATTAATTTATAGCCAATTACTCGCAACAATTTCCCAGTCAGATTTTACTTTACTTTGATTTCTAGATTATTTTTAACAATGTATCCTCATCTCAAACTTAAGATCTTTTGAAAAAAAAATCGAATTTTATTTTGTAGTAAAAGGGTATATTATTATTTGGTGGTATATTTGGTAATATAAGGGGAACGTAAAAGTTATTTCATGGAATCAGATTTTCAAAAGGGAGGGTACAATCTCTAATGAATATATGTGAAGACATTTTTCAGGAAAATTTATGCATATGTGTAAAATCCTCAAGAATGAACAGCAGAAAAGTGATACAGAGCGATTGAGATAGTGTCATTGGCAATGGAAATATACAAAAGGGAAGACATTTAAATTGGTGGATCTCATGGAAACCATGATTCACTCTCCTGTGCATAGATGCTAAGTTATCTGAGTTAACAGCATTTGTAATGGCACTAAATTTAGAAAAATTAAAAAAAAAAATGAAGAGGAGGAAAAGTGCTGGTGTGGTGATTTACAGTGACACACAGCTAAATGCCTAGGTGTGAACGTGTGACCTTGTGATTGCACTTTTGTATACGTGTCCTAGTTTGCTAATCCCAGTCACCCAGTCACCAGGTTTGGTGCACTTGTTAATGCTTTTTTTTTTTTTCCCTCTTTTATTTAGTTCAAAACATCAACAAAGGCCCTTTATTCTGGATGCTTCATCATAGCTTATTATACTCAGTGGCCTATCAAGCTTTTCTGTCCTGAGGCTTTTTTTTGAGGGCGATGTCTAGGGCAGGAACTATCCAAAGGCAGGCAAAGAGCCCCTGGAGAGAGACGAGCAGAATGAAACAGAGTGTTCACTCTGCCTCTCTGAACTCGACCAAGCCAAGCGATTGGAGCATCCCCCCGAGCCTCAGTAGCAAACCATGAAGAATATTCATTGCCATATAAAGATTTAATTTCTGAAGTTCAAATAGCCTATCCATCGTTGTCAGCTTAATTTGTACCAAGAGCCTAAGGTAGTTTACTGGTGGAACAGATAAAATAATTCATCGGGACTCCTATTTTACTTAATTTTGAAAATCTGCCTGTTACTTTTTTTTTGTTGGGAAGTTGGAGCGAGTTTACCACCTGCGGATTTGCAGGATAGGAGTTTAGCCATTAGGTTCTGACCCAACGGTGTAAGTACTGGTTCTTGGCACTTTAGCTGGTGCTCTCCTTCTCTCTCTCTCTTCTCTGTGGTGGCATGAGATGACCACTTTTAGCACCTATGAAGGAAAGAAACAATCTCCGAAACAATTCTTGCAGAACTTCTTGCACTGATGATTTATTCCTGCTTAATTCGGGATCCCCAGTAGGGGGCTGTGCTAAAGGTGGCACCGAGGGCCAGGCAACACTAGGAGAGTCTGATGGGGCCCAACTGTCCTTAGGCTAATATATTTTAGCCAAATGGGGTTTACCAGAGTTGACATGGAGCATACTTTTATTACATCAAACCTTCTTTTATCCCTATTTTCCCCCCATGATAGTGCTAGCTAACGTAGCCCTGCGGGTGAGGTCGGGACACTTTCTCAGCCCGAGTTATGTCAGGTTATGACGATGCCGAGCCGTAGAGCACCAGGAGCAATAGCCGCAGACCCTCTATGGCTACCCACCGTGACACTTAACAGTGTTCAGGGGGAGGCGTTGGCTGTTTAGAGATGGGGGTAGGATTACGGTGGGTCGAAGGGTTAGCTGAGATTTCATATCCTGGTAGACATCACCAGAAGTCAACAAACAGTATGAGTACTTGTCCCGGGCCAGTGGAATGCAGCCAGAAGCTCTCCTGCACTGGGGGGAAGTGCCATCTTGGAAATGCACACCAGGTGCTTGTCCTGTCTGCCGTGGGCACGTCAGCAGCAGGGGCATCAGTATTTAGGCTACTTTCTTTTCATGTGAAACAAGCTCATTCTTAGAAACGAGAGTAAGAGACATGGGCGACGTGTCGTCACCCAGGAGAGGCAGATCTCGGAGTGGGTGAGTTGCTTTGTGGTCCTAAGTCCAGCAGCGCGGAATCCAGCGGCGGTGCGGGGCATACGCTCCTCGTCACGTGCCTGCAGAACGTGTGCAGTCGCTGATTTACTTGACAGGTGTAATATTCAACTGTTGCAGTCCTACCCTGGTGGTCTTCTCATTCAATTGCCTACTAAAGTGGCAGTGGGATTTTTAGAAAATATTGACGATGGAACTTCTACTGAGCTTCAGCTTCTATACGTTCTTTTTTTTTTAAGATTTTTTTTTTTTTTATTATTTATTCATGACAGAGAGAGAGAGAGAGAGGCAGAGACACAGGCAGAGGGAGAAGCAGGCTCCATGCAGGGAGCCCGACACGAGACTCGATCCCAGATCCCGGGATCACGCCCTGGGCTGAAGGTGGTGCTAAACTGCTGAGCTACCAGGGCTGCCCGAGCTTCAGCTTCTGGAGTATAAATAATTTTTTTTTTAAAGTTCCATGGGTGATTCTGATCTTCTGCTATTGCTGAGAGCCATTCCTTTTGATGCCATTTCCCTAAGGCTTTCCCAGAAGAAGCTGGAGACAAGAACGTCGCAGTCTCCGTTGTTTAGATGTGGAAATTCATCACTCAGAGAAAGTAGCTTTGCTGTGCTTATGCAAAAATGCAGTGTTGCTAAAATACTTGTTTATTAGCAAATATATATGTTCATTAGCAAAAACTGCAAATTAAAGCAGCAGTGAGATGTCACTTTTTGCACATCAAAGTAGTAGATTAAAAAAATTAGACCCCTAGGTACCCCCCTTGCCTCATGGCTACTGATAGGGCTAAGAATTAGTACTCCACATGGAGCTGATCGATATGTAAATTGGCAGAAATCTTTCTGTACAACATTTGGCATTGTGGTCAGGAGGCTTAAAATGCTCATACACTCTGACCCAAGACTATCTGGGAGTCAGCCCAAGAGAATAATCTGAATTGCAGACAACTAGTATTCTGGTATTATTTATAAGGGCAAGACCATGGGAGTTGCATATTATATTCATATGGTGCAATACTATGTAGTTGTAGTAAATTATGAGGAGTTTTTAGTAATGTGGGAGAAAATACTTGTGTTGTTATTATTAAGAGAATATAAAAGTTTATACTGAACATGTTTGTTTGTTTATTTATTTATTTATTTATTTATTTATTTATTTATTTGACTGGGAGAGGAGCGTAGGGGGAGGAAGAGAGAGAGAATCTTTTTTTTTTTTTAAATTAAGGATTTTATTTATTTGTTCATGAGAGACATACAGAGAGAGGCAGAGACACAAGCAGAGGGAGAAGCAGGCTCCCTGTGGGGATCCTGACGTGGGACTCGATCCCAGGACCCGAGGATCACGACTTGAGTCAAAGGCAGATGCTCAACCAGTGAGCCACCCGGGCGTCCTTCTTCCTGTGTTTTTACTTTTTCTGAATTTTGCAAGTTTCTGCAATATCACTTTTTAGAAGAGTATATTTACTCAGAAAAAATAATACACTCTTGGAAATGTTTGAAAAACAAAAAATTTTCTGGAAGAATTGGCAGTCGAAGATCTCATTCCAAAGTGGAGAGTTGATTTGTGAAGGGAGGATTTATGGAAAATTTCAGCAGAGTAGAAAAATGCTTAAGTTGGTTTCAAGCCTAAGAAGCAGCAGGAAGCTGGATCGTAAGCACATGTTTTGGGGACAGCGTAGTGAGTGGATGAAATGAGGCTCAAGAAAGGATAAGAAAGACACAGAGACAGCAGTAAGCAGGAAGACAGAGGGCAAATATAATGAAAAATACGTTTATTCTCTTTGTTTATGGTTTCAGAGTTTTGTGAAGTTAGGAAATGTCCCCGTGGTCTCTAACCCTGTAGATCAGTCCAGTTGCTTTATACGCATCAAGTATAAGGTTTAAAATGAAGCAAATACAACCAACAAGAGCAGAATGTGGAAGGGAACAGATGACGTCTCCTTGCTATGAAGTTAGTCACCCGTTCTCCTACCGGAGCTTTCTTCTCCTCCTCCAACTTTTAGTAGTTGATTTGCTTGATGGAAGAGAAGGTAATGATTTCCAAAATTGCTGTTCATTAATGTCTTAATATTCTGGGAGACAATCTTTTTTTTTTTTAAAGTAAGCCTATATTAGTTGAGGCCCATTGGCCATCTGCCCGACATCGAACATGGACATTGTTCAAGACTTTGATGGCCAGGTCCCACCTTGTAGGAAGGAGCTCCTAATTTCTCACTAAATTAGGTAAATCTGAACATTTACTCCTAGGACTCCTTTCTCTAATGCCTGCTGATAGTACTCAGAGAGCAATGTGTTTATGAATATCCCCTGTTTTCTGGAAGGAACTGTCAGTGCCCATTCGTATCTCTTTCATTGTATTGAGACAATATCCAAATTATGTTCTGTGTTTATGGGATCCTTCGGTTTAAGTGGGTGGTTAGAGGAGCCCTAGAAACCCAGGGAACCTTACGATTTGACATTATTTCCAGACTACTAGTTATTAGTTTACCATCTTATAGTGTCTTATATTTATTTAGAGCTGATTGGATGTTGAAGAGTAGCTTAGGAGAACGATTAGAAACAATTTGCTTTAAACTACTGTTTGTGAAAAATTGTAATATTATTGCCTTTCCCAGTTTAGGAGAACAGATTTCTGAGATGCACAAGACCAGAGGGTCAAGTGGTATTTATAGCTTTTGCTCCTTACAACATGCTTCAGAAATGCAGTGAGTGTCATGTGCTGTGAGGTACGTGACACCTAAATATTTATTTGGGTATTGCTGATTTTTTTAGATTTATTTATTTATAAATAATAAAATTTATTATTTATTATTTTATTAATAAATAAAATATTTATTTTATTAAATATATATTATATATAATTTAATATATAAAATATAAAATAAATTTTATTTATTTTATAAAATAAATAAAATTTTATAATGATGTGGGGCTCAAGCTCACAGCCCTGAGATTAAGAGTCCCATGCTCTTCCTGCTGAGCCAGCCAAGCACCCCCAGATATTGCTGTTTTTAATTTTCAATCTATCTTTTTAAAATATTTGAGAAATTGCTTTCTGTTATTAGGGAGAATGCATTGCCGAACAACTTTGTAAAGGCCAGTATGTGTGTGTCTTTATGCTTGGTCTTTTTACGCTTTTGGATTCATGACACCTGCCTATAGACATAAGGGATTATTGATCATTCTTTTCATTCTCCTCTATTTTCTATCAATACAAATGTACATACATTATTTTTGTTATTTGTCCCCAAATCTATACTATTTTCTATGGGGATGACTTATTATTTTTTTTTTGTGTGTATTTGATGCAAGAATCACTTCTGAGAATTGGAATTTAGATCAAGGAGCTCAGCTTGTGCCTCTTGATTCCGTTTGTGCCTCTTGGGGAAAGACTTTGGACTTAATGCCCCAACTAATTTTCCATCCAGTACTGCAAAGGAAATGACCAAACAGTTTGGGAACTAAGAGAAATTATACTGAAACTTCAAGGCCTCATGAAGAAATCCTTATGGACTTTGCTAAAAGGAGGTGAATAGTTTTCCTTTTGTAGTGGTCTACTTGAATTCAAGAACTCAGTAGAGTTGAAAAAATTTTTAGGGGGTGAGGGTGAATGGGTGACGGCACTGGGGGGGGCACTTGACGGGATGAGCACTGGGTGTTATTCTGTATGTTGGCAAATTGAACACCAATAAAAAATTAATTTATCAAAAAAATCACTTGGGTTTTGAAAAAGTGTGCATTGGCAATTTATATGTGTTTTTAGTTTACTAATATTTTGTTTTTGTCCCAATCCTTGGTTTCAGAAAATAAACAGGTTTACTGGGGCTAAAACTTACATAACAATAAGAAGTCATACATGCGGATGGAGGGGGCAGGGTGGGATGTGCTGTAACTGACCTCTGTTTTAGTTTTTCCAGCATTTTGTGAAAGAACGAATTAGGAAAAATGACACAACCTAGTGACTTGCCTTTTTCGAAGTCCAGTTCCGAACGTCTTTTTCTGGTTGCTTCGTTCCTGCTGTAGTAGCACCCGTATTTGAGTTACTTTTGCAGTTGAGGTGAGTTCGCCTCAGCTGCCACAACAAAGAGACGCCAGGTAAAGATGCCTAATAGGATGGGGGGGTCTCGGGGCCCCAGGGGCTCAGCCAGGGTGTGACCCTGGGGTCCCGGGATGGAGTCCCACGTCGGGTCCCTGCATGGAGCCTGTGTCTCCCTCGGCCTGTCTCTGCCTCTCTCTGCGTGTCTTTTAGGAAAAAGATACATAAAACCTTAAAACCCCACCAAGACGGTGGCGTCTTTGTCTTCCACCTGGCAGAGCAGCAGAGCGGCCTCTGCCCGGGTCGCTTGCGGACTCAGGTGTCTCTGGCCCTCCTACCCGTGGTCCACCGTTCGTGCAAGTTGATCCATCGGTGCTGCCACATCGAGAGGAACAAGGAGGAGAGCGTGCGGTGGGCAGTCAGGAGCCTTCCAAGGACGCGTGACCATAGTGAGGGGTCAGGACTGCGACAAGGGAGCGGGGTGCATCCTTCTACTTCCACGCCGCTGGCAGGGCCAGGGTCACGGGCCGCCGTCCGGGAGGCGGGGAAATGTCGCCTCTGTGGGAGCGTCGGGTGCCGCGCTAGGATGGGGGCTGCGGTCAGTCGCCAGAAGGGAGAGTTCCAGAAAGCACGCGGCGGCTCAGTGCTCCGGGCCGCGGGGAGGAGCGCAGTCCGCGGGGGCATCGAAGCCGCCCCCTGCTCCCTGCCGCCCGTGGAGCTGCAGAAACTGCAAACTGTCGGCGTGAAGCCCAGGCCCAAGCCGTTGCCTGCCATCACCCTGCTCGGGTCCGGCAGAATCTAAAAGTTCTAGGTCCACTTGCCGGTGGGATCGGGAACGAGCGTTGCTGCTCCACGCGTCGCGTTCGGGGGTCGGTCCAGTGTCCCTGCCGGCCTGCTGAGGCCGTGGCTTGCTTAGTGTCGGAGGCGGTGCTACATAGGGTGAAATCGAGACTGTGGGCCCCCGGGGTCATCTTCCATCAGTCTTGCTTACTTGGCCTCTCCCGGGGTTGTCACTGAACTGCTATTTTCCAGTTGTGGTGGTGGCTGGTGGGTACCGGCTCAGACGGAGGTCCAGCTCCTATTCGCACGGTGAAGAAGACGTAGTTCCCGTAGGTTACGTGGCCTGGCACCTTTTTCCAAAGGGAAATAAACATTTCTTCAAAACTATATTCTGAGGCAATGGTTTTAAGGGACCTCCCAGGACCCTAACACTGCTCTTCACCCATCATATACCAGAATCCCCTTTGCTCATCAGTTCCCCCCAAGCAAAGCCCCTACGACTGACCTAAGTCCAGCTCAGACCCGAGTTCCTGACACCTCTTTGCGTTTTTGTGGCTTTGTGCTCTAAATCCACAGCAGCCTTAAAATTGACCCCGCAGGTGCCCGGCTCCTTCTCTTCTCTTTGGACTCCCTGAAGATCCCAAACGTCCGTTACCGAGGCTTCGTGGGCCACGATGGTGGCCGAGTCCCTAGAGCTCAGCGTGTGCATCTCCTTCTCATGTGCGCAGTTCCTGCAACTAGTGTTTGCCGTGGGGTATGAAAGATCGTGGCATCCTTCCTCCTTCACCTCCCACCCCCAAATTATCGACACGCCATAAACTGCTTTCTCTGATATAGAGGTGTTAACACGATGCGAGCGCGTCATACCTACGTCATTTAATCTGGAAGAATGTAAGTCTGGACGGGACTGCTCCCCTATTCGGGGCGTGAGGACAGCTGGCGTGGGCCATTTGGGAAGGCTCATGGGCTGAGTTTTCTCATTTTCAGAAAATAGCCACGTTTCATTTTGTGCACCTCTTCGTCGCCACGCTGTTTTGGAGCCCAGGGAGCTCAGGGCCTTCATGAATTACCCACGCGTTCACTGAAAACCGTCCCGGTGCGAGCCTCTGTGCCGGGCCACGGGGCTCCAGGGGCGAGCAGGGAGCCATGGGACCCCTCCTCCCACAGGACTGGGTCATCAGCTCGCGAATGCCTGGCCACGTGGGCCGAGGGCGCAGAGGAGCAGGGGGCTGTCGTCAGAGTGGCAGGGGCCTTGGCAGCTTGCAGTGGGACCTGACGCCATCCAACTTGGCTTCGGGGGACAGAGGAGGACCCCGACATGTTTGTGGATGGCTGCTGGGTGGCCATCTGCGCATAAACGGTCACCAAATCAGAGGGGAGAGCGGCTTCTGGGAGTTTCTACCTAAAAAGTATTGATAATAGAGGAGATGAAACTTCGCACATTCTACATCTAACCCCCACCCCCACCCCAATCTCACTGACTCCTTATCCCTTCTTGCCAGCCAGGAGGCGCGGGCTGAGCCACGGGGGCTGTGGTTGCTCCGGGTCGTCCCGCCGCCCTGTCCCCGCTGGGGTCCCTACCCTGGGCCACGGGTGTTGGGGAGCATGGGGGACGCCAGTGGGGACGTGCTGGTGACACCTGGTGACACCTGCCAGGGACGTGCCAGTGACACCTGCCGGGGATGCGTCGGTGACACCCGCGGGGATGTACCAGTGATGCCCACAGGGGATGCGCCGGTGACATGGCGGGCGCTGGGGCGCGCAGGCCTCCTGGGTTCAGCTGGGCGACGAGGGGAGGGCAAGGAGACGCGGCGTTGGTGACAGCTGCGGCTGCCTGCAATGTTTCCGCCAAGAGATGGGCTTTCTTTTCAACAGAAGTTTGGGGAAGCGAGAGACTTCTGGGAGGATGTGGTCGCGGGAGGGATCTGTGGCCTTCATGGGTCGACCAGGCCGGGGTCCTCAGCCTTGCTGACACCCACTCTGGGTCGTGAGGGGTCCCCTCCCCGGAGCCTCCGAGGGTGGCAGGGAGGACTTGCAGCCCGCGGGCCGGTCCCTCCTTGGGGGTCCCCGGGGTTTGCTGTCTCTGCCCTGGAGCCCGTGGCTGGGGGTTGCTCACCACGCGGGCTGCTCACTGCGCGGGCTCCGGGGCTCCTGGGGACACCTGCTCCCGTGGGGGGCGGCGGGGGGCAGGTGGCGGTTGGGGCGGGCGTGCGGGGGCCCTCAGCCCGTCTGTGGGACGGAGGCTGACGCTCACAGAAGCTGAATCGGGACAACTCTGGGCGGAAAATCAGACAGCAGATGCCCTTCGGCTTCCGCGTCTATGCACGTTGCCTCGGCCATGGCTTTCTAGAACTCAGAGCTAACCAGCAGGCTCTTTCCTCACCCTCTTCTCCCTCCCAGACACGTGGAAAGGAGAAAGGCTGCTGCTTGGTATTCCCCTGCCAGTCCTCCGGCTGGTTGGGCCTCAAAGCCCACCCAGGTGAGGGAAGGGAACTCCGCGTCCCTGTTTGGAGCCAACCAAACCCAACTCTTGCCTTGAGTTACCCAAGAGAGTTTTCCGGATTCTTTGAGGACTGAAACATTTCCTTCATCGAATTGGGCTCAGTTGGGACATTTGTCCGGTTGCAAGAGCTGCCTCCATACCGAGAATCGTGTGGGCTTTACGAAGTAGAATCCCACAGGCAAGGCCTTGTCATCAAGTCTTTTGACTTTGAACTAGCAATTGCAACAGGAGGTGACTTGAAGGGAATTGGGTGAGACGCTCAGCAGCAAAATGGGGGGCGGCCTTTCCTGGGGCTCCGCAGGCTCCTCAGCAGGAGAGGCAGGTGTGGCACCAGAAACACCAACACGAGGCGAGCTGCGAGGCCTTCAGGCTTATTCTCACTGCAGCCCCGTGTAGGAGAAGTAGACAGGGTGGGGTGGTTCCTCTTCCGTCCGCTCCAGTGCTCACGGACCTAGGGAACTCTCCAAGTCTAAACCAAGAGGGAGCCCGTCCCTTAGCTGGTTTTCACCCCTTGCTGCAGTGAGAATTGAAATTTGGGCCTCAGAACGTAGACCTGCTGGAATCCTGAGGCCCTTTCATCAAAAGCTGGGGACTTGGGATGACTGCGGGGCTCAGAGGTTGAGCGTCTCTCTCCAGCCCAGGGCGTGACCCCGGGTCTCAGGATTGAGTCCCGCGTCGGGTCCCTGCATGGAGCCTGCTTCCCCCTCTGCCTGGGTCTCTGCCCCTCTCTCTCTCTGTCATGAATAAATAAATAAAAAATTTTTAAATAAAAGCTAGGGACTTGAGATGATCCGAGCCTGGCCCAGGAAGCTCCCAGGGATCTCTCCCTACTTCTCAGCCAGCTCTCAGTTCAGAGAATCTTGGAGAAAGATGGTTTTAAATTCTCTTGGAGTTATGAGTTCATTTTTCTAGAAACTCCCCAGAGTTCCTTTGGGAAAGTCCAGGCTGGAGCTCCCCTAGGGTTCCCCTGGAGCTTTGGGGCTAGCCTGAGTCCTGGGTTGAAGCCTTTAGGTGGCCCGCGGGTGCAGTGCTGCTTCTGTGTAGACCTAAACCCTAGGGCAGATTCCTGAATCTTTTCACTCATTTTCTGTTGTCAGCTTGTGGGTGACCATGTGACTTGTGATGCAACCATTTGTAGACTGAAAATACAAAGAGAGAGGGAGGGGGTTTTCCCACCAAAGTGATCTGTTTCTATTTTTACCAAATTCCTCCCGGAAATGTGCCCACTGTTTTTCATCCCTTATCTCGAAAACCCCATCAAGAAGGGAGCGGGGAGGGGAGCCTGGCTGGTGCAGTTGGTAGAGCTTGCTGCTCTTGACCTCAGGGTTGAATGACTGAGCCCCACGCTGGGTGTAGCAGGCATTACTTAAAAATAAATATTTTTTAAAGATTTTATATATTTCTTTATTTGAGAGAGAGAAAGAGCGAGCAAAAGGGAGGAGCAGAGGAAGAGGGACAGTAGGGCTTGATCTCACAACCCTGAGGTCATGACCTGAGCTGAAACAGGAGTTGGATGCTTCACTGGCTGGCCCCCCCGCCCCGGGCGCCCCGTAAAATCGTAAAAAAAAAAGTGGGGGGAAGGAAGAAGGGAGTGGGGAAGGAAAGTTCAAGCATGAAAAGGTGTGGCTTTCAATGCAGTCATTTAACCGACCTGGGTATTAGGATGAGGCTGGGTCAGGTGAGCTCAGGCTCTCCGGCTGCTTATAGCAGTTTTTGGTTCTGAGTCGAGCGTTTCTGCTGCTGTCCTGGGAGGCTGAGCAAGTCGCTGTCCCTGCTTCACATCTGTGCTCAGTCCTGCGGGGTTGGACGTCCGGCAGGGAGGAGCCCCGGGTGCCCCGTTCCATCCCGTGCCTCCCTCCTGACGTCCCGCTGGCTCCTGCGTGTGTCGGGATATCCCTGAGCGAGCCTCGATGCTCCCGACCCTGTGGACCCTCACATTAGCCGAGGCCCAGACATGCAGGGGAGGGCTGGGCCGTGTCCGGCTTCCCTGTAGGCAGCAGTCGTCTCAGCCGGGCGACTCGTGGACGTGGACGGCCTTTTGTTTTGCCCCCACCGTGGCTGCCTGCTCCCAGGTGCTCAGGAATCCCCTCCACTCTCAGCTGAGGGTGACGCAGTGAGGTGATCCGGGGAATCTTAGGGACAGAGAGGAGTCCCTTGCCTCAACCTTCTGTGGACTCAGGTGAAAATATCATGTGGCTACGGTTAGTTATGATGACAGGGTTCGACGCCAGGCCTTGAGCGTCTGGATCCTTGGGCACAGTCCTCTTGGCGTATGGACAGGACAGGCTCCGCCTGGAAGAGACCTGCTCCAGGACCACAGTGTCGCAGGTGGAGCTGCCGCTGGTCCCCCCCCACCCCCCGAGGACCCTGCCGGAGGCCCTGGGCTCCCCGCCACCCTCCCCTGCGTAGGCCCAGTGACCTATGGGGTCCCGCAGGACGGCGCGTCCCTCTGGCACCTTCGCAGTTGGTGGTGACCGGCTACTGGTGCTGTGGCCAAGGCACCATGGCTGGAGGATGGCGGCCCAGTGCGGCCCAGAAGATGCTGCCTGGAGGGACGGGCCTGGGTCCGGCATCCGTCCCGTGCCAAGCAGGGCACCCCCGGAAGGATCCGCGTCGCCCTGGCCACCTCGGGGTTCCCCCCGAGCCACGATGAAATGAGAAACGATGGTCCAGCGGCCTGGGGAGCGGTCGGAGCTGCAGCCAGTGACGGGGAAGCTGGTGCTGGAGCTGGAGCCCCGAGTTTCTGGGTCGCTGCCCCCTGGTGAGGCGGCTTCTCTAGACCATGCTCTTTGCCCATCACCAACCCCTTCCTTCCTGGCATAGCCTCGCTTGGCTGGAGTGGCACAGCTCCCCGGTGGCCGGAGCGCAGGGAGTGGCTCGGTGAGTCCCGCCATGGGACCGGCCTCGGCACACGGACTCATGCGTGAGGGGCAGAGGGGGTGAGAAGTCTTCTCCGCTTGGGTTTGGGGGATGCGCAGTGCTGTAGGAGGGCCGCCGCATGTCTACCTGCAGAAAGGGGGGGAAGGAGCGAGGCTAGAGCACCAGCTGCCTCGGTTAGGATGTCAAACTCAGAAGACATTAACAGTCTTGGGCCTAAATAGAGGCCTTTGAGAGACTTCCATTGGCCTCTCTTTCAACTTCCCTAGTTGGGTCACAGATACTGTCCTGCCGGTGGGGCCGAGACGCTTCAGCGAGAACCTTGGGAACTTTTACAGTAGAAATTCCTGCAAGAACTCGTACCATTTGTTTATCACATCCATTCTTCCTTTACCTTGGTGGGTTTTTTTTGTTTTGTTTTGTTTTAGTTTTAAATGACTTCTTGCCCTTTGGGCTTAAACTGCACCTGTTAAGCACAGATGTTGGATAGAAATTAGCATCGGTTTGCCTGTCTTTGTACGATCTTCTTCTCCTTTGCTTCCCCCTGCCCCCCCCCCCCGCCACGTTGTGGATTTAATTAAGGGGGTGGGCAGTTGCGTTTCAAGTGTTCAAGAGTCGGCCCTTGCAGACTTTGCAGGCGGCCTTCCGGCGCCTGAGGAGCGTGCGCTGCAGGACCGCACGGTGCAGGCGAAACAGGAAGCAGCTCCTCGCTGGGGAGGACGCTCGAGGCCCCTCCGCTCTCGCTCCCTCTCACTCCCTCCGAGGAGCACTCCTCCAGCTGACTGGAGCAGGGAGGCCGAGCCAATCACAGGCCGCTTTCCTAGCTCAGTCACCAGGCCGTGCTGGAGGACGGGTTTCTGCTCTCCGATGCTCTGTGCTGGGAAGGCAGCTAAGATGCCAGGACTCGAGCGCCTCCGGGGATAAGCTCCGCGGTGTGATGTGAGGGAGCAGCGGCGCCCGCCTGGCGAGCCCCGGGGTCCACGAGGCAAGGCGGCGCTTCCACGGGCCTTTTCTGTCGTCCGCCCGCAGCTGTGGCTTCCGTAGCAATTGTCTTTTCGCCTTGAAAGAGGTGCTCTGGCTCATCAGACCTCCATGTATGACAATTTGTACCTGCACGGGATTGAAGACTCGGAGGCTGTAAGTATTTTCGGAGACAGCTGGTTCCCTCTCCCCTCCTCTTCCTCCTCCCACCCCCCACCCCCCCAACCACATTTCTTAGGCAACGCAGGGAACATGGAGCTGAAAGCCAGCATCGTTCGGGGGCTTGCTCGCCGCTGTGGGCACGTTCTCTGTGTAGTTCAGAGGGAGCTGAAATCATTTTTATTATATAATTTCTTGTCGAGCAGAAAAAAAAAAAAGAAAAAAGAAACCAGGGTGC
Organism: Vulpes lagopus; assembly: GCF_018345385.1. Classification (NCBI taxonomy): domain Eukaryota; kingdom Metazoa; phylum Chordata; class Mammalia; order Carnivora; family Canidae; genus Vulpes; species Vulpes lagopus. The sequence goes on along the minus strand of NC_054847.1, from coordinate 33,131,923 downwards.
CAGCGAAGGCATGTAGAGTGTGGAAGCCGTCGGCCGTATCCATTACTCGGTCCGCGTTCGCTCTCACAGGGCTAACTGCGTCTCGTAGACCGGCTCCAACTGTGCACAAAGTGCCTGTGTTTTCCGATAGAAGGGTTCACAGCAAAGGCTCATTCATTATATAATACGCATGGTTTGTTGAGCTCGCGTGAATGGAAGCTGCTCAGCCACCGCCGTATTGTGTGCTTTCCGCCGAGCAAGTGGTGCAGACCCCCTGCCTCTTTGTTAAGGAAATCAGATGCCAAGGTTGTGGTCCTGGGGCGGCCCGGGGCAGGGGCAGAGGGTCCTGGTCCTGGACTCCCCCGGGAGGGCCGAAGTAGGCTCACGTGTGCCTCGGCTCAGGAACCTAGACTCCTTCCCCCCTCGCCCCCCCTGCCCCCGAGGTCAGGCTCGTGGAATCTATTAAAATCAGGAGGAAAACGGTTTTCCGACATCCCTAAAAATCATACCACCAGGCTGGTGGCTTTTGAATCCAGGGTAAAGCTGGTGACCGAGTCTTGCTTTCACTCCTGCTAGTGGTGGTTCTTGATTTTTCATCAATCGTGTGGAAACCTGGCCAGGTGAAATCACTTGGGGTGGCTAACGGGACCTGCTGTGGGGCGTCTGGATCTCCCACGAGCGCAGTGCCGTACGTGTTGCCACCTTTGAAGCATGAACGTGTTATATAAGATTCCCTGGCCGACCCACCAGACAAACAGACCATCACAACAACCACCAAAAAGCCCCACGGGACGCGTCGGTGCAGACGTCCGTGTCAGACGGCGTGCTCTCTCCAGAGGGTAGACGTCCCCAGTCCTGATGAGGCACGTTCCGTTTCCCTTGCGGTCTGAGCGCTGGCTCAGACTCTAACTCTCTTTCTGCAAAGTCTCCCCGCTTGCTGCCCAGCGTGCTTGTAAATTATCACGCTGCTGCTCTGCTGCAAGGGACTGTAGCCCGCCCCACCGGTGGCTGAACCACAGCCCACGCTCGCGAGTGGGGTGGAAGAATGGGAGATGCGGCGATGGGAGTTGAGCAAACCAGCTTCCCCGGCGGGCTTCTTCAGGAGGCCCGGCAGTCTCTCATGCCCCTTCTGTCCACACTCGGTTATGAGACGCATGATGCCTTACTGAATCATAACTTTTATGTGCGACCATCGATTTTTAACTCTGGCACTGGATTGCACTTAAGTGGATTGGAGTTATTTCAGAATAACCAGTTATTTTAGAAGCTGGCCGGAATGAGCAGAGCTGGCTAGGAACTGATGCCTCTAGCACCTCGTTCTCTAGAACTGTGGGGATTTCAGATGCACTGGTTCAGAGGGGAGCCATTATAAGTACAAAAACATTTTTTCCCCCTTTTGGTCCAGCCCCGTAGGACAGCCGAGCTTTCCTGTGGGGTGGGAAGTGCGGGGTGCGGTGCTCTGACTCTGGCGGTAGTTGATGGCGGGTAGAGCTAGGTACTGCAGTGCTGTACTCCTGGTGACTCAGTGGTGGCCAGCAGCCTGAGATCCTCGGGGATCTGTGGAGGCGAGGAAGGTGGGAAATCCAAGGAAAGAAGAGAGGCATCCGGCCAGCTCTCACTTGAAAGTACGGGAGGCCCTCGGTGGGGTGGGATTGAAAGCACGTTGCTTAAATCAGAGGGGGAGACAGGTGCTTGCAGGGGTGGCCTGACTCAGAACGCTCATTTGAGTCTATTTTTTTTTATAAGGAAGAATAATGTGATGTGTTACCCACGATGGTGTGACCAAAGCTTCAAGCCAGTGGAGAAGACTAGGCCTAAATAGCTGAGCCAGTGAAGTGAGAGCTAAAGCCACACCTGGAGTGCCACATCCTCAGCAGGGTTTCTCAGTCCTAATGCATTTATGGCTGTAAGTGTGGGGGCTTCGCCCAGAGTGGAGCAGAGCTCCTGGAGCCGGGCTGCTGCCCAGGTGTGGAGAGGCTTTCCTCAGATGACCAGCTGCAGCGCAAGAATACACAGGCACTAAAAGCTGAGCACAGCACTTTCTCGGGGGGGGGGGGGGGCGGTTGGGGCACCACCCGTCTATGTCCTACCACTCTGTGCTGTTGAAAATGTCTTTGTGGGGTGCGCGGGGGGTTAACGCGTGAGAAGGGATTGCATTCAGTGCGCTCACACACAAAGTCTGTAACCAGGTAGTCTTGCCCAGGGCCCCATGAGACATGCTTCTGAGTAAGGACAAAGCATGATTCCACACTGTTAGCACCTTTCATCCCCGCGGTAGCAGAGAGATTGGGGTCCCGTTATGCAAGGTCTTTCTTGAGATTCTGCTCCAGAGGCAGATATCATCCTTCTAACAGCCCAGCTTCTGGCTTGTAACCTCGGCCTGCCCCGCACCGTGCGAGTCGGGACAGAGGAGCAAGAGCCGTGCGGGGACACGCTCGAGTCTGGGCGGTTCTAGGGAGGCTTTTTGGACGAGTCCATTCGCTTCTGCTCTGGTTTCTAGGAGAGTAGTTGGTTGTTTGCATCATTCGGAATACAAGGGAGTGCAGAAGATGATTCAGTGTCCCACAGCAAGGCTCCGCAGAGGATTGAGCGACTTCACGCAGAACATCACGTTACTCCTTTTGTTACCTTGACGTGGATGATGAATGCGTGCTCCTGGATGAGTTCAGACCCAGACCAGGCCCGTTACGAAATCCTGTGCACAGACTCCTGCTACGTTGTCTTCTGTGTGAAGGTCGCCTTATCACACCTTCACTACCCGCACTTGGTCTTAATACGGGCCCAGGTGGCCAAGGTGCTTTTTATGATGGGGCCTCCAGTGCACACTATGTGATTTCTTTAGTCTGATTTCACAATAGATTTTTAAAAAATATTTTATTTATTTATTCATTATTTATTCACACAGAGAGAGAGGCAGAGACTCAGGCAGAGGGAGAAGCAGGCTCCATGCAGGGAGCCCAACGCGGGACTCGATCCTGGGACTCCAGGATCACGCCCTGGGCTGAGGGTGGAGCAAACCCCTGAGCCACCTGGGCTGCCTCACAATAGATTTTGATAGAGATCTGTTCCTTGGTATATATACACTTTTAAACAACGGATTCATTGTATATTTTGACGTTTGTGAAATCATGAGTAGATTTCTTTTTTCATTCGGTCGGTTTATTACACAGACAATAGCAGGGATGTTCTTTTGGGGATAGATGGAAGAAGCAGATAAGCAGGAAAAGTCACCTAAAAATCCACTGTGAGATATTCGGGGTTAACACGTTGATTCGTATCTTTTCAGACAATCACTGCACATCTAACGTGAATATGTCGTTCTAACCCTGCACTGCGTGTTGCATCCTAGGCCGTGAAATGATGTTCTCAGCTGATAAGAGATTCAGGACATCAGGACTAGACCGGCCTGTGCAAGAGGTGCTTTGCCCAATTTAAAACTCCTACATAGACCTTTTGGAATTTTGAGCAATTTAAATCCGAAATACAGATTCTTAGAGTACTTTGTAAAGTGAAGCCAGGGCTATTTGCACATAGAATCAATAGCTGATTTCTCTGACACAGTTGATTCCATTTTCAAATGCTTAAATTTCTTAAGTGCTTCAAGGGAGAGACCTGATCTTTTTCAGGGAAAAAAGATAATCAGATCATAATTCAGGGCATTTACTAGAGAGGAAAATGTATTCTTACAAGTGTTTTCGATCGTAGGAAGGAGCATAATGGGGGATCCCTGGCTGGCTCAGTAGTTTAGTGCCTGCCTTTGGCCCAGGGTGTGATCTTGGAGACCCGGGATCGAGTCCCATGTCGGGCTCCCTGCATGGAGCCTGCTTCTCCCTCTGCCTGGGTCTCTGCCTCTCTCTCTGTGTCTCTCATGAATAAATAAATTAAATCTTAAAAAAAAAAAAAAAAGAAAGGAGCATAATGTATTTACTGACATGTTTAGAAACCTTACAGATGCAAAAGTCAAAGTGAGGGTAAATCTTACAGACTGTAATGTGTGTGTAATATCTGTATGTATGTATAAGGGCACATGTTTAAATGTACATGCACATATACATTATTATAACTACACGTAAGTTATTTGAACTATTCATTTTCTGGAAGCTACACCACTATGTGTGTTTGCCTAACTGCCCATGAGCCCGTCGATGTGCTTGCACCATGCACCCTGGTATGTCCGCGTGTAGGTCTGCTCCATGCTTTGCTGATTGTCGGTTAACGCTAAGTGGGGGATTTCTACCCTACAGCTTTTGGAGAAGGAGAATTAACTGCTTCTGACATATAAAGAGAGATACCCGAGAGGGTTCAAAGGCACACGTCCGCAAGAGAATAAAGCGTTGCCACTTTCAAAGATACGATAAAGTTGTTTTAAACATGAAGATATGTCCTTGAGCTTTGTAGGAAGGAGGAGCCACTTCAAACAGAAGGCTTTGTGTGTTGAGGGACCGTCGGAAAACCACTCTAGCCATATGAGGAATTAGATTCCTCTTGGAAATGGGGAGACTGGAGGGCTTTATGGTTTGGGAGATCAGAGGACCTTCTGGCGTCAGGAGGTCTTTCTGGTCTACTTCTAGAGAATGAGACCTGGGCTATTAGGGAACCCAGGGCCTGTTTGTTGGCATCCCTGGCCGGAGAGGAAAAGCTCTCCGTTGCTCGTGGCTTGTGTAAGAATCAGAGGAAATCAACTCGTTTGACTCAGCTGAGTGAGTCTGGTCTTTGTTCAGAGTCTGAGTGAATGATGAACAGGAACTTCAATCAGTCAGTTCTTGGCAATGGTGGTTTTCTAAAGTGCACAGTGAAATGATTTCTAGATATCGCTGTCACCGAGCTACCGAGAGAGACTCCTTAAATCTGATCCGAAGCCATGAATTTGGCTCTCCAAGGCCCTCGGCCTGGCCTCTTTGTCACTTGCACTTCCAAGTGACAGCGGGACGTGTTAGGCTCTCTCCCCACCCTGGGTCTGGGGCGGATGCATCTCCTCTCCCACTGGTGTTCTCCTTCCTATGAGATTACGATGTGATGAGTCAGTCAGGATTCGACGGTGTGGTCCTGTGACTCCATGTGAGCTCCGTGAGCCTCACATTTTTCTCTGATACAAGATACTCTGCGGGAAGATGAGCTATAACTAGGAAATCAAGTACTTTTAGGGCAAAGGTGAGAGCAGCATGCTGGCCTCAGCCCTCCCATTTCTGCCGGGGTTCCGTGCGGACTTGGTTTCTGTGTGGGCGACTCTCGCATCATTTTGTTCACACCTCCCTTTAATATCCCTTACCTGGGGACACTGGACCCCCTCAACTGCACAAGGAGACAGCGCTGGACGGTTACTGTTTTTTGCTTCTCTCTTTTCCCTCCCCCACTAATCCTTCCCGGTGATCGTCGCATCACGAGCTCAGATATCCAGGAGGCTAAGTTAAAAATTATATCAGGAAAGTTCTGTAGATACAGACTCTGCAGCTGATCTAAATCAGGCTGACTTACTTGCCTTTTTACTGTGCTCGCATCAGGCCGTGTTGACTTTAAAGGCAGTGACAGCCCTAAACTGCCACCCCGTAAGGGCACTGGCCTGTGATCTTACGTGAGATAGGGCTCCGGGAGGCCCCTGCTTTGTGGGGAACTCGAGGGAGTTTACAGTTCATATAAAATAATGGCAAGCAGATTGGGAGTTGGAGATTTTTATGCCCTGGACTTTGAACTTTTTAAGATTCTGAGCGTGCGAGTCTAAGATAAAACCATGCAGCCATTTTTCCAGCACTTCTGGGGAGGCCCGAAGGAGCCGGCTCAGACAGCTCACATGACAGTTGGCAGGATCTAAACAGATCAGTGCTTGGTCCTACTCCACGTGGATATATATTCTTTTATGACATAAATGTAATAGTCTTAGTAATAAGCGTTTCTCGTCTTAAATGATGCCACAATGTCAGTGCATCCCACATCCTATTTTTTCTCTCTTGCATCTGTTCAAGAAACAGCGAGGGGCACCTGGCTAGCTCAGTTGTTGGAGCACGCGACTCTTGATCTTGAGACTGTGGGTTTGGGCCCCACATTGGGCGTAGAGGTTCCTTAAAAAAATCTTTAAAAAGAAAAAAAATAGTGAAAAGTCTTAAACTTAAAACAGGATGTTTTGAATTTGCCTTCAGCCTTTCTGTTCAGGGAAATCAATGTAAGGGGTGCATCCTACCATGAATATTGACAACTATCAATTGCTCAGGAGCTTCGTTGTGTAGTTTGTGAATAACTTACTTCTTTTATTTTGCCATTTTAATCCTATTACTCTTTAATCTTTCTTCTCTTTTTAGCTTGAGCGTCATATAACATAAGAAAATTCTGACCTTCAGTGTTATTTCTCTATTAGCAGATTTGTTAAGTTTGGTGAGTTGGGTTGCAGTTAAAATCGTTTCTCAATGGTTTTTAAAATCACTTTTTGTACTTTGTATTAGGAGCAATAATGTAGTGTAATCATGCTGGGATTGAAAGCAGAGACTCCATGCAAGACTGCCAGGGATTACGTCCCGGCTCCCCACTTCCCAGTCTGTGGCCTCGGTTTCCACATTACTGAAGTGTCAATGATAACAAAACGTACATCTTGGATGGTTTTTTTTTTTTTTTCATCTTGGATGGTTTTGAAGATTAAATAGGGTAATATGTATACAGCTCTTAAAACAGGTGTTTTCTGCTGTGATACATATCAGGAATACACTTAGACTTTTGCATGCTCCTGTCTCTGCAGGTTTCAATAGTCCCATCGAGTCCTTTGGTTTATTTTTGGAGCATTTGCATGGTTTTTGACAGTGCTTTCCAAAAATACAGTGGTTGTCAAGTGAAAGAATATGCTCATCTCCTAAGGCCTTCTGATTACTTTGTTGTATTTTATTTCAGAGAAGGGGGCAGTAAAGTATAATTGAAAGAGCACTAGGAGCTGGAAGTCTTGGTTTTTGCCATTTATTAGTAGTGACCTTGTCTGAGTCATGATCCCTCCAATTTTAAATTTTCCCTCCTATAAAATGAAAATGGTTGATTAGATAATTTCAATGAAAACACTTGATTAATTTCAAACACATCTAAAATTCTGTTTGTTGATAAGAAGTTTCTTCAGCGTGGATATAAATGCCACCATATGCCGTTTGCTTCCTGAAACGATCAGTCACCGTGGTGTTTTGTGCATTCTGAGTAAAGTCTCTGAGTATTTGGTCCTCACGTCTGGTTGGGCTTTTGGGAATCCTTGAAGGAGGAAGCTGTGTGTGGTGCACATCTTTGAGAGGACCAGATTTTTGAAAAGAGAGATGTTTTATTTAATATTTTTAACTCTAAAGCCGAAAAGAATGCTCTGTCTATTGCTCATTTGCTTGCCAATACCCACAGTGCATTTCCAGCCCACAGTGACTTGAGCTGGAAACACTTGTCTCATCTCTAAAAAACAACAACAACAACAACAAAAAACACAAAGGCAAATGGTTCCTGAAGAGTACGCTTCTCCTAACTCTTATTGATAAGCGAGGAGAGATATTTATTTTTGCTTTAAGTGATCTCTATCTTTCCTTCTTGGCTAAGTTGTCTTAGCTATACAGTAGGAGACTGTTGACCTCCCCCCCCCCCCCCGAAAAAAGGTTTAAATAATTGTTTTATGGTTGTTATGTTGCTTAATCATCAAGAATGTTTATTGTTTGGTGTTTTCTTGCTTTAGAGAATTTTCTTCAGTTCATCATTGTCCTTTGGGATGTACTAAAAGCAATAATCAATCAATTAGAAAACCCCAGGAATATAATAAATGTTTTTAAAAAGCCGTTATTATTTTTTTTAAGCCGTTCATTAAAAGGAGTAACTGTGGCTGATCTGTTAAATTTTCTTCTATGGGCAGCCCAGGTGGCTCAGCGGTTTAGCACCGCCTTCAGCCCAGGGCCTGATCCTGGAGACCCAGGATCGAATCCCACGTTGGGCTCCCTGCATGGAGCCTGCTTCTCCCTCTGCCTGTGTCTCTGCCTCTTTCTTCGCTCTCTCTGAATGAATAAATAAATACATCTTTAGAAAAAAAAGAAAAAAATTTTTTTTCTATGATAAAATGAAAAGCCAAGGATGGAAGAAAAGGAGCAACCTTTACCTCAGTCCAGTCTCTCAAATATTCCCTTAAATATTGTTTGAGTAAAGTAAGAGTTGGAACCAAATATCTACCACGAGCTAGAAAAATATCATAAATATCATGCTAAAATATTTGGTAAACAAATTGGTTCCCTAGCTTATTTCCAAAGAGTCATTATTGATAGCTTAGTATCATTTAATTTTAATTGATGTCCCAGAGATTCATGTCCTAGGCTTATTTGATTCAATGGCTCTGTTGATCCAAAGGACAGAATTAAGAATTTATCAGATTTTCAGATCATCTCACTTTTCTTTTTAAAGATTTTATTTTATTTATTTTTTATTTGCTAGAGAGAAAGAGAGAGGAAGTGGGGGGAGGGGAAGAGGAGCAAATGAAGAAGGACAAGAGGACTTCCCGCTGGGCACAGAGCCAGTTACAGGGCTCAGTCTCAGGACCCTGAGATCATGACCTGATGCCACGTCCAGAGTTGGACGCTCAACTGACTGAGCCGCCCAGGTGCCCCCGAATCACCTCACATTCGATCATATCGTTAACACTTAGAATATAGGAATGGAATTAAGGTAAAGTTGATCAGGTAGGGAAGCACAGAACATGTCTCTGTTGTCGTGTTGCCCCTCTGTAAAGTGCCAGGATACTGCAGAGTAGAGAAGGAATGAAACCAAACAGATCAAAAAGATTTTAAACAGAGAAGATCACTGGATGGTCATGTTTAATTATTACTGACCTGAAAACCGGCAATTTGGTATATAAGACATCTTCCTAGATGTGCATCTTTCTAGAGCACCTATTTATTTTTAAAAAATACTGTAACAATTTCTCAAGTCCTATATATGTTTTTTTAAATAAATTTATTTTTTATTGGTGTTCAATTTACCAACACACAGAATAACACCCAGTGCTCATCCCGTCAAGTGCCCCCCTCAGTGCCCGCCACCCATTCACACCCACTCCCCGCCCTCCTCCCCTTCCACCACCCCTAGTTCGTTTCCCAGAGTTAGGAGTCTATGTTCTGTCTCCCTTTCTGATATTTCCCACACATTTCTTCTCCTATATATTGTATTTTATTGATCCTAAGGCACATATTCCCCGCCTTCCACCCTCAACATTCTGATGTATCCAAAATGGGACTACATCCTAAAACTCATAGCTCTATTGGCAGTTTTTTTTCTCTTAGTGGTACATAATCTAATGTTGATTTTTTAAATCATTGGTATCTTAAATTTAGTGAAATGAGGTTTTAGGGTAAAATATGTAAGTAATACAAAACTGTGTAGGATGCAAGATTGGTTTTCCTTAATAACCTCCCAACCTATTTCCTCTCCACAGGTAGCTCTTTTTACCAATTATGTGGATATCCATTCATACTTTTTTCCTAAACACTGGCAAACATGGATATTTAGAAAAACATACTTAATAATGCACATATCATATTTGTAATTTTTAAAAGCATAAATAGGAACAAAATAAATGTTGTCCTGTGACTTTTACCATGGACATTTTCCACATCAATTTATTCTTTTTTCACAAACCGAGTGACATAATGAATGTATGGTGTGGATTTGCCATAACGAATTTAGCCCACTGATAGATTTAGAATATTTCCTGTTTTTCAGTCCTGTCGATAAATGCTACAGTTAACATTCATATATTTGAATCTTTGTATACCCATGGAGCATTTCTCCAGAATAGCTTTCTGGAAGTGGCATTGCTGAGTTAAATGATTAGCACATGTGAAGATTTATATATATGGATTGATGTGTATTGTAAAATATTTTTATATTAAAATAAACATCCTTTCTTGATTGAGACTAAAGCAACGTAGCTCAAAATGAAATATAAGCCTTCAAAGAAGCTTCTTGGTTGTGGGAGGCTATGGCCTCCAGATTTAGTAAGAAGAATTTTTCAACTCTCTGCTGTAAGAATTGGGTTTTGGAAAACCCACAAAAACTTGTGAAGTTCATCCCTTTTCATTTTATAAATGAAAAAAAAAACGGAGACCCAAAGAAGTTAGACAACTTGTGCAGAATGACCCAGACAATTTATGATAGAACTGGACCTTGAACCCTCCTCCTCAGGTCTCTGACCAGAGCACTGTTCTTTTTAAGATGCCAAATGCAAGGATTAATGATCAAAAAACCTGGAATAACCCACTGAAGGGCTGTGGAATCATATTATTTGCATGGTGCTCGCTTGACAGCTTACAAAGCAGTTGGGAGAATTTCCAAAACACAGAACAGATTGCTCTCTGACCCCGACGGGGAGACCTTTATCTACTCAGAATCCAGATTAGAGTCCCAGTTTCTTTCAAGCTTTCTTGTTTGATATTGCTTCCTGATATAGTTCAAAGTCCCCAGTTTGATGGATTCAAAAGACAACACATCCACAAAACTTACATGAACATAACAGCTCAGTGCTAGAGAATGTCAGAAAGAGGTTTCATGTTTTAGGAAAACGTTAGAATTCTCATTATTTGTATGCAGGTCTTGATGACAGTTGCACATGAGGCTACATTTGGCCTTAGCCAACAGTACCAAAGTTCCATTTTTATTGTTTTTTTCTCATTTTCAATTCATCTCCATGAGCTTCCAATTCAGGGAAACGTTTGCATGATTTAATAGTGATATTTTTTAAAAGTAAAAGGGGCAAGTAAAAGGGGCAGCAATATTTGTAAAGGGTCAGAGGAACTCAAAGTTATGACTGGAGTTCCATCAGAATCGGTCAGAATCCCTACAAAAAACAGTGTCCTCCATTAGGACAACCTGAGAGGTTTAATAAATAGAAGAGGGGTAGTTAGGGTACAAGGAAGCCACCAGGTATACCCCAGTCCTCCCAGGGCTGGTACCTGCAGAGCTGTTACCACTTTTAGGCCCAACAGGACCAGGAAAGGGCAAAAGCGTGGTTATGGGAACCTGGGAGGGCGGAGTTGTGTCAAGAAGGCTGCCTTGGGGATCCCTGGGTGGCTCAGTGGTTTAGCACCTGCCTTCAGCCCAGGGTGTGATCCTGGGGACTCGGGATCGAGTCCTGCATCGGGCTCCCTGCATGGAGCCTGCTTCTCCCTCTGCCTGTGTCTCTGCCTCTCTTTCTCTCAGTCTGTGTCTCTCATGAATAAATAAATAAAATCTTTAAAAAAAAAAAAAAAAAAGAAGGCTGCCTTGACGTGGATCCAATCTGCTTTGTGGAGGGATATAGGCAGCCTACGGGCATCCCAGAGGGAGGAAGCAGGGGTTGTGTACTCCAGTCTCATTCTCTTCCCTTGTGGTAAGGTTCTGATTGGTCAAACACGACCAGAAGCCAAAGAGCCGAGCTTATAGGTCAGCAACATGGTGTGAAAGCAGACTTGGGGGGGTGGGTGGGTGTAGGGTGATCTGAAGAGGTAAATGGAGGTTGGTTTCATCCACATCACTGATGGGCCCTGACTATATTGGTGTCAGTAGATAAAATCATGCAACTCAAAGGCATTCCTAAAACATTCTTCTGAGGATGTTGTGAAGCTCTGAAGGAGCTCCTGTTGGTCATTTTCCACTGGAGGTGTGTATTGGCTTCTATATGTCAGTAGTTCCACTACAAATGGTGACCTGGATATTAATTCCTGTACCGTTTTTTAATTTATTTTTATTTTATTTTTTGAATATTATTTATGTACTTATTTGAGGAGGGGGATACAGAGAGAAAGGGACAGCAGACTCTGCACTGAGTCTGCAGAGCCCGATGTGGTGCTTGATCCCATGACCCCAAAATCATGACCCAACCAAAATCGAGAGTTGGACACCTACCTGACTGAGCTACCCAGGTGCCCCTGAACTATTTTTAAAAATTATTATTGAAAAAAAAACTGGGGGAGTCTCTTTTGGGAAAGCAAGTGTAACTAGTGGGATTCTAGGAGCTGGAATTGAGATTAGGAAGTATATAATAAAGGTTCTGGCTTTGAACTGTTAGGACTTGTGAGATGTAGAAGGGAGTGGATTCATATGTTGACCTCGTGCTGGAATCCTGAGTTCAGCAAGAGCACTAGTTCTTGACCAGTGGGCTCAGGATGGGGCACATGAGTCCTCGCTGGGAGGTAGGAAAACCGTATCCTTCCAATGCCTGGTGCAGAAGGCTCTCTCATTGGTTGATGCTCATCTTGGCCTTTTGCTCCATGCCGTCTTCCAGGACAGGTCACTAGGGCGGTGGTTACACAGCCATGTGTGGCAGATGCCTCACTTCTCTGAAAACCATGATTTTTAAGGTAAGGAGGACTTTGGAAGGTCTGCGGGGTCAGAGCCAAGCTGTTCTCAGCGGTGAGAGTTGGTCCTTATGCTTACAGAACCATGCCAGCGCCTCAGCAAAGAGCCAATTCTGGTGGCACGGGATAAAGTGATGGTTGCTTTGAGTCGTGGTTGAGGTTTTTTGAAATAAGGTCATAAGGTTCAGATGTTCAGTCCTGGAAGGCGGTGTGCCTGGTACACGGATGGACACACTCAGTAGAGAGGTACTGAGTCCAAATCTATGTAAGGAGCTAGATTAAAGCCAAGCTAGCACACGTATTACACAAACACTGCTTGAATGTTCTCATTTTCAGAATCTACCTGCCTACAAAATAACCTATGTTATTTTTAGAGATTGGTTTCTTATTTTTACAGCTCTGATCCTTAAATTATTATTAGCATGGGGGTGCAGTCTTGCAAGAAGGGCAAGGTGGGTCTCATAATTGAAATACACCATTACCATTTGTTGTTATAGATGCTTTCATTAGCGGTGGTGTTTGAAAGAGATGTGTGGGTACCTGTGTGTGTGTGTGTGTGTGTGTGTGTAGAGAGAGAGAGCATGAAAGCCCTTGGATCAAAGCTATAATATAAAGAACTATGCAAGATATGACTATCAGGATTTTGTTAGGACTGAATAGCGTGTTGATAAATATGTATTATTTTGCCCTGGTTTTGAAATATACACTGGTATAAAGGTAACTAAAAAAAAAAAGTTGTCCATGCTACATTCCAAACTTGGTGTAAATTACCCAAAAAATCTGAGGAGAAGGAAAAATAGAGAAGAATATAAATAAGGTAGAAGGACAAGGAAATGCATAACCTAGATTCTGTGTGAGTTTTGATTCATATCCCTTTTAACTAAAATATGTTCTGGCTGTAAGATGTGCAACTAGTTGTTAGATTTTTCATTTGAGTGTTGCATTTACATAGAGAAGCTGGCTTTCAAATGCCAGCCAGCAGCCAGCTCGAATACTGGAGATTTGTCTAACTCAGTGACTAGTTTAGTAAGAAGATATCTTGAGGACGTTGAGGGGGAGGGCACACCTCAGATACCCTGTTCTGTAAACTCAGCCAGAATTCTCTCCGTTGTGATCTATCTGATTCTTAGAGTACTTGAATTTTCGGTTCCTAATTTAGGGTTTGCAAAGATGCTGTGAACATAAAACCTCGCTTCTGCATACTTAATGGGAGATGGATAGTTTCAAAGCTCCAGAATGGCTTCCTGGAGAAAACTGGAGGATATTCAGTAGGCTTGGCTATAAAATATTACTGTTTCTGAGAAGCATAAAAAGTACCCATTATCCCATAAGCATTCATGTTACATGACTTTCAAGACCCCCCTAGCCAAAGATATTGATAGACTCTGGAAGCTTTTCTCAATTTACTGATTGGACCTTCCTTTGGATCCCGAGTCTCCAAGCAACTTTTGGACCTTTCTGCTACACTGGGAACAGATCAGACACTGATAGTTATTCCCCTTCATTGTGCCTCCTTTTCAGTTTCTAGGACTCCTCCTTTTTTTTTTTTTTTTTTTTTTTGTGGATCATACACAATATTAGTGTTTTTGCAGAGCGTAATTCGGGGGCAAGTACTTGCAGTGGGTAATCAGGAGCTGTTGAGAGATTTTTAAACTGGAAAGGTGTGATCAGATATACATTGGCCAGAGTGGAAGGTGGATTTGAGGCAGGAGAATTCAGGCAGGGAGTCCAATTAGAAAGCGATCGAAATAGTGCAGGTGTAAGGTGGCGTAGGCCTCAAGTAGGGCAGTAGCAGTGGGAATAGAGAGGAGGAGGTGAACTGAGAAATATTTAAGTCATCGATGCAGCAGGTTTAATGACTAATTAGCTTAGGAAGGAAAGGAGTCTGGGACGAACCCCTCCACTTCTGGCTTGGGTGGCTGGCAGGATGATGGTGCTGCTGAGATTGGCAAACTAGGCCATTTCTTCTGATGCCTTTTGAACTGACCCAAGGGAGCTCAGGTTAGAAGCAGGGTCCAGGTTCTGAAATTTTCAGTTCTTTAGCTATTGATCTTGATTCCTGGCTAAGGAAACTACTGGCTTCATCCCAAGCTCATGAAATCATTTTGTTCTAGACAGCCAGGACCCACGGCGACCAGGAACTAACCGGCTATAGAATAATTATGTCCCAGCTCTGCGCATTCTGGCCCCCATGCCCATCCTCATAGACCCTATTACGCATGCCCGAAACCACGGAGGAAACCTGTTCTCCAGCTTGGAGAACTTCACAGCAGAGACTCTTCAAATTGATTTTTATTTTTTTAAATTATTTTTTTAATAATAAATTTATTTTTTATTGGTGTTCAATTTGCCAACATACAGAATAACACCCAGTGCTCAAATTGATTTTTAATCATCTTTATTCTCAATAAATTAGTATTATTCCAAGTGACCACTAGACTATATATAAAAAAAAGGGCATTTGGGATATTGCTCAGATACTAACCAGGAAAAAAAAACTATTTAAAAAAAATCTTATTGTCTTATATATATATGTTTCTTTTTCTCTTAAGGAGTAGAAGATCATACTGTTTTTTCCAGAGTACCTCTATCTATCTCTTGATTTTGGTAGATGAGCCTCTAACCATTAGTTTGATATATGTGAAAAAAATCACCCCCAGCCCAATAAGTTTGGTAATAACCACGTTCTATGTTCCTTTCTCAAAGATTCAGAACATGCAATAGGCCGCTAAAGTCTCTTAGCATTTTGTAATAAATAAACCAATTAAAATGTGTTTAACCCAAAGATATCGCAAACTTCTTTGACCTCAGAACCCATTTTCTCCCCTAAGGACTACCTGTTAACCACTTGAAGAACTAGCATGCTGCGGAATTCAGTGGAGAAAATGCTGGTTGGGTGATTTATATCAGCCTTCTCTGCTGGAAGCATTCTGAGTCTTAAATTGGATGGATTTTATGGGCTGCAATGGAGTTTACATTAGAAAAATATAGGTTTCTAGCACCTTCTTCTTAGAGACTTTGATTCCGTTAGCTTGGGTTGGGGTCAGGCTTTGCATTGTTGATATCCTTTCGAAAGACAATTTCCGTGTCGGTACTTCCGCAGCTTGGTGACAGCACACAGCACTTAAAATACCCCTCTTCTTTTAGGTCCCCATTTATTTATCGTATTGCCTTCTGGAGTGGCAAGCACTTTGAAGTAGGAATGTCTTTCTTACCCATCTCCCCACCCTCGCATAGCTTTGCGTACCTTGCGTGTATGTCCCAAGACAGGCACTCAGTAAATGGTTGCTGGGTGAAATTCGACAACCTTAATTCCTGCAGAAATGAGAGGAACCGGGGAATGGTCAGATATGATTGAATGTGATGCATTTGTCAGGGATTCCCAAGGGATGGATATATATATATATATATATATTTATTTATATACATTTATATATTATATATATTTATTTATTTATATATATTTATATATATATCTTATATACTTATATATATTTTTATAGAGAGTTTTTAAAATATATATTTATTTATTTATAGTTATAGTGTTTTATGTATCCATGATCAGCCACAACATATTTTCTTGGAAAAATCAAAGTACAATTTAAAATGGAGGCTAGCAGATTTCGGAAATTAAAAGGCCTTTATGTTTAAAAGAGCTGGCGTGTGATAAGGGAAACTCAGTCTTCGCTCCTGATATTTCCAACAGGGCTATGCTGATTGTAAACAAACTGATGATGCTAAGTCCCCCTCCCTACATCCTCTTCCCTAGTGTTCACCTCTCTTAACAGTTTGCTTTTAAATAACAGCTTTATTCCCTGTGATCCAGCAATTGCACTACCAGGTGTTTACCCAAAGGATGCAAAATAACAGATTCAAAGGAGCACAAGCACCCCGATGTTTATAGCAGCAGAATGTCCGCAACAGCCAAACTGTGGAAAGAGCCCAAATGTCCATCGACTGATGAATATATGTATATATTCATGAATGAATATATTCATGAATATATTCATGAATATATTCATATGTATATTCATATATATTCATATATATGAATATTACAGCCATCAAAAAGAATGAGATCTTGCCAATTGCAGCGACGTGGATGGAACTAGAGTGCATTAGGCTCAGTGAAATCAGTCAGAGAAAGACAAATGGCATACAATCTCACTCATATGTGGAATTTAAGAACAAAACAGGTAAACATATAGGAAGGGGGAAAAGGAAGAGGGGGGGAGACAAAACCTAAGAGACCCTTAGCGATAGAGAAGAAACTGAGGGTTGTGGAGGGTGGGGGTGGGAGTGGGGGATGGGCCAGATGAGTGACGGGCGTTAAGGGGCACACTTGTTGCGATGAGCAGTTGGTGTGGTATGTAGGTGATGAGTCACTGAATTCTACTCCAGGAACCAATACTGCCCTGTATGGGAACTAAGTAAAATTTAATAGTTATTTTTTTTTTTTAATTTTTATTTATTTATGATAGTCACAGAGAGAGAGAGAGGCAGAGACACAGGCGGAGGGAGAAGCAGGCTCCATGCACCGGGAGCCTGATGTGGGATTCGATCCCGGGTCTCCAGGATCGCGCCCTGGGCCAAAGGCAGGCGCCAAACCGCTGCGCCACCCAGGGATCCCCTAAGTAAAATTTAAATTAAAAATCTAACAGCCTGGGGATCCCTGGGTGGCTCAGCGGTTTAGCGCCTGCCTTTGGCCCAGGGTGCGATCCTGGAGACCCGGGATCGAGTTCCGCGTCAGGCTCCCTGCATGGGGCCTGCTTCTCCCTCCTCCTGTGTCTCTGCCTCTCTTTCTCTCTCTCTGTGTGTGTGTCATAAATAAATAAATCTTAAAAAAAAATCTAACAGCCTTATAGAGCTATAATTTACATACCATCCAATTCACCCGTTTAAAACGTACAGTTCAGTGGTTTTCAGGATTTTCAGGATTTTCAGGATTGTGCAACCGACATCACAGTCCGTTTAATTTAATTACACCATTTAATCACACCAGAGAGAAACTACGCGACATTGGCGGTCATCCCCATTTTCCTCCAACTCTCCAGGCCCTATCCCCATGAAGTGGCCTGTCCTGGATATTTGGTACGTGTGGAATCAGCCCTGCAATATGTGGCCTTTTATGATTGGCTTCTTTTGCTTAACGTGGTGTTTTCAGGCTTATCGTGTTGTGCCATGTCAGTATTTCTTTTCATCGCCACCTAATATTCCATCGTGTGACTATAACACATTTTATTTATGTATCTGTTGATGGAAACTTGGATTGTTTTCACTTCCGGGCAGTTATGAACAACGTTGCTATGAACGTTGGTGATAAGTTGTGTGTGTGCGTATGGAACTTAGCAGTTTCCTGACCGCTTTAAGATGCGAGCCACTTGTAACACTGTGAGATACACTAGGGGTTGACTGAAGATTCGCGACACACGGAGTGCCACCCCGCTGACCACGTGGCCATTCCTTGGCCATTTCCGGGTAACCCTGCTCCCGTCGGTGCAGTTCCCTCAGCGCCACGTGGCAGGCAGTGCTCGATCTCAGTGTAAGAATTGTGGCCACCGTCCCCTCCTTTTGGAGATCTCTCCTCTGCCCTCTCCCCCTCTACAGCTTTCATACTGTGCAAAGTCCAACTCTTTTTTTTTTTTAAGATTTATTTATTCATGAGAGACACAGAAAGACAGAGAGGCAGAGACCCAGGCAGAGTGAGAAGCAGACTCCATGCAGGGAGCCCGATGTGGGACTCCATCCCGGGACTCTGGGGTCACACCCTGGGCCGAAAGCAGGTGCTCAACTGCTGAGCCACCCGGGCATCCCACAAAGTCCAACTCTTTTTCTACTTCTCTGTGAGGCAGTTCCCAGCATTTCTAAATCTTCTGAATTCACACAGCAGCATCCACCGCCCTCACCTGGGCATTAACCACCTGTCACCTCATATGGTTGGCTCACCATTCCTTGCGTCCGTGTCTTATCTCTACATGTATAAGTCGCTGGAGGGGAAGGACCGAGTCCTTTCTTTCTTCGGTGTCTCCCTTCAACCCCAACTACACCAAGAGTAAGAGACAAATTAATACTGAATCAGTGAATGGGTGCTATTGCTCAAAGCCTCCATGGCATTGATGTTTTCAGTGCATAGTGGAATGGGACTGGAGTGCACCAACCAGTGAGGAAATGATGAGAGCATTCAATTAAGCCAGGTGCAGCTCTGAAATAGTGAGGGGCTCATTTAAAGAGCTGCTGACTTGTCACAGAAACTGCTGAAAGGCACTCTGTGTAGAAATAATCCTGTCTGAACATCATATATTCTCTTCATTTCTTCTTGCTTGTTCTCATTTGCAAGGACATGTTCAGGGACATTGTCTTGAAAATAAGATCCTTGCAACTTCCTCTCTTTTATTTCTAAGCTCAGATCATAATTTAGTGACTCCGGCATGATCAGCAGCGAGCGTCATGTCTGTTGTGGTCACATCCAAAACTCCTGTGGCTCCACAAATGAGGTCAGGCGAGTGAGCCCCACGTAAATGGACCTTCTTATGTTGATCTGCATATGCAGGTGACAACAAACAAAAATTACAGGAAATCTGACAGAAAGAATAATTTGAAACGGAACCAAGGTATTTTAGTTTTTTTCCCGTCATTTGGCAATAAAAATTTCAACCGTTTTACTACAAAACCTACTCTTCAGGTGTTTGTCTGTGGATGAGAGTATTAAACAAGTCATCCCAGTTCTTTCTTTATGAGTTGATTATGGAAAGTAGCTCTTATGTAGTTGATTATGGAAAGTCCATGGAAGTAACTCTGCCTCAATAAAATTATTCTATCAAATCATAGCCTTAATTTTTGTGTGACGTTGGAAAGAACTCCAGGGATGAGGGCAGCACCTGTTGGTCCTTGCTACCCCGGACTCCTCCTCCGGGCCATCCTGGTTTAGGTAGAACAGAGGTAGGTCCCTTCGGCAGGAATGTGACCTTGGATCCTCAGGCTCATTCATGTAAAGACGGGGTCATCGGGGTGACTGACTTCCTTGTATTCTTACTGCACAAAATTAAGGCAGCAGCTTTGTAAGGTAAGCTTAGACCTGCCTATCCATGCCTTTCATGCAGGACCAATACATAAATCAGTGTTACCAGAGAGTTGTTTATCAATGTGCTTTTTTTTCCCCGAGCATCTAAACAAACGGGTAGTACCCGTGGCATGTCGGACACTGTACTGGGGTGGCACCTCCTGTCGGAGGAATACAAGGAGAAGATGTGCCCAGTGTGAAAATGCCTGGCTAAGCCAAGAGGACCAGATTCATTTGTATGCATGAAACCACCAGAAGGGACCATAAAGTAATGGGTTGGGTTTTATTTTTGCAAAGAGAATTGGATCCATCACGGGGCTTTGCATTTACAAACTGTTGGGATTTGAGCAAATTGTTTACCTCCCTGAGTCCATCTCCTTATCAGTACAATGAGGATAATAATCTCCTTACGTGGCTGTTGTGGTGATGAAATCAATTTAGAGAACATGCGTAAGGAGCCAAATAAAGTTCCCAACACAAAGCAGTGTAGTGAAGTCTAGATAATATTATTATCAATTGGAAGGTGGCTCAGGGTGGCTGAAATCAGGTGTAAGAGGTTTGGTGCCGTATCTCAATTGAGGCACAGAAGGAACCGGGAAGTGTGGAAAGGCTTTGGAGGCATAGGACTCATGTGCGTAAGCTCATAAAAGTCATGCTATTGAAGCCAGACCATTGTGACCATGCTCATAGTCACCATGTGTTGTGGGCCACGGTTGTTCTAGGGGCTCGACACGGGTTCCTTCCACTAATTTTCACGACTACCATATGACGCAGATACTTTTATGATTCATTTTCTAGGCCCAGAAGATGTTGAATGATTCATGCAAGGTCAGAGTCAGCAGTAGGGCCAGGATTAGAATGCGAGCGTCTGGCTCAGAGCCTCTTTCTGGAGCAGGGAGCGAGGGGCTCGATGGGGCGGGCACGGCAGGCGGCGGGAGAAGGAACTGTCCAAGCACCGCGCACCGGCGGGAGGGAGAGCTGCCCGCGATCGGGTCGCCTGGGGACCCAAGCGTCGGATGGTCTGTGGCGGGAGGAGGTTGGAGCCTCTCCAGGGGAGCTTCCCTTGCAGCTGGGGGTTCCGGTGGCCCAGGGCCCTGTGTCGCTGCCTCTCGTCCCCGCGTAGGTCCTAGGGCTGGTGGCTGAGCCCCGATGTGCATTTCCTGTGCCAGGGCACAGTCCTTCATCTCTGCGGAGGCATCTCTGTGTTTTCTTGAGTTAGGGTGACGTGCCAGTGCCCCGTGGAACCCGCAGGCTCCCCACCGGCCATGCCGCCGCGTGGCCATCCCTCTCCAGGAGGACGTCGGGGCTAGGGCCGCGCTGTGGTGCCTGGCCCTGCATCCTCGGGGGAGCCGCTCCGGCCCGGGCAGGCTGCCGTGGGGTCCTTCTACCCGCAGCAAATTATTAGTTTGAAGTACACCTTGTGCGTTTTTCCACTTCCTTTGGGTTTTCTTTCCGAGTTCTGGGAAACAGGCTCCACTTTGTCAGCATCCCCAAGGTCACCTTGTCTACGGTGGTGGGGTGTGGGGGGACAGGGGAAGAGGAGGCCCTGAGGTGAGGGGGACCAGCAACGACCTCTTCCAGCCTGCACTGGCCTGGTCTGTGTCCATGCAGGACGGCAGGGGTGGCCTGTGTCTCCCAGGAGCCTCGAGCCCTGATTCGAGCCGCCTCTGCCAGTGAGGGGTGCGACAGGGGTCACCCTGCACCTGGGTGTCTGAACTGAGCTGCGTCCCCATGTCGCAGACAGCAGGCACGGCACAGCGGCCCGGGACTTGAGGTGGCCACTCGGAGCCCTGGGCCGTCCTTGCGTGCCCTGCTGCGGTCCAGGCTGCGGGAGGCCTTCCCCGGCTCTCGCTGAGCTGCTCCCCTGGGTGACATCTGTCCGGGTGCCTCCCTGCACCCTCGAGCTGCCTTCACGGGGGCCACCGCCTCATCCCGATTGGTGCCGCAACCCTGGCCCTGAGCCCTCGGCTGCTGCCGCGGAGAGAGCAGACCGCCTGTGCCACTGTCCCCAGTGCTACCGGCTCCCCTGAACCTGTGGCACCTGGGGCCGTCAAGAGGCTGCAGCCGACCACTGCCTGTGACATGCCGGCCTCCAGGACACTGGCTACGGGGAGAGGGCTGGGGGCAGGGACAGGGAAATTGGGACGTTAAGTCTCCAAACGGTCCCTAAGAATCCAAGTGAAATCCATGTACCGCAGCATGAACCACTCTCAGGTGAGCGCTTCAGCGGCCCGTAGCACATTCACAGCGCCACGCGGCCACACATGTGTCTGTCCGGCTGCAAAGCCCCCTCGGTGCTCCAAGGTCAACCTGGTGCCCGCCGAGCGGCTACTCCCTGCTTCTCCTCCCTCTCGCTGCCCTGAGCTCCCAGCGTCCCTGCTTCCATGGACTCCTCTCTTCGGAGATTTCCTGCACACAGAGCCGTGTGACTCGTGGCCTGCGCCCGGCTTTGCTCGCTTCACCATGTTTTTGAGATCCATCCGTGTCGTGTCGGTGCTTCGTTCTCAGGGCTGAATAACATTCCATAGTGATCTGTTGTGTGGACATAGGGTGTTCATCAGTTGGGGTTTGGGGCTATTTCCACCTTTTGCTGCTAGGAGTATTTTATGTGAGCATTTGTTTCAATGCCTGTTTTCAGTTCTTTGGGGCAGATATCCAGGAGCGGAATTGCTGGGTCATGGCAATTGCCCGCTCAGCTTCCGAGGAGGTGCCAGGATGTCCTCCCCAGGGCCTGAAGCATGCATCGTTGGCTTTGATAACCCGAGGGCAGACCTCATGAAGGCAGACAAGGACTTAGGACTCTGTCACTATAGAAAGTCCATGTATCTTGCAATGAGACTAGAAATGTACAGTAGGAGATCGTCTAGAGATCGATATGGAGCAGCAAGCACACAGCTGCAGGCCCCTGGGAACAGAGACTTCCGTACATCTCCCCAGTCCACGTCCTGCTGGGATTATGGACATGACCCTTCACTGGTGGTTCTCCCTCTGCTGTGGGCCCTTTCCAGTCCTTCCCTCGGAGTGGTTTGCTCTCCCAAGCATCTGGTTAAGACGCAAACCTCATTCGTTACTCATCTGCTTAAAATTCTTAAATGGCTCCCAGGGCCTTCAGAATACATCGCAAATTCCCTTCCTTGGCACATCAGGACCTCTACGCACGGGCCCCTGCGGGGCTCTTTTTTCTTTGAAAAGATTCTATTTCTTTATTTGAGAGAGAGGGAGGGAGGGAGGGAGAGAGGGAGAGGGAGGAAAGGAGAAGGAGGGAAAGGGATGGACAGAGAGGGAGGGAGGGAGGGAGGGGAGAAGGAGAGAGGGAGAGAAAGGGAGGGAGAAGGAGGGAGAGAGGGAGGGAGAGGGGGAAGGAGGGAGGGAGAGAGAGGGAGGGAGAGAGGAAGGGAAAGGGAAGGAGAGGGAGGGAGGAGGAGGGAGGGAGGGACGGAGGGAGAGAGGGAGAAGGGGCATAAGCAGGGGGAGCAGGGAGTCCGATGGGAGCCCCATCCCTGGAGCCGCGATCACGAGGAGCCCTAGGCAGGTGCCGCCCCCACTGAGCCGCCAGGCCCGGCTGGGTCTGTAGCCTCAGCTCACCCTGCTGCACAGCCTCCGCGGGGGTCCCCCCCAGGGCCCTGTCCTGCGTGCCCTGTTCCTGCGCACCTGCTGTCTCCCTGCCCACTCGGCTGTCATGTCTCCAGGCCCAGGTTCACACCTCGTCCTGCCAGGGCCCTCCTGCCGCTCAGGTCTGTGCTTTGCCCCCGTCCACTGTAGCCTAGTGGCCTCCGGGTGTGCCGTGCAGGGACAGGGACGGCGATCGTGGCTCAGCCGCACAGCCGAGCCGCCTCAGGGCCTCCCGACAGACGTGTGCACAGAGCTCGAGGACGTGGGTGTGGCTGGGTTGCACGTTTGGCTTCCGAAAAACACGGCCATTCATCCCGGAGGTTTCAGACCTGCTACGTTAGAACCAGTGCTTGTGTGTCGGGAGGGTCGGGGCCAGAGGCTGGGCCAGGAGGGGCTTGGGCTCTCAGAGGGGTGCCTCCCGGCCACCCCGTTCCCAGCCACCCTGCGCTGTGGCCAGTCCCCGAGTGTGTGAGACACTCGGCAGGAACGGCTGCTTCTGTCAGCGCCCTCACTGTCAGTCTGTTTCGGGACCCTTGGTTTGGAGCATGTCGAGGGACATTTGGGGATCCCGGTAGGAGTGGCTGTGTCATGCCCGGCGGTGCCTGCACCCCATGGCCCCGCAGCCGCAGAGAGGGCCGGCCCAGGACTCAGGCCCTTGGGGTGTGGGTCCCTCCGGAGAAAAGGACAGCACGTCCGTTCCTGTTTCTCCAAAGGGATTCCTAAGCAGCCGACACAAAGGCGACACGGGCCCCGAGGACACGATCATCGCTGGCCATGCGGCTTCCTGGGTGCCGCGGGCTGAGGCCCAGGGACGCCTCGCATGAAGCTTGTGCCTGGAGTCCGGGACCGCGCCACCCCAGCACGGCGGCCACAGCCCCGGAGACCCCGGGACGGCCACCTCTGTCCTTCCTTGCCCCCCCACCCCGAAGTCGCTGCTGCTCGCTTCTGTGAGTCGGGGACTAAAGCAGCAAGTGGACACTGTCCCGACGTGACTGAGCCTGACCTCATGGCTGCGTGTGGGGCCCTGCATGCGGCAGGTGCCTGGGTGGCGCTGGCGGCCTTGGGAGGCGAGTGGAGGCCGCGCGGCCCACCCCACCCAAGCTTCTGCTCCCGGCCGTGGACCTTGTCCTTCGGGGAGCCCCGCGGCAGGTGTTTCCAGAAGCATCGCTGGGAGCGCGCAGCCACTTCTGGGCCACTCGGCCCGTGTCTGGAGCTTGGAGGCCCCGCAGCCAGGATCCTTGAGTTGTGGCCCGCAGAGCCGAGGCAGACACAGGAAGTGGGTGGGGCTGCAGCCTTTCCGTTGGCCACACGCAGACCAGCCTCCATCCCGGGTCCCTCCCCGGGGGACCCGACGGGACTGGACGGAAATGAAATGTCAGGCTGTGAGCGTGGCACACCAGGCACACGGGGATACGGGGCGCGGGGCCCCGGGACCTTTCCGGGTGTTGTTTTCCAGAGGACTCCGAGCCACCGGCTGCCCCGAGGAGTCCATCTGGCTTCCCTGGGGAGCAGGGGGAGGACTCCCCGCAACCCTCCAGCCAAGGATGGTTCCCCATACAAACCAAGAGGGAGGAGCAGCGTCGTGGCCGTCGCCCCCCTGCATCGGCGCCTCCTTGCTGGCCTGCTGGCGCCCTTCCTGCCTCCTCCCACTGGGGCACCCGCCACGGGCCACGCCTGCTGTCGGGCTCTGTCCCCTGCTGATGGCCGTCAGGCCCCCTGGTGGGGTGGCCGCCGTTGTCAGCGCTTGGCGGCTGGGGTCAAGGCCTGCTTGTAAAACGTCAAAGAGCGAGGGTGGCTTGAGGCAGCCCGGGCTCTCTCCCATGTCACTTGCGCCCTGGGACAACCTCTGAAGGGGACTGGTGGGAACTTGACGCCCCGGGGTCCAGCCTGTCTGAGCGGCCTGGGTGACCCGGCACGGCCAGGCAAGCGGGAGGCTCGGCCTCCGGGAGCTCTTCCGACGGGGCCACGGGGCCACGGCGTCGGCAGAGAGATGCTAGCACTGGCACAGCACAGGCCGGTGCCCCTCCTGACATCTTCCCTCGAACTGACGCGTTAATTCTCTTTGACGAGCCTGTGGATGTGAACGCTTATCGCCCCCATTGTGTAGATGGGGATGGGGGGCAGGTGCACGCCCGAGCCCACGCACGGGAGGAGGCCGTCCGGAATCTCTAAGTCGCGGCCACGGGTCTACGCCCTCCACTGCCCCCGTGTAAGGCCGCCTGCAAGAGGTGGTCCCGGGAGCGTCGCCTCTGAAACCTCAGTGTCCCTTGTCCCACGCGGCCTCCCCTCGCGAGCTTTCAGTGGGTGTGTGGCGGAGAAACCGTCACCATGCGAAGTCCCCAGCGCCTGCACGAAGGACCCTGCCGCTGCGGGCCCTGGGTCGCTGAAAACGGAGTCTCGTCCGTGTCGAGAGGCGCAGGCTGCCGGCCACGGAGCAGAAACAAGATCTAAAGTCGGCCCGTGATGTGGGGATTGGTCTATGTGGCCCGTCCTGACAAAATACAAACCACAGAAATACATTTTCTTGCAGTTCAGAGGCCACAGTCCCAGGTCAGGGCATCTGCGGGGGTGCTTCCAGGCGGGCTTCCCACAGCGGCCTAGCAATGGGCGCTTGTTCCCTGGGGCCCCACGTGGTGTTCCTCCCGTGCAGGGACGATCCTCGTAAGTCTTCCTCTTCCTCTAGGGACACTAGTCCTATTGGATGAAGCTCCACCCTTATTGCTTCCGTTAACCTTATTTTCCTTATTATAAAAACCTTTATCTCTGCATATATTAGGGGCTAGGGCCCCCACATACGATTTTGTGGGAGGATACAACTCAGTCCACAAGAATCTCCTGGGTACAACTTACTCTTTAGGGTTTGGTTCTGTCCCTGGTTTGATTCATGAGCAAAAGACAATTCTAAAACTTCTCGAATTGGTAATCCTGTACGTTATCACCCCGTACGCCCGCCCCGGATAGCTCACCCTCATGGTTCTCATGACACACATTGTCCAGGGTCTCCTGCTCCTCTTGTCCCTCTTCTAGCGCTTTTCCCGTCTTCTCCTCTGCCTTAGGATCCCTTTTATTTACTCTTTCCTAAGATTTTAGACCTTGATATTTTCTCTTAGTTTATTCCTTGAGGAGCTCACCTGTGTCACAGCTTCGACCATCATCTTTATTGTGATAAGTCTCCAATCTTTAGCTCTATCTGTGCTTTATCATCTAGGCTCTAGTGGCGCCACTACAGCAGCCCCCCAGATATTTCCACTTGAGCATCTAATCACTCCAGTTGCAGCACCCTAAATGAGCTTAGCCTTTAGTCCGCGTCTCGTAGGTAGCTAGTGACTCAGTCCTGGCAGCTCTCTGGGTGTTACGTGGTATCTGTTTCCTTCTTAGTCCCGTTAGTATTGACCCCGGCTAGACCCTGCAGCCACGAGGCAATAGTCCAGGTATAAGCCAACAGGGTCTAGCCGGGGTAAATAAAAAAAATTTCTTTTTTTATTTTTCATTTTTTTAAATAGGGAGAGAAGGTTGGGGAGGAGCAGAGGGGGAGAGAGAGAATCCCAAGCAGGTCCAGCCTGGAGCCTATGCAGGCTGAGATCATGACCTGAGCTGAAGTCAAGAGTTAGATGCTTAAGCCACGGAGCCACCCAGGCGCCCCCACAGCCTCCGTTCTGCTTTCCAGGGTTTCTCCTTCCATCCCCCGTGCTCCCTCCTGCCTTCAGATACGACTTCTATCGTGTCTATCTCCCGCTGAACACTTTACTCTCTTTTATCCTCCAGATCAGACCCGAGGAACTCTAAGTTTCACCTCTACGACTTTCTTTATCTCCAAATCCTGGGAACTCAGCACCTAGAGGCACCTTAGAAAGTCTAATCCTGTATTTGATGATCAGTGTCCCACACAAACGGCCACCCAGGAGCAATGTTAACACTCTTAGTGACAGCAACATGTGGAAGCTACATTTGCTTTTCATACACTTTAACCGCCAGAAAGTTTTTTCCAAATACACGTCTCTATAATAATTGCCCGTGGTGATGGGGTGGCGCCCGGGTGGCTCAGCTGGTTAAGCATCCAACCCTTGGTTCTGGCCCAGGTCTTGATCTCAGGGTTGTGAGATTGAGCTCTACGTTGGGTCCTGAGCTCCAAGCTCAGCATGCAGTCTGCTTAAGTTTCTCTCTCCTTCTCCTTCTAAAATAAATAAATAGGTCTTAAAAAAAATAATTGTCCATTAGCCTTACTTCTGCCTTTTTTTGATCTACTGGCCTTGAAGTATTTGCACATCGTTACCATGTATTGTCTTCCTCGAATGATACATATCCAGTTTCTTCAAATGATCCTCAAAAATCCGGGGATCCCTGGGTGGCGCAGTGGTTTAGTGCCTGCCTTTGGCCCAGGGCGCGACCCTGGAGACCCGGGATCGAATCCCACGTCGGGCTCCCGGTGCATGGAGCCTGCTTCTCCCTCTGCCTGTGTCTCTGCCTCTCTCTCTCTCTCTCTCTCTCTCTCTCTCTCTCTCTGTGACTATCATAAATAAATAAATTTAAAAAAATCCTTTACCCTCCTGGTTCTTTTCTGGAAGTTCTCCTGGTTGCCACTGTTCTTCCTAATGTGAGATATATAGAACTGAACCCCATGTTAGTTTGGGTGGGGGACTGACATGGTTAGAATTAATTCAATGGTCAGCTAAAACCGCAATGTCTTTTAGTAATTTGTACTGTTTCTATGTGAGGCCTCTCGTGACTACTCGGGTAGGCTCTCCCCTCCCCAGAATTAAATACATTTATCTATATTAAATTTCATCTTGTGCAATATGGCCATCATTTCAACCAGAAGAATTCTTTATGGATATTCCATCTGTCATCCTATGTGTGAGTCTTCTCTCCCAACGTCATGGTCAACTGTAAATGTGATCATCAATGCCACTTGTATCTTTAGCCAAGTTTCTCTTTTTGTTTTTTAAAGACTTTATTTATTTACTCATGAGAGACACAGAGAGAGGCAGAGACACAGGCAGAGGGAGAAGCAGGCTCCATGCAGGAAGCCTGACGGGGGACTCGATCCTGGGACCCCAGGGTCACGCCCTGGGCCGAAGGCAGACGCCCAACCGCTGAGCCACCAGATGCGCCTTCGGCCAAGTGTCTGATGATGACATTTAGGGCAGGACATGTTTCAGAACGAGCAGCACGGTACTGGAAATCATCCTCCCACCTGATACTTGATACGCTGGTAGGCCTCCTGCCTTCAGGCACTTGCACATTCATCTCACTGTAACTTAGTCTGTGCTTCTCCACTTTGTGCGTTGCTCTGTTCCGTGGCCTGATGAATTCCAAACAGCATTTCCTGTGGCCATATCACAGGAGAAGAGCAGGGATATTAGGGTGATTCCTTGCTGTCCAGCACCCATGCCATGCTCAGGGTGACTTTGGGGCCTTCTTTCATTCTTTCTGACTTAAAATCTCCCTCTTTTCACCTTCTACTTATATTCGTGATACCTTCTTTCATGGCCAGCTCTCCTCTCCTTCCCATTAACTCCAGGCATTCATTTCAGCTCTATGACACAACTTGACCCCTAACCTTAAGGTGCTTTGCACCGTACATTTCTTGGTGTTATATTTATGCCCAGAATGAAACATACACTTGGGAAATATTAATTGGATTAGTGAAGGTTATTTTTGTTAGCTTGATCAGACCCTAACCATAAACTTCTTGAGGGGAGGCGCTAGTCTTACGACTTTTTTCTCCTTTTTTTTTTTTTTTTTTTTTTTTTTTTGTGAGGGAAAATTCACATAACATAAAATTAAATTAACCACTTTAAAGTGAACAGTTTGGTGCTTCTTTGAGGTTGTCAAAATGGACTCAGAGGGAAATTGAAGAAAATCTCTTTCCAACTTGTCCCTAATCTGGTTTGGTTCATTTCATGTATTTCTGTGGAGGTGCTCAATGCTCAATGGAAATCTACTCTCTAAGTGCTACTTGCTCATCCAGAAGAATTCTTTGTCTCATAAATAATAGCATGGGAGAGTCTAATACTTTCAGGATAAGGCTGCCTTCAGTCCACAACTTAGAGTTTCCAAAAATAAAACACGGGCTATGTTTATAAATCCATTTCAGAGGATCTGGATAATTAGTCATTAGTCACAGCACACTTATGGAGGAAACCAATAGATCATTACACCAGGTTATTGTTACCCAATGCCCTTTTAAGGAGTTCTGTATGCCCCATTCTGTGCCAAAATATGGGTGCTACAGCCATGGGAACTGTAAGGAAATAATGCCTTCATGTGTCCCTCTTTCATTAGAATCACAGTATCCTTAGAAACACAAGCATTTGCCAAAGGTATTTTATCCCCACGTTAAACAATCAAGACCACGTAGCTCTTCCCTTGTCTTCTTTAATTTTTGTAGTTGACAAAAGGATTTCTGCCTCAAGGATGAGTGGGCTAGTAGTCGTATTATGCCCATTTTACAGGTGAAGAAATTCAGGCTCAGATAGGATTATTTTGCCTGAAACCCAGTAGTTAGTAAATGCTGAACCTGAGACTTAAATTTCATCCCATACATCTCAAGTCTTTGGATGTCCCAGAGACACTCCCAGCACTCAGATCTGCCCCAAGTTGTAAAGAATCTGTGGTCAGAAACCTGGCCTCCTACTTGAGAATTCTGTTTTGGGGAAGCAGTTAGTTGAGACTTTCCATTCGCTCAACACTTAGCCCTTTCCTGGCCTTTTCACCTGTGTTCATGCCATTTTTCCCTTCCGGTCCCACTTACACATTTTCTATCTACATCCTACTGAACTTCAGAGGCTTCTTTTTGAGGAGGTTCTTTTGAGATTCTAGAATCTGTGTCATGCTGTGTGGTTTGAGGTCAGTACCTCATGCTCACACTCCTTGTATGTAGCCTAGGGACTTGGCGCACTATGAGTGTCACGTTGACTAGAAGGAGACATTCCTCTTAGGAAAAAACTAGATTCTGTTGCTTATTAATTTGCTTTTTGCTTGTGCACACATATGTACATATATATCATGTTAACGTTGCCAATCATGTAGACAAACTAGGAGTCATTACTGGGTAAATGTTATTAGGCTGGAACAGCATTTCCCCCCCCCCCCCCGGACCAATTTTAAAACTAACAAGAGCATAATTTAGGAGTAGGATAGATTACCTGATAGAAATTTGATATAATACTCCACCCATCTTATCTAAGAGGCTGGGCTTTTTTATTTTAAGGAATAAATTGACATGAATGAAATGAAATTTTATCCCTTATTTGCTTCTTAATTTCTTACATTTGTATAGTGTTTTAAATTATCATTATTAATATGATATTTTTGCTTTTCTGAAGAGTTTCTGTGTCGTAACATGGTGAACTTCACCCTTGTCTTGGCCCGGCAATTTTTTTCAGGGTAGTGAAGTGTGCTGCTAAGTGTCGCGGGCAGAGAGGAGTTCCGCCTAAGGGACCCACAGTGATCACATAAATGGGAACGAATAATGTCTTGCTGGGACCTCCAGACTTTGTCATTTGCTCAAGGCGAGTCCTGGGCCATTTCTGTTTATTTCCAGTGGACCCTCAGACCTGACCCCCTTCTCTGAGGCCCCCTGCAAAACCTCGGGGTCAGGCCCTAGGCTCTCTCCCTCTCCCCACAACTCTCAAACTCCAGGTGACCATCACCTGTTGTCCTCTGGCCTACTCCTAGAATATCTTCCCTTTGGTTCTCAAGGGTACTTTGTTCTCTCAACCAAACCAGTGCTATGGAATAAGTGTTTTGGCTCTCAAAGCTCTTGTTTCTCCTGTAAATATTTTTAAAAATCTATTTTTGAAGTCAGAAGTAAGTTTAGTTTTTCACTGCATTGTTGCTCTTTGGATGCTAGTTTTGATTCCCTTTCAAGTAATGTGGACACACTGAGGGAAAGGGCTCCAACAAGGAAGGGCAAAAAAATAAAAGTAAAAGATCAATATCTTTTTTTTTTTTTTTTTTTTTAAGATCAATATCTTGTAATAATGTATTAGATACTTTGGATTTTCTTTAGTCTTTAATTTTTTTTTTCAAAAAGAGAAAGAGCAAGAAAGCATAAACAAGCAGCAGGGAGGGACAGAGGAAGAGGGACGGAGAGAATCTTAACCAGCCCCACACAGGGTTTGATCTCACAACTCTGAGATCCTGACCTGAGCCGAAATCAAGGATCCAACGCTGAACTCACCGAGCATCCTGGGCACCCCAGGTTTTTTTGGATTTTCTTAAAATTGGGAAGTATATAGGGAATGGGTCACGTCTATATTATAGATGAAGAAATGAGACCTGACAAAAGTCTCAAAGCGCAGCAAAGCTGAGAAAGAATCTGGTTCCTGGCTCCCAGTCCAGCTTTTCTCTCACCAGAGAGCATTACCCGTTCTAATCCTTGATTTCTTCCATTGTATTTACCATAATATTGGACATCTGAGGCTGTTGGTTGCAATTAGGTGACTGTCCCTTTCTCCAGAATCTCCAAATGCAAGAGAATTCCAAGCTATTTTTATTTTTGGGTGTGGGAGAGGAAGAGTGGTAGTTCAACCCTACTCATGCTTCAAATGTCTTTCTTTAAAAACAGCCTTTTATTTCACTGACATTCTGACATCTGAGTAAAATTCTGAAAGGAAAGGGAAGATCTTATTTCTATAAACCCAGTGTAAAATAAAGCGAAAGTAAAAATGGATGAATTTCTAAGCACTGGTGATACCCTTTGCCCCTCCACACGTGGAAGGGCAGGCTCCACTCCTTGGTAGCACTGTCTCTGCACTCAGGCGTGGCATCACTCAGAAAGACACAGATGGAAGGAAACTTTGACCGGGGACGGCTTAATATAGCCAGTCACAGGCTACTTAAGTTGGGTTCAAGATTTCAAAACGCTCAAAAAGAAGATGCAAATTGTGGCACTTGGGTGGCTCTGTGAGTTAAGCATCTGACTCTTGGTTTCGGCCTACGTCATGATTTCAGTCTTGAGATCAAGCCCTGCAGTGGGCTCCGTGCTCAGCGAGGCGTCGGCTTCCCCTGTCGCTCTCCCTCTGCCCCCTGCCCTGTGCACTCTCTCTCTCTCTCTCCTCTCTAAAATTAATAAATAAAACCTTTAAAAAAAATAAAAAGAAGATACAAACACAGAGCTACAAAAGAGGAAATAGCTAAGTGGTTTGAATAGGCTCCCCAGACTTTGCGGATGGGCGGGTACATTCTGTATATCTGTGTCTGCTGGACAAGGTTGACAGAGTTGTTCAGGTCACCAAGTTAGCACATTAGGATACTTGAGGGGAGGACCTCAGACAAAGTTTCTGCTCTCCTTATTAACTCATATTTGCAGAGAAGGTGCTAGAATTTCTTTAAATCAAAGGAAATATGTTTATTACCTGCCATTTCTGGCACATAATAGATTCAGGGACATGACAGCTGTCTTCATACATGTGAATGACCGTCATGTGTGTCTAGCTTGTCCTGTGGGAGCTCACGTATCAGACTAGAATTCATGGACAGAAGTCTCAAGGAGGCAGATTTTGTAAAACTTCAGAAATTTCTGAAGATTGAGTGGATGAACACCAGCTCTGCAGGTGTTCAAGCAGAGACTAAAACGCCACTTGGTATTTATGATTTTGATGGGATTTGATTCTTAAATTGGCAAATGAACTAGATGCTCTTTAAGATGTCCTCCAACTTTGAAATGAAGTGATCCTGTGTGTCAAGTTGGAAGTTAGACTTTGATGTTTGACCACAACATCAGTGGCCAATTTGCAGTCATCAGATGTGGCACCATGACATACGACTCCGCTGTTGATTGCAAATTCTGCAAGTCACCATATCTCCATTATCTGCAGAGAACGGTGCCATGAGCGACTCCAGGCATAGCGTTCCCCATACTATGGATACCCAGATACTGCAATGATTCCTTAGAAGACCAACAAGTTTTTTCTCTGATTTCTGAGGTGGTAAAATCCCTGTAATATCCTATTTATTTCCTCTATAGTATGCAAAAACACATAGTAAATAGAAATTAGCTGAGAAAGGTTTCCTTCCTTTTGGGAGGACCTCGTGCCTCTGATGCCTCTGTTTATCCTCCTCTTTCATCTCCAGGTTCATAACTAACTCTGGATAGCTGGAAGGTGGCTGGATGGTTAAAAAAGGTTTCATGTAGCCTTCCAGAGGTCTTTGCATTTTTATAGAGAGTTCTAGATGGAAAGCAAAATGGAACAAAACCCTTAAGACTTAAAAGAGTAACTCACTAATAGTGGACATCAATGGCAGAAAAATTTTGTGGGGGGAAAGGACTGGAAGGAAGAAAAGCCTTCCTGTCATGTAAGTCAATATCTAATCTAGCCACTTACAAGGCCTGCTCTGATAGGGAGTCACTGAAATGTGTTAATTTTAGTGAGGTCCATGGAGTTCCACACTCTATGAATGTGGAATGGAATTTATTCGTTGCTGAAACTGGGTTAAAAGGTAGTTTGTGCCTTTTCCATGACTACCACATGTCTCCTTGACAAGGCCACTTCTGATCCCTACAAAGGAAACCTTATTCAATGAGACATATAAAGATATCAAATGCATGCTCATGAAATGACCTCCATAAATCAATTGAAGCATCTTGAGTGATTTATGCTTTGAGAGCCTCAGGGACATTTATAATCTTGAAACACAGTAAGGCTTTTTAGAGGTTTTTAGTGGCAATTCCTCTGGTTCATATTGGACCACAGCATTTTAGTCTGCAGGAGGAGAATTGAATTTACACCTGGTGATGTAATAGGCATCTTGTTTCCCTAATGAGAGGTGGCCCAGGCCCTAGAAACTCCCCAACCACATACTACTAGGAGGGACAGATGAAAGGAGGAGGGGGCTTCACTTTTAAGTGTCAGACCTGCTCCCAGGAGGGCTGCGTTTTGTCCCAGAAGGAGGCAGTTGACACACAAATGACCACGGAATCAAACACCGCAGGACATCCCAGGCACAGAACGCAGTAATTCACAGAGCTGAAATTAAGCAGCATGATTCATTTTTAATAGTTATTTTCACAACAGGACCCAGAGCTTTTTACTATTCTTTGTGTAATGGGAACCACTTAAAATTTCTTTGGAGGTCAGACGACCGTTTCTTGCTTCCTTGGCCAACGTCTTCAGCCCTGGTTTCCCGAAGAACTGTGTTATGATCCCCAAATGTCCATGAGAGCCTGAACATACTTTTTATTGCAAGGAAGCCACAGCCCTGTGTGTAATAAACAGAGTTGGCTGCTTCCCAGAATCCTTCAGTCAAGGATTACTAACTGCATGCTGTCTGAACCTCCACTCCTTGGAAAATTAACATGGGCTTTCTGGCACTCTGCAAAAAAGCTGTTTGTATCTGTTTCAAATAGCACAGAAAAACTCATGAATCGTGCTTTACTCCACAACTTTAATTTGCTGTGGACCAGACTGCTTAACTGACCAAATTTGGGGAATCTTTATTTTTTTAATTTAAAAAATTTTAAATTTAATTTTATTTTAAAGATTTATTTATTTATATTAGAGGGAGGAGGGGCAGCGGGAGAGAGAGGATCTCAAGCAGACTCCCTGCGGAGTGTGGAGCCTGATGTGGGGCTGACCTCACAGCCCTGAGATCATCACCTGAGCTGAAATCAAGAGTTGGACACTCAACCAACTGAGCCATCCAGGCGCCCCAAATTTTGGGAATCTTAAGGTGAAGTTGATATAGTTTTGATATTGTTTGTTTTGTTTTTCATAACTGGCCTAAGAGTTCATGCATCAGCATCTGTAAACCTCAAAAATGGGTAGATTCACTTGTACAAAAAAATCCTAACAAAAGGGTAACAGTCTTTCAGAAAGCAATCCACATCTCCCTTTTCTAGGCATTTCATAGTCTTTGAAAGGAAATCTTTTTGAAAATTGATGTTTTAATTGAATAAAAGAACGAGTCCTACCATGAGGAATATCTAGCTGCCTCGTGAATACCGTTTGTCCAAGTCTTGTAACAATTTTCTTGTCCATGATGACATTGGCCTACATTGATAATTTGTAGTGAAATGTTATGAGTATGAAATAATTTGAATTTTCTTGAGTGAGTTCAGCATCCATATTCAAGATTTATATCCATATGGGGGTTCGTCTATAGTGGTAACAGTAACAACTGCTTCCAGAAGTTTATGAGTGTGAACACAGTGAAATCGTTTCACTAATTTCAAATAACCAGGTCTTATATAAGCCGTTCTTATGTTAAAGTAGGAAAGTCTAGGGGCACCCGTGTGGCTCGGTTGGTTAAGCATCTGCCTTTGGCTCAGGGTCCTGGGATCGAGCCCCACGCTGGGCTCCCTGCTCCGCGGGGAGCCTGCTTCTTCCTCTCCCTGTGCTGTTCCTCCTGCTTGTGCTCTCTTTCTATCAAATAAATAAATAAATAAATAAATAAATAAATAAATAAATAAAATCTTAAAAAAAAAATTTAGGTCTACACAAGGCAAAAATCCAATCACAAAATTTCACATGTTCAGAGATGTTGCTTTTTAGACCATCTGGTAATTTCCGTGGGTTCCGTCCCGTGCTGAGTGCTCTGATACATGTCTCCCGCTTACTAAGGAGACCCTTTACACTGCGACGGCAGTTGCCTAATTACAAATGGAGAAACCGAGGCTTAGAAAATTAGTCACCTGCCCGGAAGCACAGCTGGTAAGTAGCTGAGCCAAATACTTAAATCACGATCTCTGGTTCTGAAACCTCTCATTTAGTCTCCTCTGTTTGAAGAACTTTCTTTCCATGTGCCCGAGAGGAACCTGTTTTCATGCTGCATGGTACGACGCGAACAGACACAGTGTCTTGAAGTTCTGGTGGTTCTGAGGCCTCCACCTTAGTTAATCAGCCAGTTGACACAGATTTATTTCTCACTCACCCATGGACGTTCCAGACAAGTTCCGGGGAGGTTCAGGGATCCCTTGTAACCACGCCAGGGAAAGTATCGCTGCCCTATTTACCTTAACAACACGGAGCAAATATGTGTGCGTCTGTATAGATGTGCGTGCATTCACGGGGGTGGGCGTACTTAGAGATAGCACGTATTAGTTGGCCTCAACCAAGAAACACTACCAGATTTCTGTATTTCACGAGGCATCATAGAGTAAATACGGATTTGGATTGAGTTTTCGATCTATTACCCTGACTTCCTTATGTCTTTGAGCCTTTGTTCAAAGAGGGGGAATAATAACAACCTACGTGGTGTTAAACGAGACAACGCCTGTTAGGCACGTAGCGTAGTATCTGGTACGAAGTTAAAAGGATGAAGCCCTGTGCCCCACTTGGCTCACTTCACCCCTTCAGAAACCCATGTCTCCGGGGGAACCTGTGCAGGCCCGGGGCCTCTCCGGCACTTTCTGGCCTCCGAGTCTAACCGCATGGTCAGACCTGCTTCCCTGGCCACGTCCCATTCCCCAGGTTGGCAAAGATGACACGACACGGGAACAGGATGGAACAACACTGGTCCCGCGGAGGACACACTCTTCCCTTAGGCCCCTGTGAAAGTGCTGCTCCGGGACCGGTTCCCCAGGTTCAGCCCACAAGCAGCTGCTCTCGCCCGAAGGAACGAGAAACTGTTTTTTCTCTCTGTGTCTTCCGACGTCTGTGTGGCTTAGCTCTTCGCCGCCCGTCCCCCCCAGGCTCTGGGTCTGCGCCCCTCACGGCGGTGTCCCCCTGGCCCGGCCACCTTGTCCCTCGCGGCCGTGAGGCTGTGGGCCCCGCTCCCCGGGCCGCCCTGATGCCCAGCCGGCTGCTTCGGTTGGGACCTGTCCTGGGCAGCCGTCCCCCGCCGGCCGAACAGCCCTGAGTGGCAACCCTGTAACCGAGCCAGACGTCCGGGTGCGTGGACGTTGGCCAGCGTCTTGGAGGGCAGCGGGGCCCCAGCTTCGGAGCCGGGCCCGCGGTGCAGTCCTGGGGGCCTGGCGCCCCGGCAGGGGCGGTGACAGTGGGACCGACGGCCTCGCCAGGGCAGTGACAGCTTTCCGTGAAATGACCCACGGACAGCAGTCCGGGTGATGCCTCGTGGCCGCGAGCGCCGCCGTGCGCAGAAGACAGACGTGGCCGGAGCGTTCTCCTGCCTTTGGAGACGCCGTGTGTCTACACGGCGAGGACAGGGTTTGGAGGCCGTGAGAGCGTGCTCAGCTGCACTGGGCTCGTACCAGAACCGGGGCCCCGCGTGGAGCCCCACATTGGGCTCCCTCTCCGCCAGGTGAATGAGCAAAGTCTTGAAAAACACCTACGTATCCCGCAAGTGGCACTGAGGCCCCGCGAGGTCTTTTTATCTTAAGACTTTACTGGAGAGAAGGGAGGCTGCGGGGGGCCCAGAGCAGCGAGGGGAGGCCGCGGGCCTCGACCCCAGGACCGGGAGGGCGACCCGAGCAGGGCAGGCGCTCTGAGGCCGAGCCGCCCGGATGCCCCAAGACGCTGGAACTCCCAAGCCACCTGGTGGAGACTAGGTCCGTCTCCTGGGGCTCCACGGGAATGCAGAGTTGGGGGCCTAGGGCAACGGAAGGGTCCCGTGCGTGCCGTCCCGGGGCCGGGGTGAAGCATGGGGCTTCCATGCTGACCCTTGAGACGTTCAGGATAGCTACGCTCCACGGCAACGCGTAAGGGAAAAGGTGCATCTACTCTTTTCTTTTATAAAATAACCACATTTGGGGGCACCCAGGGGGCTCAGTCGGTTCAGTGTCTGCTTTCGGCTCAGGTCGTGATCCCGGGGTCCTGGGGTGGAGCCCACATGGGTCCTTGCTCGGGGAAGGGGGGGCGTCTGCTTCTCCGTCTCCTTCCTCCCTGCTTGTGCTCTCTTGAGGTTCTGATGGTGTCAAATAAAGAAATAAAAGCTTTAAAAGTATATACGTGAGATCAAATCACCACATTTGGATTGCCCCTGGCAAGACCATATTGCCACAAAGCTCCCGTCCTTGTTCGTCACCTCCTGACTCTCTGGGTCTGCACCCCTCACTGGGGGTAAGGACCTCGGTGTACCCTTTCCAGAGGACGCAGTTCAACTGTATCAGACACGTGTTCTCGAGGGTCATCTGTGGCCTTGGCCTCACTGGCACAGGCCGCTCATGGCGTCCGCTGGCTGCCGTGCACTGGCTATTTCAGAGTTTGGGCTTCGTGTCACACGTGTAGCTTTACGTATGCCAGACACTTGTCATTCCGACAGATTCTTTCAGTACGTATCCTTGTTCAGTGGCCGATTTGACTTCCTTTTAAGATGTTTTTCTCCTTTATTTTGTAATTTAAAAATCGTAAAAGTAATCGTTTCTATCGCGACAACCCGTGGACGTCACCCGTGTCTTCCAGCTCTCTTCCATCTCCACCGCCTCTAGTAGTAGAGTCACTAACGTCCCATCTGTCTTTCCATGTAGTTCTTCACGTCCAGTCACGTACAATATACCTCGTCATGTTTTGGGTTGCATTTACTTTGACAGAAGATAAGATTGTGTCATATTTATCACTTTGCTTGCATCCAGGTCATAGATTGAAAGCTGGGTCTCTTTTTAATAGTCGCATAATGTGTGGGTGTATTGCAATTTCATTCTACTCATTTTTAAGACTTCCTGGTGGAAATTGAGATTGCCATTTTCCCTTTAAGTTGTAGGACATGTGGAGGACAGGTGGAAATCCTTCCTTTGTTTTCCTTCTGGGCAACTCAAAAAACAATTATTTTCAAGGATCCTTCCCCCCACCCCACACACACACAAAATCTCAGTTCTTATCAATATAGGAATATCTGATTTGTGGAGTGGTGAGACCCTTTGCCATGTCGTTGCCTTCCCTTTGGGAAAGTGACAAAGGCAGTGCCTGGGACCAATGGGAAGTGTGAAATGTGGTTTGGAAGCACCTTTGAGATTTGCAATTTAATGATGCCTGATTTGGCACTGCTGTGTTCTTTTTGTGAGTCTGAAAATAAGCCTGTGTGTGTCACGTATTACCTGTGTTATTTCCAATGAGACTGGACAGGCAGGCTCTTCAGGAAAAATAATTAGAATGCACTAAACATAACCTATTTTATAGGTAAGCAGAAGCTTAAGTCAACTGCCACGTGAGGGCCATTTCAGGGCTTAGTTCGTCCATAGAAATATCAGTTACAGGCTCCCAGAAATTGTGTTTTAGTGGCTAAAACTGGTTCCATTGTCAGAGCACGCACAGTACGCGCAGCATGGCAGTTCCTGGTCAGCAGCCAGCTCGTGCGCTGCAGTGACCTAGGATAACCTGAGAGCCCAACTGTAGCAGGTGAGCTTCTGGATTTACGTATTTTAACTGAAGACGAGCAGAGTATGGCTAAAATGGGGCAGGAGGGAGCATGGAGTATTTGGATGTGGTACTAGCATGTTTTCATCTTTTTTTTTTTTAAAGCTCATGATAAAACAAACTTCAAGGGTATGAAATGACAAGTAAAAACTTGGGGTCCATAATTTTAGTCCCCAGAGGTAGCTGCTAGCATTTTCTTGTATAATATATATATTTTCGAGATGAGCTGTTAAATGACATAAAGCAAATTGTGGAAAAATATGTAAAGTATGATGCTATAGGTCCTACACAGTAAACTGTAATGTGCACATTACACATCCATAGTGTATATGAAGGCACACATATCTTACATGCATTCATATCATATGTGCATGTTTAGAATGTCTTAGAATTCCTCTTTCACCATATAATATACTTTTACCGTGTTTCCGTGTCGGCACATCTAGATCCGCCCATTCTTCTCGCTCACTGCTTAGCAATCCCTGATTGGGTTGTGCCATGTTTCACCAGTTCCCTCTTGATGAGCATTTGTGCAGTTTTGAGTGTCTTGATACTACGTCCAGTATTACAAACCATACCCTGTACACGACTATCTTGGCGCAGTCGTGTTATATTGACAGATACAGTCATTTTGTCATACAAAATGACAAATTGACCTGTCTATTAACTATTTATATGACTTCTGAGATTTGGGTCATGCTTCAACACTTCTCATATGAAATAAATGCTAAAGTTGTATATACTTTATCCTAAAACTGTTTTAGCTTAATTTTTTTTTTTTACTATTTAAATCTTTGGTCTATATGACATTTTAGGAGACTATAAATAATACAAGAATCCAACCTAAATACTTCCCTCAAAGCCAACCAGCTATCCTAACACTTAAAAAAAAAGATTTTATTTTTAACTAATCTTTACACCCAACATGAGGCTTAAAGAGTTGCGTGCTCTACTGACTGAGCAAGCCAGGCACACCCTAACATCTTTTTATTTTTTATTTATTTCATTTATTTTACTTTTTATTTTTTTAAATTTTTTCCCAACATCTTTTATTAGAGATGTTTATGTGCCACCCCACTGCAATTTTGAAGGACTTCACTTACTATGTACAAAACATTCATATACATTTAGGACTTTTTCTCAACTCTGTATTTATGGTCATATTATCTTTTACTGTGCTGCTGTCAGACTTTTAATTTCATAGGTTTAGGATAAGTAGGTTAGATAAATAGTAGGCTTAGTTTTCCCATTTGATATTACCTTTGCCTGACAGTTTTCCTGGCATTTCTCATAAGTTTATTTTTCCATGCGAATTTAGGGATGACTTTGTCTAATTTCTCTCCAAAGAGTTCTATTTGTATTTTTTTTTTAAGATTTATTTATTTATTCATGAGAGAGAGAGAGAGAGAAGCAGAGATACAGGAGGAGGGAGAAGCAGGCTCCATGCCGGGAGCCCAACGCGGGACTCGATCCCGGGACTCCAGGATCAAGCCCTGGGCCAAAGGCAGGCACTAAACCGCTGAGCCACCCAGGGATCCCCCTCCATTGTTTAAAAAAGATTTTATTTCTTTATTTGAGAGAAGGAGAGAGAGTGAGAGCGAGATAGATGTGGGGGGAGGAGCAGAAGGAGGAGAGAAGCAGACTCCCCACTGGGTGCAGAGCACAATGTGGGGCTCCATCCCATCACCCTGAGATCATGGCCTGAGCCGAAGAGTCAGCTACCCAGGTGCCTCTCCATTTGTATTTAATTATGATCACATTACATTTCATGTGGGGAAAATCACGTTTTCACGACTTTGGCTCCTGGAAAAATGGCACGGACAGACTTGTTTAAGGCAAGGTTGCCACAACCCTTCAATTTGTAAAAGATACAGTATCTGCAAAGCACATAGAAGTGATTTTATTCCTGGAATTTACCCCAGAGCAATGCATGCCCTTCTGCGTTATTCTTCTTGTTTGATCATTGTTGAAGATTTATGCTTTTCTTCAAATAGGGCCTGGGCAGTCTGCATGTTCCCCTAAGTATTATACCTATTTTGGTTTTTTATCCTAAATAGGAGGGGTTTTCTCTTTTTGTTATCTATTAGGGTATTATTTCTGTAAAGGAGAACTATTGTTTTATTTTATGTTAGTATAATAACTAACAATTTGCTCAACTTTCGTTTTGTTCACACTAGTTTTTTAGTTGATCCTCTTGAAGTTTTCATGTATACAATCATATTACCTGCAAATAATGGTAATGTTGCCTATTCCCTTCAACTGTGGAGCTTTATTTTCTACCTTTTTTTTTTTTTAAGATTTTATTTAGTTACTCATGAGAAACACAGTGAGAGAGCCAGAGGGAGAAGCAGGATCCATGCAGGGAGCCCGACGTGGGACTCAATTCCGGGATCAGTCCCTGAGTGAAAGGCAGACGCTCAACCACTGAGCCACCCAGGGGTCCCTTTATTTTCTATCTTGATTAAAAAATTGCTCGCATGCCATTGCACAACAGAGATACAATGGTGCCTTTTGTTTTCTAATTCACATAGGTTAGTATTTCCCAACTGTAGGTGACAAAGCATTTGTGGGTCATTAAACCCATTTAATATATTATGACTTGCACTTTTGAAACCAGAAATGAAATAGAATAAAGATCGAAAACTATCAGAGAGCATTACATACGGTAAGAATTAAGGATCTGTAGGGTTCAGTTGCAGGTGTGTGCGTGCACACGTTTCCTGGGTCACAGTGAAATTAATGTCTTGCCGTAGATTATGGTAAAAAAATGTTTGAACTATACTCATAAATAAGTGTCAGAGGAAAAGGAAATGTGTAAATTCCAGAAATAAAATCACTTACGTGCTTTGCAGATACTGCATCTTTTACAAATTGAAGGGTTGTGGCAACCCTGCCTTGAACAAGTCTCTCCGCGCCATTTTTCCAGTAGCAGTTGCTCGCTTCGTGTCTCTGTGTCACATTTTGGTAAATCTCGCAATATTTCAGACTTTTTCATTATTATTATATTTGTTGTGGTGATCTATGACCAGGGATCTTTGATGCTACTGTCGTGATTGTGTTGGGGTGCCGGGGATCATGCCCACGTACGATGAGGAACTTAATAAACGTTGTGTGTGTTCTGAGTGCCCCATCAACCTGCAGTTCCCACAGGGCCTCGCTGTTCCCTTAGACACAACAGGGGTACAGTTAGGCCGATTAATGATCCTATAGTGACAGCTAAGTGTTCAAGGGAAAGGAAGACTCACATGTCTCTTGGTTTAAATGAAAAGCTAGAAATGATTGAGCTTAGTGAGGAAGGCATGTCGAAAGCCAAGGGAGGCCGAAAGCTAGGACTCTTGTGTCCAACGGTTAGCCAAGACACGTCTGCAAAGGAAAAGTTCTTGGAGAAAATTAAAGTGTTACTCCAGTGAACATATAAATCATAAGAAAGCAAAACAGCTTTATTGCCGCTATGGAGGAGGTTTTAGTGGTGTAGATCTTTTGGGTAGATGATCGAACTAGCTACAACATTCCCGTAACCCAAAGCCTAATCCAGAGCAAAGCCCTAACTCTCTTCAATTCTGGGGAGGCCAAGAGAGGAGAGGAAGCTACAGAAGAAAGTTTGAAGCTAGTAGAGGTTGGTTCATGAGGTTCAAGGAAAAAAGTCGTCCCCATAACCTAAAAGGGCAAGGCGAGGGAAGCATAGGTGCCGACGTAGAAGCTGCAGCAAGTGACCCAGAAGGTCTAGCTCAGATAATCCATGAAGGTGGCCACAATAAGCAACAGGTTTTCAGGGGAGAGGAAGCAGCCTTCTGTTGGGAGAAGACACCATCCAGGACTTTCATAGCTAGAGAGGGGAAGTCAGTGCCTGGCTTCAGAGGACAGGCTGACTCTCGTCGGGGACTAA
The DNA here is from genome assembly GCF_018345385.1 of Vulpes lagopus. Taxonomy (NCBI): domain Eukaryota; kingdom Metazoa; phylum Chordata; class Mammalia; order Carnivora; family Canidae; genus Vulpes; species Vulpes lagopus. The sequence continues at coordinate 33,088,813 of NC_054847.1, read as the reverse complement.
TGCAGCCAGTGCCTTTAAATTGAAGCCAGTGCTCACTGACCATTCTGAAAATCCTGGAGACCTTCAGGATTATGCTTACTCTACTCTGCTTATGCCCTCTAAACGGAGCAACCATGCTTACAAAATCATACTGTAAGCCCTTGTTGAGACCTACTGCTCAGAAAAAAGGATTCCTTTCAAAATACTACTGCTCACTGACACTGCTATACAGCTGGTCATCCAGGAGCTCTGATGGAGATGTGTGAGATCCATGTTTTCATGGCCAATAACACAGCATCCACTCTGGAGCCTATGAATCCAGGAGTAATTTTGGCTTTCACATCTTATTATTTTAAGAAATACATTTTTCATAAGGTTGTAGCTACCGTGGATAGTGATCCCTCTGGTGGATTTGGCAAAGTAAATTGAAAGCCTTCTGGAAAGGATTCAGCCTTCTAGATGTCATTGGCAACATTCGTGATGAGTGGGAAGAGGTCAGAATATCATATGCCACACACGGGCATTTGGAAGAAGTGGATTCCAACCTTCATGAATGACGTTGAGGGGTTTAAGACTTCAGTGAAGGAAGTAACTACACCTGTCACGGGAGTAGCGGGAGAATTGGAAGTGGAACCTGAAGATGTGACTGAATGGCTGTGATCTCGTGGTAAAACTTGAACAGATGATGAATTGCTTCTTATGGATGAGATGGAAACTGCTCCTGGTGAAGGTGTTGTGAAGACTGTTGAAATGACAACAAAAGATCCAGAATATTCCATAAACGTAGTTGTTAAAGCAGTGGCAGGGTTTGAGAGGTTTGACTGATTTGGAAGGAAAGTTCTACGGTGGGTGCTGTCAAACAGCATTACGTGCTACGGAGAAATCATTTGTGAAAGGAAGAGTCCATTGATGCAGCAGACTTCATTGTTGTCTTATTTCAAGAAATGCCACTGCCACCCCAGCTGTTGGCAGGCACCACCCTGATCAGCCAGCAGATACCAACGTCGAGGCAAGACCCTCCACCAGCAAAGGGATTACAACATGCTGAAAGCTCAGATCTTGGTTAGCAATTTTTTTTTAGCAATGAGGTATTTTTATTTTTATTTTATTTTTTTAAAGATTTATTTATTTATGATACACACACACACACACACACACACACAGAGACACAGGCAGAGGGAGAAGCAGGCTCCATGCCGGGAGCCCGATGCGGGACTCGATCCTGGGACTCCAGGATCACGCCCTGGGCCAAAGGCAGGCACCAAACCGCTGAGCCACCCAGGGATCCCCAGTAAAGTATTTTTAAATTAAGGTATGTGTATTACATTTTTGTAGACACAATGCTATTGCCCACTTAATAGACCACAGTATCGTATAAAATAACTTTCATAGGCACTGGGAAACCAAAAAATTCATTTGACTTGCCCGATCGTGACACTCTACCCAGGTGGTCTGGAACTGGACCCACAATATCTCCAAGCTCTGCCTGTCATTTGCCAAATAAAGGGCAGGGATTGCAAATCCACACTTGATTTTTCAGCTACCTGGCTGACCACTTCGGCGTCTCAGTTTCTCACGGAGATAGAATCAGGGTGTAATCCCTTGGGTGTCATTGCACCTACGCAAATGTGTGCTGCCTCCCAAGCACAACAGGGTGTCCTAAGAGGCATGGGAATTCATGAGGTGTGGTTCTTGTCCTCACGGGGCTGCTTTTGCTCCTGTTACATTACAGTCATTCAGATACTTAGATGTGTACAGCTTTGCACACAAATAGAAAGTGACGCAAAAGGGGGCATCACATGGATCTAGTGCTCCCACTTGTAAGTTGGAAGTCAATCAGTAATAAAAAGGTATTTTTTTTTTAAAGATTAGGTAATGAGTGACTCTCATTTGCTTGCACACCCTTTGACCCGGATGGCTGTGGATTGTACCTCTGATGTACTCATGTTGTGAAGCAGCTCCAGGGACCTGGAGCTGGGCAGGCCCCGAGCAGCAGGAGCAGGTAGGTCTTGGCTCCGTGCTCAGCCCTTCACCTGACCAGCTCTTCTCCTCCTGCTGCCGCGTGCTCACTCCGGGGTCCACTCACTGAAGACTTGCACCTACTCACAGCCTGCGCCCTGCCTCTCTGCTGCACAGCCTTTCAGCTTCTGTGCCTGCGACCACCCACCTGAAAATCTCCTTTCTCTTGTGTTTGCCTCCTGGGAAAGCAGGAGACAGGGAAAGATGAGAGAGAAAATGAGTCTGACTGGCCATGGTCACCCCTTCTGTATCAGAGCTCTTCACTTTCTGGCCACTGGCCACTCTGCGCAGTCTTGCTGCTCTCCTGCTCTGTCTTCACGTGCGCGACCCCGGTGGATCTGACTCCCCACCTACTCAGCACCTGCATCACTGCAGCTGGAGGAGACTGGAGTAAAGCACACAATTGTGATGACTCACTTGAAATTTGTCATCATTTACCCTCAAGCGAGTCCCCAGTACTTGTCACAGTCACGCTGCATTGTAGGAGTCCATTCACTCTCCCACTCTTCTGGGCGACCATTTCATTTGTACCTTCTGCTCTTTGCTCAAGCCTCATGCACCTCCTCCCCTACCCGCTCTCAGCTGATGACTTTGCTGCTTATTTTAATGTGATGGTAAGAGCAATCGGAAGAGACTTCCCATAGGATCTTGTCAGCATCTCTTCCCCCCTACCCGCTACTCACCCATATTCTCCACCTTCTCCTCTGTAACTGCCCCATTCTCATCTTAGGCTAGCCCCTCCACTTGCGCATTAGATCCATCTCCTCTTGCCTACTCGGGAGCATTGCTTTAGCAATTCCCTGTATTCCTACACCACCATTTCGTCCCTCTCTATTGAATCATTCTCATCTGCAATGCAAATATCTTTGTATTTCTCCATGTTAGAACATGCTCTTGATGCTTCCTCCTCCTCCTCCTATTATTCATTTGTCCCTTCTATTTTCAGCAGGCATTCTTAACTTTTTTGTGTTATGAATATGTTTAATGGTCTGGTGAAGTCTATGGACGCCTCAGAATAATGTTTTTAAATGCTAAAAATAAAACAAGATTACAAGAGAAACATTATATTAGAATATAGATATCAAAAGAACTTCCAGCTTTTGTGAGACGGCAACATGTTGTTCTTTATTAATGAATTAGATAATACATTTAAAATATTGGCAAGCTAAAGTTAGATTTTGTTTTTTAAAGACAGCTCGCTGCAGAGATTTTCTTCAGTCATAGCTCTTGCATCTTGTACCTCTGTTACAAAAGGTTGGGAGTACCTCTGTTACAATCTTATGGGAGTTAGGAATTCTCATCTTATCTGTCAAATCTCATACATTTTAAACAATGGAAATCACTCATCTCCTTCCATGGATTGGCCAACAAGCAATTATGGATAGAAAACGAATACTGGAAAACAACAAGGTGTCTGGGTCGCCCCTGTGAGAATATGTCCCTTTACTACCAGGCCGCTGAACTTCGGGGCACATTTGCTAAGAGTGGGCCAGCTGTGTTTGTGTGCACTCTTACAGCAGAAGCTTGTAGTCTCGTGAGATCTAGGGGTGGGTCTAATGCTTACCAAACATTTGAGATAATGACGATCATGATGTTTTGAGGTATCCGTAACAACTGTAATGTGATTGAAACTATCCATGAGGGCAGCCCAGGGGGCCCAGCAGTTTACCACCACCTTCAGGCCAGGGCGTGATCCTGGGGACCAGGATCGAGTCCGACGTGGGAGCAGCATGGGGCCTGCTTCTCCCTCCACCTGTGTCTCTGCCTCTCTCTCTGTATGTGTCTCTCATGAATAAATAAATAAAATCTTTAAAAAATAAAAAATAAAATATCCATGAATTCTGATGTGGTGACAAAGAAACAGACTCTGCTGACTTCACATTGATAATTGAAGAAAATGAGAGCAGTGGGAATAAAGATGCTGTTTTCTTTCCCGTCTAAACTCATGACATAAATAAATAAATAAATAAATAAATAAATAAATAAATAAATAAATAAATAAATAAATAAAATAAATAAAATAAAATAAAATAAAAAAATAAACTCATGACCTTTCTGAATTCTATCCATAGATTCTTTGGGCATCCTAATCTAGGAGGCTCTGCTTTTGATAGCAAAATTCCCTTTCAGAGTTGTTGTGGTCTCTGGTTTCTCTTGATCTTTCCCCTTTCTTTCTTTTTTTTTTTTTTTTTAATTTTTATTTATTTATGATAGTCACACAGAGAGAGAGAGAGGCAGAGACACAGGCGGAGGGAGAAGCAGGCTCCATGCACTGGGAGCCTGATATGGGATTCGATCCCGGGTCTCCAGGATTGCGCCCTGGGCTTTGGCGCCAAACCGCTGCGCCACCCAGGGATCCCGATCTTTCCCCTTTCTCTATTGAATCCACTCCAGTTGGGCTTTTGCCCCCAGAATCCACTGAAATTGCCTTTATCAAGATCACCTGTGACTTCCGTATTGTTTTAGCCAGTGATCTTCCTTGCCCTACCATCAGTATTTGAAACAGTTGATCATTCTTTCTTTTCGATATGCTTTTCTTCACTTGACTTCAAGGATATAGACTCTCTTGGTTTTCTTCCTGCCTTTCTCACCACTAGTTTTCACATCTCTTGACTGGTTCCTCATCTCCCTCATGCTGAATCTTGGAGTGACCCTGGCCTTAACCCTTAGATATCTTTTATCTCTATCTCCGTGCATTCTTTTGTTCATCCCATCCAGCTGTGAGCTGTAAATACCCACTGTATTCTGATGTTGCCATCCAGCATGAGGACTCCAGTCCTGGCCCATCCGCTGAAGTCCACCCTACAATTTCCAGTTGCCTACTCAGTATCTCCACCTGGTTGCCTAATAGTCAAATAAATACATCGCGTCCCAATCTGGGTTCCAGCGTTCTTTCCAAAACTGCTTTTCTCGCCATCTTTCTTATCTCGGCATTCAGGAGCTCCATTCCTCTAGTTGCTTTGGTCAAACCCCCTGGAATCGGGTTGAGCGCTTTTCTCTCACAAAGCACAGTCTATCAGCAGCTCCGGCCACTTCTAATTTCATAGCGTCCTGGGTGTCGCTGTTTTCCACGACCTCACTCTTGTCCTGACACGGGCTTCCAAGGCCTTTACCCTAGAGCCCTGAGTCATCTTCACCCTCTCCCGTTCCTACTTCTGCCCCTAAGGCCTGAAATTCACGAATCTTACCAGTGTCCTACTCACTCTGCTTTCTTCTGGATTCAGAAGAAGTACGCGTTGTTCCCGGACTTTATTCAAAACCCATCTAAGTCCCAGGTATCGACAATGTACACAGTTCCCAAAAGATGGACATTCTCCCGTGAGTGACTCACGGAATTCATTCAGCAGCAACGTCGTTAACCTGATAGAATGGTAAATGTAGCTCTACAGGTTTGACAGTAAGGTGGTTTTAAAAGCTTGGTGCCTCCGCTTCAGGAGTTCATTTTAAAAGGGTGCTCCGAGGGGCACTTAGGTGGCTCAGGTGCTTAAGCATTAAGTTGGTTTTGGCTCAGGTCATGATCTCAGGGTTCTGAGTTTCAGCCCCATGTCGGGCTCTGCGCTCGGTTTGGAGTCTGCTAAGGACTCTTTCCTTCTCCCTCCCCCTTGCCCCCTTCCTGTTCCCCCTGTGCTTTCGCTCTCAAATAAATAAATAAACAAACAAACAAATAAATATTAACAGCTTTTATCCACTGGAAGTAAGTGTGTGTGTGTGTGAGGCACTTTAGGAGGTGTTTGAGCAGACTTTACACACATATATGTGTATATACATGTGCATATATAAATGTATATAATCTATACTTTTATTTTATTTATTTATTTTTTTTTAAATTTTATTTATTTATGATAGGCACACAGTGAGAGAGAGAGAAGCAGAGACACAGGCAGAGGGAGAAGCAGGCTCCATGCACCGGGAGCCCGACGTGGGATTCGATCCCGGGTCTCCAGGATCGCGCCCTGGGCCAAAGGCAGGCGCCAAACCGCTGCGCCACCCAGGGATCCCTAATCTATACTTTTAAGTGTAAATGTGTTTGTAGGCAATAAATATAAATATATCAGAGATTTATATTTAAAAAACAGCCCTCTTGAGTGCAGATGATATGGAAAATTATTAGAAATTTTAGAATCAGGAGCTCAGTGGTTGAGCTTCTGCCTTTGACTCAGGGCCCCGGGGTCCTGGGATCGAGTTCCGCATTGGGCTCCCCGCAGGGAGCCTGCTTCTCCCTCTGCCTGGGTCTCTGCCTCTTTCATGAATAAATAAATAAAATCTTTAAAAATAAATAAAAGAAATTTCAGAATTATAACAGATTTTAATGTTACATTATCGCTTGCTCCCATCTTACTTAACTAAAAATGGGGTGCGTCAAGGCAAGAATTAATCTCCCAATCCTCTTCCTATTGCAAATAAGAAAACTGAGGCCAGTTTAGGGATGAGGAGCAGAGTTACCCCACGGATCTGTAAGAACATTGGGTATCGAATCCAAGTTCCCTGCCTCAGTCCTCTGCTGCTGCTGCTTTATTCATGTGATGTCATTGACACACAGACACGACTTTTCCCATCAGGATTCTGTAGGCCAATCTGAGATTATTTAGCCAAGCATAAATATTTTGCACTTGAAAAGTGGAACATCAGCTAGAGGGCTTCCACTGGTCACCAGTGAGGGCTCAACAGATAAAGGCCACATGAATGGCTCTAGCAGTCCACCGGCAAGGGGTCACGTGGGGTCATCATCCTGATGCCAGCACAAGAGAAACGCAGAGTCTGGACAGCAGTGCATCCAAAGTCAGGCTAGCTCATGAGAGACCCAGTCCTCTTCTCCAATAGAAGAGCAAGGGGGCATTCAGAGTCTTTAAGGACAGGAAGCAATTGGGAGGGCAGAGTAAGGTGAAGCTCTAATGGCTAAGTAGTCATAGTGGGTCCTCAGGAATCGTGGGAGCTGGAGCCAGGCTCAGAATGGCAGCAGTGTCTAGCAGGGATGCTATGGGGGCCACGTAAGACCTGTAGTATGTTTGGTGAGAATGATTATTATTTTTAAAAATTTACTTACAGTACTTTTAGGCAGATCACAAGCTTTGTCCAGCTCACCACCGTCCAGCTATTGTCTGTGTCACAGTCACGCGGACAGGTGCTTACTAAGCCGAGGCTGCTGTTTCTTAAGGGGTCCGGGTACCGCGCAGCAGGTCAGAGAGCAAGCACCGTCCCTTGATGCGGCCTGACGACGCTCAGAGGTTCACAGGTAGGAATGTGGATACACTGCAATGTGAAGTTACTTCATCGAAGGCAAAATCAACAAATCCTGGGTTTTGACCAGACCTGATGCTTGAGAATCACCCCAGTACTTGATGACACTGACTTAATGTAGTTCAAAAAGTCTCAGAGTAAAAGGGCATGAAAACGGCACGTGGGGTCTACAGCTGCCCTTGTGGAAAGGATTTATTTCAAAAGTTCTAATTGTCAGGGAACTCTAGATCGCGTATACCTGAGATCCAGCACCTGGAGTGTCATGAATCTTAAAAACTCCTGCCTCACACGGGCTGAATCTTATGCAGATCCCCGTGGGAGGTAGAACAGGGGCCTCGCAAAGAGGCCCACACGCTGTGCGCATGTTAGGGTACATGGTAAGGGAGAATTCAGGTCGTTTCACCAGGACCTTATAGATGGAAGGGGGGTGGGGCAGAAGAGCAAAAACCAGAGTTGGCGGCACGAGGAGGGCTGAGCTAGGCACCGCTCGCTCGGAGTGTGAGCCATGGAATATGGGCGGCCACTAGAAGCTAAGGGGCGGGGAGATGGACCCTCCCTGGGGCCTCCAGAACGAATGCAACCCTGCCAGTACCTTGATTTTAGGCCATTTTGTGCTTCTAACCTCTAAAACCATGAGATAACAAATTTGTATTGACTACACCGAGGAGTTTGTGGTCATTTGTTACAGCAAGAACATGAAACTAGTGCACTCCTAGGTGGGAAAAGTGCAAATGAGACATGACTCGACCTATGTGGCTCACCCGTTATCATGTATGCTCTTTTATTTTATTTTATTTTATTTTTTTAAAGATTTTATTTATTCGTGAGAGACACAGAGAGGCAGAGACCCAGGCAGAGGGAGAAGCAGGCTCCCTGCAGGGAGCCCGACGTGGGACCTGATCCCGGGATCCCGGGGTCACGCCCTGGGCTGAAGGCGGCGCCAAACCCCTGGGCCACCCAGGGATCCCCTCATTTACGCTATTTTAAACCAAGATTCACCACCTGATGGTTACGATCTGGCATTTGCAACAAACATCATCCTCTGATGACGAAGCCGTGACCTGTCTCCAACGGGCAGTGTTTGGGAAACTCACTCACACCCCGTAAACCAGTCAAGTGAGTTTAGGTGGCAAAAGCTGAGGTTCTACGACCGTTTCTCAAAATCCTGAAACTCCACCACAACTGGCCCCTTAGCACTGCTTCACTCGTCAGTTGGGAATCATTATAGTGAGAGTTTCGTGTTTAGATGGAAATTCTTTTTTGGTAAGTAGGGAACCAAATTACACATCACAGTGGACCAGTAACATGTCTGAGTTTACTGTAAAGACTCTGGTAGAGTCAAAAAGGAATATAACATGAAGTCTTTCTAGTATTATTCTGCGAATTCATATTTACAAAACAAAGACATTCTGACACCTAATAATCTCTAAATTAGTGTGACACTTCATGAATACCGCGGTTAGACTACCCGGCATGTAGGAAGAGCTCTGATCTGGAAATCACAATCATCGCCAAAAGGCCCTAAAGACGGATTTTTGAGTGTTTATTATGGCAGGAAGAAAAACGGGTCAGGAATTCAGTCCTGTCTTGTCTGCACTTTTCAGGGTATATTCTGACTTTTAATTATGTGAAGAAAAAATTCAGTCTGGGTGGTTTCTTCCAAACTTAAGATGTGAGCTATCATTCTGGATCTGATTTTAATGTTTTCTTCAGATCCCGGTTCTTCAAAATGTGCGCGGAGGACTGACGTGCAAATTCAGGGGGCACCAAATGGGAGAGAGGAAGAAGGGAGGAGGTGATCGCTGAGGCAAATGAGGAGCCCAGGGTACAAAATTCAAGGAGGTGTTTAGTCTCTGTGCACGTTGCCAACCTACACTTGCACGAACTGAGGCTGGTGCCTCCTTGAGACGGAGGTGCCCGGGCACAAATGTAAGGGGGTGCCCACTCTCAGCATCATGCCTACACCAAGTTGGCACCTGCACCCTCCTGACTGTGAAGGCCTCCTGACATTTTGCAACCAGGGTGCCTCCTTTGCCTCAATAGTCTGTCCCTAAAGGTGAGGGCATAGCCAGCGATGGCTGTAAGGATAGATATGAGCCTGCCTCTACCTGGAAGTCAGGTTTGTCCTGGGATTCCTCATGCATCCCCCGCCCTTCCCGCCCTTGACAAACCCTGGACTGCTAAGCAGAATTAACAGAAGGCTTACCCTAATATGGCCCCAGATCAGTTTGGAGATGCCCATGGTCTCTCCTTTGGGCCATACTTCCTGAGCCTGCCCTGGTCAAGGTTCTGGGCTCACCTCTCAAGACAGCTTGACTCTGCAGTTGGCTCCCATCTGAAACACGCCTCTCATGTGTCACACGACTTGAGGAACAGGATTCATTCAACTCTCGTAGATGCCTTTGGATTTCAGGAAACACTTTGGTCAATGATCATCGGAATCTATTTTGCGCCTGTAGACACGTTTAAGCTTTCACGAAATTCATACGAAGTTGGAACAGGAAGCTACAGGTGTAGCCAACGTGATGTTTGCACCTCCGGACACGCTGCCATTGCCAGTTCTATCTTGTGTGCAAGGGGTCACTTGCAGGAATGCGGACGACCCACAGTGAAGATCTCCTGCGGGTTTTAGAGAATAAAGAACAAGCAGGCGTAACAAGAACACGTGCAACCCTTTGAACTCTCCCCCCACAGCTCAGGCCAGGTGTGGATGTCTGCATGCCCCGTGCCACTCTCTGGCAGAGAGTGGTGTCTGCGTTAGGGTCAGCGGCCAGGGCACATCAATGGGATTGTGTAACAGCGGATGCTCCCCGGTAAGGGAAGTGGCCTGATTAGAAAGGGAAAGCCTCCGGAGCCCAGGGCTTGCTACCAGCTTATTTTCTGCTGAGCTGAGCCAGCGTTCCGTGCAGCTAGCCAGAGAGGGAAGGAAATGAGTCTCCGTCCATATCTGCCTCTCACTAAGGTTTACTGTTCTCTTGGCCTGACTGCAGGTAATTTGAGAGGAAAGACAGTCATACAGATCTCCGCAACCCCTGTGGTGCCCCCGCTGTAGTTGAGTGCTTAATACATACTCGTTGATGGAATGAATGAAATAATAGACTTTGGTCAATGCTGAATAAAATTCATATTTAAAAAAATTAATACATGCTTTCGTGGCAAATGGAACACATGCTGTGCCTCTCCAATGGCAAAGCACATATTCTGGCAGAGAACAAACCAGTACATATGGTTGAGGGAGGCTGTTGTATGTTCTTAATGTGGAAATTGGTAGCCTGCTTTCGCTTCTAGCCCTTTTCACTTTTGTTTCCGAATGTTTGTTTCTGCCATATTGAGAGGAGGAGTTAAGACAAAAGATCTCTTTTCGTTGTCAGTGCATCGAGGTTTCCAGCCAGCGTTCTCTTTAATGCCCTTCTCGTTTTCACAGACAAAGCATATGGAGGGGAAACATTTGGGGGTAAACAATAGTGTTCATTTTGGAAGTATTCAGTGTTCGTTGTAGCAGTGACAATCATCTTCATTATCCTCATTCTAGATAATATATTTTTGAACATTTACTCTGTGTTCCGCAGGCTACTGGCACATAGTCGGTATGTGGTGGTTACTCTCTAGTAGACCCTTCATGAGCACATTCCCAGACCCAGATCCACCTTGGAGTCCTTCCATGGTTCGTCAGAGGGGAGTTTGCTTAAGATTCTCTCTCTCCCTTTCCCCCTGTTCACACTCTCTCTTTCTCAAATAAATAAGTAAAATCTAAAAAAAAAAAAAAAAAAAAAGAGACACAAACATGTTTCTAAATACATCCACTTAATTTTGAAAAAATAAACTGGTCATTAAGGACAGAACTGATGATTCTAAGCTAGCGTTTCTTTCCTTTTTTTTTCTTTTTTTCAAAAAAATGCGTATGTTTTGATAGATTTGGACATAAGCATATACCCATGAAACAATCACCACAGTCAAGACCATAGACATATCTATAACCTCCAGAAGCTTCCTGGTATCCTTTTGTGGGTTTTTTTCCTGTGTTAAAAATGCTTATCATGATATCTACCCTTTAATTTATCATAGTGCCCAGTGCAGTGTTCCCGGCGGCCACAGGTAGGCCGTAATGTGACCCATCTCTGCGACTTCCTCACCCCACCGCGTGCAGACTGAAGCTGTAGGCCTGCTGGGCCGTTCCCATTTCCCTCTCCCCGTCCTAGCCCCTCCAACCACCATCCTCTCTAGGAGTCTGACGCCTGTCGGTGCCTCATAGGAGAGGAAGCAGGCAGTAATACTTCCTTCTGTGACTGGCGTGTCTCACTTGGTCTCTCTCTGGAGTCACCCATGTTGTTGCACGCAGTAGGATTTCCTTCTTTTAGAAGATTCAGTGATATTCCACTACAGGTGTACACCCAAGTGTCTTTATCCTTTCATCTGTTGATGGACGCTTGGGTTGTTTCCACATCTTGGCTATTAGGAATTCTGCTGCGGTCGGTGTGGGCACGCAGGCCTGCCTTTGAGATCCCGGTCTCAGCTGTTTTGGATAGACTCAGAAGTAGAATTGCTGGATGATACGGCAGTCCTATTTTTAATTTTTTGAGAAATGCCCATACCGTTCTCCATGGTGTAAGCCAGAGTGTCTGAACCTCAGCACTAGTGACACCTTGGACCGGGTAATTCTTTGCTGTGGGAATCTCTCCTCCGTATCCTAAGAAGTTTTGCAGCATCCCTGGCCCCACCCAGTGTCAGTAGCATCCCCTTCCCCTCCAGGGTGACAACCAAAATGATCTCTAGACACTACTAAATGACCTCCGGGCATGCAAAACTCCCCCTGTTGGGAACCACTCTTCTAAGCCCATAGTTTGAAAAGCTCGACCTTGCACCAAAACAGGAATCTGCTGTTTCCTCTTGAGGCTCTGCAGGCAGCTTGTGGGCAGTGCAACATTCTGGCTTTCTTTGTTAGTCATGAGCAATCGCTAAGTATCGTGTATTTCTCAGGTCAACCTAAATGTGCGTAATTCATTCCCTTCAACAATTTATAATCAATATTTAAGATTTTTATTAGTTGACTATTTTAGAACTAGTGATAGATTCTCATGTTTTATTCCATAAGAGGTCTTTTTTAATGGAAAGCTCTTAAAATAGGCATGAATAGGCGCCTGGGTGGCTCAGTCAAACATCTGCCTTCAGCTCCAGGCATGATCCCAGGGTCCTAAGGTCGAGCCCCGGATCGGGCTCCCTGTTCAGCGAGGAGCCTGCTTCTCCCTCTCCCTCTGCCTGCTGCTCCCCGTGCTTGTGCTCTCTCTCTCTCTCAAATAAATAAATAAAATCTTAAAAAAAATAAAATAGGCATGAATAATTTTATGCTTTAGGCACTTTTATTCCTAGTATTCCTATAAATATCGAGTAAACTGGTTCAATTTATATCTTTCTTAATCTCTCATGTATTTCTTATTATTTGTTCTTCTCTATAACAAAGAGGGGTTATATCAAGGAATCATGTAGAAGGGGGCTTTCTATGCTTTGAGAAAGAGATAAGAGAAGGTAATCATAGTAAGAGTCCTGAAAACCTTAAAAAAAAAAAAAAAAAAGACCAAGGAATAATTAAGTCAAGGGTAAAAACTTAGTTTTCTTTCTTCCTAAATATATCCAGTTATCATTTTTAAAGCATAGTTCCTCTTCCCTTAAAAAAATCCTTCATGTCATCACTTTTGCTTTTCACTTAATTAAAGAAAATAGGAAAATATCTAAAATACCAACTTATGTAAATCGACTCTCAGAACTGTGAGGGAACTTGAGAAAATAGGACATGAGACTTGACAGCCTGGTCCTGTACCTCATAACTCGTACTGTCTTGATCAAAAAATGTATTCTTATGCCTGACTTCAGAGTCTCGCTGCAGAGAGTGTGGTTGCTTCCAGGCTGCCCTCATCATCCAGCCTCGGGCTGGAGCCATTCAGATTCGTAAGCATGTTATTTAAAGTTTTCTCTTGGCTTTTTGTCTCCGGGGTAGTTGATCCTTGTGTCTGTGGCCGTCTGCCACCACTCTGGGCCTCCTTCGGGACCTTTCCCGGGCGGGCGGGCAGACCCTGGGGCCGGGCAGAGGGAGGGCCAGGCCTGTGTCCCCATGCCCCGAGCTGCTCTGGCTGGAAAGGAGCCCTGTGTCCTTTGTCATCGAGCGAGAAGTTCAGGCCCCTTTGCCCTGAAGAGCCCCCGGCGGCACCTGCTCCGACTCCACCAACTGCTCGGCTCAGCAGCTCTACCCACACGCGCCCTCCGTCCTGCGAGGCCTGGGAGGGCCTGAGTGCCAGCGAGCGCCTTACGGTGCCCGTTAGTGCCCCGAGTGCCTTACTGCGCCCGTTAGTGCCCCCAGGGCCTTACTGAGCCCGTTAGTGCCCCCAGGGCCTGGAAAGCCGTTTGCTGAAATCGGGCCCGCCTGGTGCCTCGGTCCCTCCTGCTGCGATCCTCACCTCCAGCCACCCTGCCGGGGTGTGGGTTTGGACAGCAGCGGGGCCCATCCCATCCACGCGTCCTCTTAGCCCGGCTTCTTTCTAACCCGCTGCGCCAGGCCAAGCTTCCAGACAAAAGCCTCTTGAAGAAGATTTGAGAACTTTTGGTCCACATGTGAGCCCTTTGAAAAACCAACCCAGGACGCTCTCTATCTCCACTGATCTTTGCCATCGTCTCTGCTCTACCTCAGCTGCTTTTATTTAGAAACTATGCGCCGAGCCGACTGCAACATTTGTGGCCCATGGGGGCGAGTGGCCGCGCAGCGGCTGGAGCAGGACAGCACCAGCCGCTCTTCCCCCGAGAGCACGGAGGGGCACTGGCCTGGCCGCCACACGGGAGACCAGAGATGGGAAGGGAGGCTGCAATGTTTGATCCTCTCTGAGGCAGTTGCCCCTACTCAAAATCAAGTCAATATATGATTTTAAAAAGCGTATGCCCGACGCACTGTGGTATCCTGGATTGGATACTGGAGCAGAGAAAAAAGACATTGGTGGAGAACCAGGAAAATCCGATGAGAGCTGGGGTTTGCACCGCTGTTTAGTTTCTTGGCTTGACAGATGACCGCGGTTATAGGAGATGTTAGCATCAGGGGAACCCGGGTGAAGGGGACCGGGGACTCTGAAGACTACCTTTGCAACGTTTCTGATAATAAAATTATTCCAGAATAACAAGGATATTTTAGAGGGGCCCCGGCTCAGCCCTAGACCGGCCTTGTACGCACACACTTTCATACTCACTGGGTGGAGCCGAGGAAACGGAGGCGGGAAACGGACCACCTGTACAAGGTCTCACAGCAGTTTCCCGAGGCCCCTTGACATTCCCTTCCTGGCAAGGCCACTTTTATTTTTTGAGTCTTCCCATGAATTAAAAATAAAGAAATGGAGGGGCACTTGGGTGGCTCAGTCAGTTGGGCATCTGGCTCTTGCTTTTGGCCCAGGTCACGACCTGGGATCGAGCCTTGCGTTGGGCTCCACACTGCGGGGAGTCTGCTTGAGATACTCTCTCTCCCTCCTCCCCCCCCCCACCCACATGCTCTCTCTTTCTCTCTCTCTCTCTCAAGTAAATAAATAAATAAATCTTTAAAAAAGAGAAATAGAAAATCCGTGTAAAAAAGTTTTTTTTTAAAGATTTTATTTATTTATTCATGAGAGACACAGAGAGAGGCAGACCCAGGCAGAAGGAGAAGCAGGATCCCTAGAGGGAGCCCGATGCGGGACTCGATCCCATGACCCGGGGTCATCCCCTGAGTCCAAGGCAGCCGCTCAACCACTGAGCCACACAGGGGCCCCAAAAAGTTTATTTTAAAGGCATGTTTTTCTCAAGTTGCCTGCATAGCTCAGTCAGTTAAGCGTCCAACTCTTGGTTTCTGCTCAGGGTCATGAGATTGAGGCCCGTGTAGGGCTCCCTGCTCAGCGCAGAGTCTGCTAGAGAGTCTCTCCCTCTTCCTCTGGCCCTCCCTCTGCTTGCACACACACACTCTCTAAAGATGAATAAAAGCATATTTTTCTCTAGAATAATCAGGGTTGTTTGCCTCTACGTCTTTGGTGGGGGGTGTATCAAAATCCCAAGTCAAGAAAAACATGTCATCATGGAATACAGCTTTGGCGTGCAGGAAAGAATCGTCAAGGCTGTGACCTCTCCACGTCCCGATGAAACTATCTGATCATATATTAGTGCTCTTTCCTGTGCTGCATTTCCCACCTTGTGTTCTCCGCTTATCTATAAATTACTGACTCATTTATGTGCTCCCTCATTCAATGACATTTATAAGCCAGGTACGGACCGTAATCCTGGGGAAAAGAAAAATAGCAGAAGCAAGCGTGGCTCCTGCCTGTGAAAGTGGATAAGCCGGTGGGGAATAAGCCTGCGGAGAGACGGTTGTTAAATGACATGCGTGCCTCACACCTTCCCCTTACTTCCCATCAATTGCGGTGGCTCAGGCATTTCCTGAAAATACGGCTAACCCTCAACAAGCTGGTCTTGCCATGAAAGGAGTTGGCTTCGTAGTTCACAGTGATTATTCTGAGCCTCCTCCCCTCTGCTCTACCAACAGGAAAGCAGTGGTTTATTCTTCGTGTTTATACAGGTAATAACGCTCAATAATGATTGTGCTTGAACAGTAATATGTAAGACGATTCTTTGTATTCTTGAAAAAGCAAAAAAATAAGTCTTTAGCTTTTATTCATCGGGCAACCAATGTCTTTGATTATTTCTTATTTTAAAAACTCACGTGATAAAGTAGGAGACATTATTATTATTTTTTTAAGTAGGCTCCATGCCCGGCGTGGAGCCCGACACGGGGCTTGAACTCATGACCCTGAGATCAAGACCTGGGCTGAGATCAGGAGTCGGACGCTCAACCGACTGAACCTCCCAGGCGCCCCAGGAAATTATTTAAAAAGGCTGATTGGTGCTTCCTTTTAAATGTTGTTGTAGCATCGAACACTGATTTGAATCGAGGAGTTCTAAGAACAAAAATGCATCTAAATAGTGCTTTTTTGATACAGCGCCTCTTAACTTTTTGAGGAAAAAGCCAACTTTTATATCTTGGATTTGTTGTCATTCCTGGAGGCTTTTGAGTGGGTAGATGATAGCACAGGGCGTGCGTGCGTGCGTGTGCGAGTGTGTGGGAAGGCTGAACAACATAGCTCCTTACGCAGAGCTGGAAGGAAACCAAAGTAGGGTTTTGGCTCGATACTTTTTTTCTTAAAGGGCATCTGGCTGTAAGGAGGTTGACTGCCGTTGAGTTGCTAGGACCTCTCATAAGGAGTTGAGCAGTCTTCCTGTCTGTGAACAGCTTCATCGGGAAACTACTCCAGACAGCAAGTGATACACTCTCGTTTCTATACTCAGGGAATACTTCTGGAAGCGAAGCCCTCCTTGCGCTGGCCTTTCTGGCCATTTTCTTCGGATCCCCTAACCCCTGTTTGGTCATCTTTTCCTTGCTGAGTCTCTCAGTGATTTTTCCCTGGGATGTGAAGAATGACTACGTGTTGGCTAAAGACCCTGCCCTGAGTCTGATCCCTCCTCTGTGCTGCAAGGTACAATAAACACCTTTGTGGCCATTCTATCATGTTGTCGTTTGCTTTAGGCCCATGAATTAAAGAGAGCAAGTCATCACCCAAGACTTACAAACACTCGGCTTTGACGGTTTGTCCACCTCTTAAGCCTGTGCACTGGTCATCTCTGCGGCAGAGACAGTTGCATTTTTAGCTTGAAAGATAAGTGCACATATGGAAGATGTGGGTTAGGGGGAAGGGCATTTTGCATTATCTGTTGCAGATCAGAAACTCTAAATTGATCATACGATGTATTAGCAAACGGAGTGTCGATGGGTGATGAGGAACTGGCCAATGGGAAGTCCAGTTTGGAGGAAGAAAATGCCTAGGCCTGGTGGCTGAGGCTTTATCCTCCTTTGGAGAACGGGTTAAATATTTTAGGTTCATCTGCAGGCCCACATTACGTATGATATATATATATATATATATATATATATATATGACATTTAATAGCACTGCGTCCTGGCGTGCACTTGAACCATGCTGAGAGGCTGACAGCCAAAATGAGCTGGATCGTGTTCCCACCTCCTTGTCGGATTGCAGACTCTGAAGGAAAATGATAGTATTCTAGTTCTTTTTTCTTTCTGGAAAAGTCCACATTACACTTCAGCATGTGTCATTGCCAGCCGCACAGGTTTCAAGCGCGTCCCTCTCTTCCTACCCGGCTAACAAACTGGAAGCCAAAGAAATGCAGTCCCTTCCATTTCAGGTGTTAAGACGTTGCTTATTACGACTGTCTTCACGGTCGATGTCTCAGAGTCCAGCGATTTATGGGGTGTATCTGGATTTCTTTTTTTTCACGTGGTCAGCGGAAGAAAACAGGAGACTGAGTGGCACCCTGTATATTAGGAGAGGAGCCAGCGAGGTGACTGGGGGTAGCGTCCTCCAGTTTGTGAATTTGCTCGGTGGTTTGTCAGTAACGGACAGCTTATTACTCCATTTTGGTTGGCTAAGGAGTAGCAGTGGCTTCGTTTCAGCAGATAAATACTGAGAATTGGGATCTTTAGTAAAATTAATGACAGCTGGAGGAATTCCCAGCTGCACGTGTAACTGGAAGTGCTTAACTACCCAATTAATCATGAATGGATGGATTCAGTACAACACAAAATACAATCTGCTTTTGCAGGGGTGGCTTTGGAAAATTGGAGGCAAGCATTTTTCTCTATCGAATGCAACCATGAGTGGCTAGTAAAATGCCACACATTCTTTTTTAAAGAGCAATGCAAAGAAATGTTGCTCCCTCCCTCTCTCCTTCCCTCTGTTCCTTCCTACCTACCTACCTACCTACAAATATTTATTATACACCTGCCACGTCCATGTTGGAGGCACAAAGATGAAAAAGATGCAGTTCTTACCCCTTTAAGTAGTTATTGTCAGGAAGGTAACACCACATACAAACAATGACAACACCGTGGGTGGATGAAACAGAGTTTGCCACATGGACGGGAGCAAAGGACCTTCTCGAAGAAGACTCAGCACCCTGTACATGGCAGGTTGGTATCAGAGCACTTTGCGCTCCTTCTTCAACAAGTATTTTCTGGTGCCTACCGTGTGCCACCCACTGTGAATGAGGTATATTTGGAAAAACATGAGAAGCATATTATGACCGGAGCACGTTGGAGGAGAAAGATAAAAGGTGACCCTGAGTGTTGGCAGGGGACAATTTAACATATCGTTCTTAATAACGTTGCCCCAGTTGTGTTTCTTCTTGTAAAATGAGTGAACAGACATTTAAAATTCTTGTTTTAGCTTGATGTCGATGAAATAAAGAGAGTAACGGGACAAAGATTTTGAGTTGATTGAATACAGGCTTATGCGCGGTCTTCGTAAATACGAAGAAACACACTGTTGATGTCTATAGGTAGTAATACTAAAAATATTAACTTTTGAAAGTTGCTCAGCAAGTAGATCTTAAAAGTTCTCATCACAGGGGCACCTGGGTGGGTCGATCGGTTAAGCATCTGCCTTTGGCTCAGGTCATGACCTCAGGTCCTGGGATCCAACCCTGGGTCAGGCTCCCAGCTCACAAGGAATCTACCCCGCTTGTGTTCTCTCTCTTCCAAAAAAGTAAAATCTTTTTTTTTTTTTTTTTTTTTTTATAAAAAGTTCTTATCACAAGAAAGCAATTGTAACTGTGGTGGATGTTAACTGGACTTATCATGTGATCATTTCACAATATCGAGTCATTATTTTGTACACTAATATTTTGAATATTATTCAAATACATATCGTATTTTGAAGCTAATATGATACATCAATTATACTGCAATTTACAGAGACATACTGAACGAATCACAGGTTCAGCATTCGTGGGTGGAAGGAGGCCACTGCACAGCAAACTACGAGTTTCTCACTTGGAAACTTCCCAATGGCTAGCAGGAACCTGGGCAGACGGCAAGAGAGGGATTAGAATACCTCCAGCCTGGGGGCGCCTGGGTGGCTCAGTCGGTTAAGCAGATGCCATTGGCTCGGGTCATGATCCAGGGTCCCGGGACCCGCTCCGCATTGGGCTCCCTGCTGGACAGGCAGCTTGCTTCCCCTTCTCCCACCTGTGCTCTCTTGCTCTCCTGCTATCTCCGTCTCTCCAGTAAATAAAAAATTAAAAACAAAAACAAAAAACTCCCTTGAGTCTGAAAAGAAACACTAGTAATAATTATTTTAACTAGAGGGCCGCCACCAAGGGCTCAAAAGAACTAAATGGAAGAAAGTTTCATGCGTCACAAATTGTAGAATAAAATTTGGTGAAAATCATGGTAGTGTTTTTTTTTTTTCTTTAACTCTACTCTCACCTCATTCTACAGTTTTTGACGTGACTTAAAAGAAATATAAAGCCAAAAGTTAGCAAAAGCAAAGATCGGGGTCATGGAAAATGCAGCTTAAGAGGTGTGTACCAAGAGGAAAGTCAGGACCCAGCTCTGGGCTTCCTGGTTGTTGATGCAGAAAACAGAGTACGACCAACCGTAGGATCCTCATCCCCAAGGAGGAGATGTCCCCGGGCAGATGACAACCTCGCTTCTCTCGTCTAGAACACGAGATGCTGGTGTTTGTGAAGATCCGGCCTTCACTTATCAGTGGAGGTGTGAGCCCGCCGTAGAGTCCGCCTCCCATGATTTTGGGAGCGTTCTCCCCCGGGGAGCTTTCCAGGGCCTTCACTGGGCCTCGTCGCTACAGAGAGCTTACACGGGCTCCGCTTGGCGCCGTGAGCGGGTGAGCGGCCACGTTAGCCACCAAGGTGCCTCCCCATCAGCTGCGCCCAGTTGCCCTCGTGACGACCGTCTCCTCGTGGGCCGTGGGCCTAGTGACGGGATCTCTAGTCCGAGGCGGGGGCCGCCCGTGTGAGCTGCGTCGTCGCCTCCGGGTCAGCATGGACACAGCATCCCATGCGGAGCGGTCCCAGAGCCTCCTGTGGTTCGGGTTTCCTGACGGCGTCACGACCTGCAGAAGGAACCGGGCATCTGGAGTTCGTTCTGGAAAGCATGAAGAGGCCGAAGGCGTACTTCTCAGACTCTTACTCCTGAAATGAAGCTCCCGCCTCCACCAAGTGAGGCATTTATTTTGCTTTGCTTGTTCATCACTCTCAATTTTTATGCTCCCTCCTTCTCAAGAGCTCCTGGAACAAATCCAAAGGAACCTTCCAGTTGCAATGTCTGACACTCAATCCACATTCCTTTTTTAATGCTTTCTGATCTTTTTTTTTAGTAGGAAGGATTATTTACTAATTTTACTACATGGCCTTGAACTTCTATAGCTTAAGTTGGGAAATTTCTCCCAAAATATGAAGTCAATAATGAGAATTTTTTTTTTGGACCCGTTAAAGGACTCCATATATTTTAAAACTTTCCCACGTCTACTACATTTTTTTCTCTCTTACCAGCTCTGATTTTTTTCTCTTTGTCTCTGCTGAACAGAAGCTAGACAAAATGCTGACAGTTTGTTGTTAGATTTAACACAGTTAAAAACAAACCGTGAAAAATATTGGTCTTTGAGTTGAAAATGATTAAATTAAAAAGAGTTTTTGTTTTTGTTTTTTCACCAACTTTATTACCTGTAGGCAGCGTCTAAGACAGTGCCTGGCACATGCCAAACGGTCAGTAAATTGTCTATATTCCCTGTATCTTCCCAACCCTTTTTATTTATTTAATCCCTGTTCTTGGGTAATTTTTTTTGTTGTTACTAATGAAGTAACATACAAGCCCACCTCCAACCACATTTTTCCCGATCATATTTCTTCTTTTGTAATTCTTCATGAAATGTTCGTTTGCTGTTTTCGTTTACCATCTGTAGCATTTTGTGTGATCCTTTTACTTACTTTATTTAAATTCAATTAGTTAACATTGGTGTATCATTAGTTTCAGACGTAGTGGCCAGTAATTCATCAGCTGCATCAACCCCAGTGCGCATCACATCACGTACCCTCCTTGATGCCCGTCACCCAGTGACCCCGTCCCAGCATCTTACATGTTGTTTTAGAGAAGCGACAATAAGAAAGAGCATGAAATTTGGAGCCAGATGAGTCAGAGTTTGCTTCTCCCATCTCATTTTTTAGCTGCGCAGCTCTAGGAAAGCGTGTGAGTCCAGCCAAGTGTTCTATGTATGAGTATATATTTGTAGAAAGAGATTTCTCTGCCTGGTGGAAGGCGCATCTGAGAGCTGACATCAGCGCCGTAGCATGACTCTGTGGACACCTCCAGACTTCTAAGCCCTCCGTCCTCCTTTCCTGGAAGGGTCTCCAAGAATTCTTAATCTTCAGACTCCCAGAGCTTGCTGCCAAGAACCCCACAGCAGGAAGATCAGATTCCTTGTGGAGAGACAGAGACTTCAAGGGCATCTGCTCAAGAGCCAGGGACTCAGCCTCTGAAGGGGATCCTAAGGACACAGGCCACCAAAGCACATCGTCCCACGGAGCCGAACTAGCTCATCAAATCCCTTGTTTACAGGAAACCCAGGAGATGTGAGGCACCCGCTCTCACAGAACCAGCTCTTCCTTCAGAAAGAAACCATCCTAGGGAAGAAGTCCACAGGGAGACGGAGTCCTTCCAAGGAGTTTGAGCCTCCTCAGGTCTCCTGGCCTCCAGACGGGGCCAGGACTAGGTTTGCACATAGAGCTGAGCCGCCATGAAGAGCTTGGCACCACATGGAACCAGGAGCCAGGCCAGCCCCCCATCCTATGGCCTCATGGACTCTTCAGTACTTCCATAAAGTCTCTGTGGCGAAATATAGTCACTTTGGGGTTGGGCTTTAACATGTGGGTTTTGCGGGGATACAAGCATACAGTCCATGGCAGCAAGTTAATGTGTGTCTACAACAGCCCTTCTTCACTTACGAACTAGCACAGTCTAGTTCCAACAGACCTGGAGGTAGCGAATAAATGGTCTGAAGAGATGCTAGAGTAGGAATGGGTGATACGCGGCACCTGTTATTTCAGTAATTTGTTTTTCAGACATTTATGGTAAAAATGTCCCATGATGATGTTGAACTGGGTGATTTTCTTTAAGATTGTATTTTATTTGAGAGAGAGAGAGAGGAAGAGAGCGAGGGCAAGCGAGGGCAAGTGAGGGCAAGAGAGGGCGAGGGCACCAGGGGAGGGGCGCTGACAAGGAAGGGCCCAAGCGGGTGGCTGCTCCCGGGACCCTGCGCCCCAGACCTGGCCACTCAGGCCTCCCCTCGGCCCTCTCCAGGCCTTGCCCTTGCTCTCCTGCCCCTGCCTTTGTGATTGGCCCCCTGACACCCCCCGATGTCTCCTGCTGTGGGCCTGCTCCCCAGGGCCCCCCAACACCCCTGATGTCTCCTGCTGTGGGCCTGTTCCCCATGCCCCTGACACCCCCCCCCGATGTCTCCTGCTGTGGGCCTGCTCCCCAGGCCCCTGACACCCCCCCCACCGATGTCTCCTGCTGTGGGCCCGCTCCCCAGGCCCCCGACACCCGGGCCCCCTGCCCCGCCGGCTCCCAGCCGCCTCCCATGCTTCCCCCCACAGCGCCCGCCTGCACAGGGCCGCCCCGACGCCTGGGGAGCTCCTGCTGCGCAGAGACCACACCTGGCTCACCCTCTGCACATGGGAGGTGCTTGTCACCGCGAGTCCCTGGGATGGCAGAGAGCCGGGGTGCCTTAGCCTTGTTAGGGCCCTGTGAGCAGGGCCGCTGTGTGAGGGGCCACGTACTTGCTCCGTCCCCGCGGGGTGCCCAGACCCTGCTGACGGTCACTAGTTCGATTCACCTGTTCACATGTGTATTTTTAACAACTGGAAGGCTTCCTTTATTTGGAACTTAACAAAGACCATAAAATGCTTCCTATTAGTGAAGCGAGGCCGCGAGGTTAGAGCCAAGTGCCTATGCACGACTTCCCGCCGTGGGTGCAGCAGCTGCCCTGCTTGTGCGAGGCCCAGGGACTGACTTCTGGCCTTGGTCGCTGGCGTCGGTGGCGCCTTACTCCACGGACAGAGGCCGGTATCTCGGGGCCCTTGTGCTTCACTCTTCACTGGCCCAGCGTCGCTATGTTTCTGGTGAGACAGTGAAGCTGCTTTGCTGGAATATTCCTTCCTCACCTGGAACCTCTCTATTCGTGAGGCAGAGAACCCAACACATACGCGTCTGCATTTGCCTTAAGCGCGCCGTGCGGTTTCACGTTCCCTGCGATAGTGCAGGTTGTGGGGTGCTGGGATGAGGGGGGGAGAGACTTTGCAGGATGCGCTAAGGAAAAGGCTTTCCCCACTAAAGGGACATCTGGTCTCCTAGGTTTTGATGGGAAACCCTACTCCTCATCTCAGGCCTTGCTTCACCTGGGCCTGGGTTCTGCTGTACGACCAGTGTCACCCTTAGCCACAGACAGTAGAACACTACGGTACTCCGATATTTGTTAATTTATTTCAAATCTAGCCATTTGAATCACGTTACGTCTATGGTTCGTGGATTTTTCCCATCTACTAACAGGCAGGATGAGTGTGGTAACAAAAGTCCTGTTCTAAGTGACTTTACCACGACTTTAAAATGGCAGTGTTTTCATTTTTTAAGCACGTGTTTCAAGAGGACAAAAAGGGTGAGAAAATAGGGGATCAAGAAGCGAAATGTCGTTAAGGTAAAGCAGCTGCTGCCTCATGTTCTCATGGAAATGATGAAGGCGTATTTGTGGCTGAAGACTCCATGTTCCGCTCCGGAAGGGAAGAGCATCTTGGCGGTCACCCTGTGACCCCACTCGGGATCCTAACCATTTCTGAAGGGCTGGCTCTTTGTGTTGAGAGGGCTGGGCCTGAAAGCTGGGGCGCGGGTGGGCCAGCGGGGACTGACCGCTTCTCATCGCCGTGCGGCCCCAGCCCTGGCCGACTGCAAGTGGGTGCTGGATTCTTAAAGAGGAGGCCAGCGCATGAGCCCCGCCTAGGGGCCTGTCGCTTGGAGCTGCCCGCAGCCCGGCGTGCACGGTGGGTCAAGGGCAGCGTTCCTGCATGCACAGGGCAGTCGGCTCAGACATGCTACGTCCTGACGGGAAGACCAGACCGACGGTCTTCGGGCTGCCGTCGATGGGGGAATGCCTCCTGAGGAGACACGGTGGGGCCAGGAGACAAAGCCTGATTCCTAAACTTCATTTTAGCCCAATGCCTTTAATGGTTTCAGTACAAGTTCTTGCTAGAACATTTAATTCCTATCCAGCTTAATTAATGAGAGCGTTCAATCACTATTCATTTTTTACTGACATTATGTTGGTTTCCGGTGTGCCGTACAAGGCGTCGGCAGTCCTGGGCACTACTCAGTGCTCAGCGGAAGGGTGCTTCAGGCCCTTCGCTTCTCTCACCCGCCCTTCACGCACCTCCATCCATCCCGCAGCCACCACTTTGTTCTCTGTCTTTAAGAGTCGGTTTATTTTATTGTCTCTTTTCCTCGGTTTGTTTTTCTTTGATTGTTTCTTTTCCTCAGTTTGTTTTTCTTTGATTGTTTCTTTTCCTTGGTTTTCTTTGTTCTTTGTTTTGTTTCTTAAATTCTACGTATGAGTGAGAGCATATGGTACTTGTCTCTCTCGCTTACTTCACTTAGCATTCTAAGTCCATCCATTTTATTTACCCAAAGAAAATAAAAATACTAATTTTGAAAGACGTGTGCACTCCTGTGTTTATTGCAGCATTGTTCACAGTAGCTGGGGTAAGGAACTCTCCGTGTCATCAGGAGACAAGTTGGTAAAGAAGATGTACGTACGTACTGGAATATTACCCAGTCATGAAAAAGAATGTGGTCTTGGCATCAGCAATCTATTTGTTGGAAAGGGGTCAATAACAGCAAGCTGGGCTCACCCGGGGGACACAGGGCCCCGATACATCCATCAAGTGAAGCATACTCGCCCCGTGCTGAGTGCCTCCTCTGCTGAGTGCTTCTGCTGCTTGTTTTGAGTGCGTGAGCTTCACAGCAGGGGCAGGAGATCGGTCACTCTGCTGCTTTTCAGACAGGAAGCTAAGCATGCAAGAATGAAATGTCTTGTCCAGAAGCAAACATCTAGTGACTGACTGCCTCAGGGTTCCACCCGGAGAAGTTGAGCTTCAAAGCCCAAGGCTGAACTGCTTTTTTCCCTATTTTTTCCCATTCCAGCTCCCTCTCCTTATGTCATCTAATGAAAAATAACGATGATCAGAATAAATTAAATCAGAGTATCACTTCCAGACTCATTGTCGTCAATAGTTTCATCTCTTGGCTTGTTTTTTGTTTGTGTGGCCCAAGAGAGTCCCTAACAAAAGGTGAGCAGCTACCAGTTTTCTCTCTAATCACCCTGGACATATTGATGAGCTAATGGATAGGCCTGAAGAAGGGGGAGACAAAGCCCATAGGTCTGATGGTGAAATCCTTAGTAATAGTTCAGTATATGTCTTCTGACGTCAATGCAAATGAACACCCCGTCCTTGATTACTTGAAGACCTAACTCCTGGCACCATAAAGCCATATTTAAGAACAGATCTCAGCAGAATCTTAGAGATCATCCAAGAGATGCTCTTGCTTAAAAGGCACATCTCGGCTTCACTAGCTGATAGCTGGGTGACTTAGGGCGTTCAGCTTGACCCGTCAGTAAGGCCTCAAAAGAACTTTGAAGAGAAATCGAGATAATGTGCTAGAGAGAACATCCTGGTAATTGTTAGTTCAATTTAAATGCAGAAAAAGAGAGAGAAATTGATTCTCCTTTTTTTTTTTTTTAATGCCTCCAACCTTGATGATCTGCCCGTCGAGCAGCGTCTACCAGCACCTCTGCCAGGCTCAGTCACTAGCCGTCAGCAGTGACTGTGGAGCCAGTCACACTGAAGTCCACCGAACTTGACCAGCTGCAACGGCTGGGCGTATTACCGGTGACGCTAAGTCTTGTTTGCTTCATTGCCCAACGAGCTCTGTCTCTTAAAGGTTTTCTGGTGATTAGACTAGATAACAACTGTAAAGTGCTGTTTTATTCTGATTAAGGCCTCATTTCCTGGTTCCAAAGGTCAAACTAAGGATAAGTCCTTTTCCTCCTTACTTATTTATTCATGAGAGACACACAGAGAGAGAGGCAGAGACATAGGCAGAGGGAGATGCAGGCTCCATGCAGGGAGCCCGACGTGGGACTTGATCCCAGGACCCCGGGGTCACGCCCTGGGCCAAAAGGAGACGCTAAACCACTGAGCCACCCAGGGATCCCCGAGTCCCTGTTTTATAATTCAAAAATAGCATTTGTACTTAAAACATTTGCGCCACTAAGTTACATCAAGTTGTTTTTGACTTAAGACACGCAGACCTCACAAACTTAGGACTTTGGTAACCAAGGAGAAAATCTCGTATACCAATCTAGCCTGGGCTGGTGCTTTTCCAGGAAATAATCTTTTTCCAAGAAACCACAAATTAGTAAAAGCGCTTAACTCTAACTATGGTACGTGGATATGGACATAATAAGTGCTCCGTAAATGATAGTGGTTATTGTTGGTTTTGATATTATAATGATTACTAATATTTAATGTCACCTATCAAAATTATCACTTAGGGTTAATGCACTCTTTTTGTTTTATTTTAAGATGTTATTTATTTATTCATGAGAGAGAGAGAGAGAGAGAGAGAGAGAGGCAGAGACACAGGCAGAGGGAGAAGCAGGCTCCATGCAGGGACCCGATGCGGGATCACGCTCTGGGTTGAAGGCAGATGCTCAGCCGCTGGGCCACCCGGTGCCCCTAATGCACTGTCTCATTCAGGAAGTAGTTGTGAGCTCCTCTGGGGTACAAGGCTTTGTGCTGCTCACTCTGAGGACAACAAAAGCTGATAAGACTTGGTCCCCCGCCCCCCCCTCCCCCGATGAAGTAGATGCTTCCCTCCAGCTTCCGTTACACCTGCAGCTATTCTGGGGGAAGCATTTCTGCTCCCAATGACACACCTGGATTCATTTAGCTGTCAATACACATCCACTCAATGAGAAACTTAATGAATAAAAATATTTCTGGTGAATTAAATGTGATTTTTAAAAAAATCAGTTTTTTAGGCTCCAGAAATAATACACAAGTGAGACATAAGTCCGTTCCATGCTTTCTTCTCTTCTAAGCCCATCTATATCATCCTTCCCTTTATGTGCCAGAAGGAAAGGTCGTCTTTTTTTTTTTTTTTTTTTAAGATTTTAGTGATTGCCTGTAGCTACTTTTAGAAGAAACATATTCATTATCATTTCTCTACTGTGACTCTCAAAATTGCACCACAGGAGTAGTGTTTTGTGGGCTACTTTGCCAGCACTCTGGGGCAACACGAGAAGGAAGCATTTCTCAGTCACTTTTCCTGAAGGGCCATAGAAGTCTGCATTTACAAGAAACTATTAGTCACCTCATCCCAGGACCTGCATCATCCCTGCATCATCAGGATGCAGGTCTGCATCTACCAGCAGCATATCCAGGGTTACCTGAGCAAATACCCTCATTTCCTTTTTAACATCTCGGCTGAGACTAGATTAATGCCGCTGAGGCTGCTGCCCTTGAATGAAGACCTTGTGCTGTGGCTCCTGCTTCCAGGGTCCGTGAGGGGTCGGCAGGTGTAGCCACCAGCACTCACCTGGGTCACACGCACTGGTCAGAGGCTCCTGTGCGCCCCGACCAGGCAGGTTCTGGGTGGCTGCCCAGTGCCCGTGATGCTGCTCAGTGGCCTATGCCGCAGTAAAGCCGGATGCGGGAGGCCAGCTTCCCAGCAGGTGATCTCTTTCCCTTTCCCCCAAAGGAGAGTGAGCTCTCCAGTCTCACCATGCCCACCTTGATGATACAGTTTCTTACTGGATGCAACAAAACAAAACAAAACACGAAAAACAAAACAAAACAAAACAAAACAAAACAAAACAAAAAAGACCACCCTGTGATCGTGACTTCTTCAACTTCTCTTCCCCTCAGGCTCATGGAAGGTTTCTGATTTACTGCTAGTTGTGTTCACTGACGTAGCACCTTTTCCACATTTGTACATTAATAGGCACTGATTATCAGTTTTTCCCAGATAGCATCCAGATGAAGTGATCCTTACCTTTAGTTCTTCCCCCAGTACATTAAGTAGAACCATAGGAAACTGCAGTTCTTAGAGTACCCCAGGATGCAAAGAACCCGCCGCCCTGTTACCGCCGTCACCAGTGATTAAGCGCAAACCTGCTCTCACCCACATTCACCTCCTTCCCCACTGCCCCCAGTGGCCCTGGCTGATGCGGACTTCCCCTCCATCTCCATCTGGGCCTTTTGGTCACTTCCAAGCCCTTTGGACTTGTGAGGTCAGTTGACATCCTTCTGCTATTGCACGTCCATTAGTGGGTCTTCTTGGCAATAGAAAGGAACGGCAATCTGGAATTGGGCGATTATAGCCGTTGTCCAACTAGTCAACCTAACGAGAAGGGCAAGGTTGGTTAAGCTTCTAAATGAAATAAGTTATGTGAAACAGTTATAATAGAACCCATTAGTTTGGATTCCACTAATGAGATGATTCAGACAAAGCTGGCACTTGGTTTTTACAAGAAATAGCCCATAGAAAAGTAGTATAAACACAATTGGAGGAGCTATTGTTTAAATAGGTACTTCTAGGTACTCAAAGGTACCTTAAAATTTCCTATCAAGAACTAAAATGCTGCACGGAAACCCTGTCATTAAAGCGGAAGCTCAAAGAAATCCACGGACCAAAACTTTGATAATCTACACATACTGTGCGGAGTTAGCAAACGTGCCTTTTGGAAAGCGGCCTGCGGTTCACTTTCCATGATCTCAGCCATTTCTTTACTTGCATCCATCGTTCCAAATTAGTGAAATTTTAGCATGTGATCGGTGGTAAAATATTGTAGAATGTTTTATTTAAGCAACTAAAATGTTTGACTTAAATTTTTGCATCTGATTTTGTAGAGGACATTTTTTTTAAAAGATTTTATTTATTTATTCATGAGAGACACACAGAGAGACAGAGACACAGGCAGAGGGAGAAGCAGGCTCCCTGTAGGGACCCGGACGTGGGGCTCGATCCCGGGACCCTGAGGTCACGACCTGGGCCAAAGGCAGCAGGGCCAACTGCTAAGCCCCGCCCCCCCCCCACGTCCCCTGTACAGGAAATTTTTTTTTTTTTTGTAGAGGAAATTTTTTTTTTTAATTTTTATTTATTTATGATAGTCACACAGAGAGAGAGAGAGGCAGAGAGACAGGCAGAGGGAGAAGCAGGCTCCATGCACTGGGAGCCCGACGTGGGATTTGATCCCGGGTCTCCAGGACCGCGCCCTGGGAAGGCAGGCGCCAAACCGCTGCGCCCCCCAGGGATCCCTGTAGAGGAAATTTTTAAAAAAGGTTCTTCCCACACTCCTGCCCACTGCGCTCCACGTCATGCCCTGTGATCGTGGCTTGAGGAAGGTTCTTGCTGCCTGTCTTGAGCTCAGATGCCTCATCTGTAAAATGGAGATAATCATAACCTACTTCACGGGGTTGATGGGATAATCTAAAACCTGTATGTGGACCACTCACATTGGTACCGGGCAGGCCAGGTCTGAGGACCCAAAGAGGGGGGGTCCCACAGGACCAGCCAGAAGGGTCCCTGGCTTCGTGTAGGATGGAAAAACAACATGAGCAGGGAGGAAGTGAAGGCAGAGTTTGTTGAAGGTACATGTAGAGAGAGAAATGCAGACAGAGCCTCCGGGAGACTCGGAAAGGAATGGAGCACGAGTCTCCTCTTTGCTTGAAGTCTGGGTTTTGATGGGCAGTTGAGGCCTTGGCGCACATGTCCTCTGAGGTGTCCAGGAGCTGGCCAGAGCAAGGATGGGGCCAGGTGTCCTTCGTAAGTCATTCATTCCCTGGAGCCGGAGTCTTGGCATCAAGGTTTTTGGAGTCAGTGGTCTTGAAGAACATTTATGATGACCCCACCTGGTCGCTCCTTCAACGTTATCTGTTGCCCCGGAAGACTCCTAAGATAGCAATACCTGTTCGTCCCTTATGAGGAGGCAGTGCTGCTTGCATCGCAAGGCAGGTGTAGAGTGAGACGGGGTGCAGGCCCCAGCAAGAACAGAGGCTGGAAGAGGAGCAAAGGGGATAAAAAGGCAAGGGGTCCCTTTAGTTCCATAAAAAAGTAGGGGTTGAGGAAGCATTTATTCTCTTCCCTTTATGGCCTTTTCTGAGCACACTGCTCTGCTGCCCTTGGCTGCTATTCGAAGCCCCCAGGTGAAGCCTAGATTAATGGCTGGGGTTGACCTCCAGGTCTTCTGTCCAGCGCCCAGCCTCCTAATTACAAGAAACGGCGCAAGGCACCTTAAGGCAAAGTTAAACGTCGTCTCTAAGGTTCGGTTTCAAAAGTTCCTTG
Source organism: Vulpes lagopus (assembly GCF_018345385.1). Lineage (NCBI taxonomy): Eukaryota > Metazoa > Chordata > Mammalia > Carnivora > Canidae > Vulpes > Vulpes lagopus. The sequence goes on along the minus strand of NC_054847.1, from coordinate 33,058,257 downwards.
CTCAGCCACAGTGCCAGGAATGCACACACTGGCCCATGGTCTGGATTAAGGTGATGAAAACCACAATTCTTAAAAAGAACCCAAAGACCGACTCCTATTGTGGGGGGGGAGGGTTGCTGACCTTACACACTGCACCCAGTAAGCATGAACCCTGGTCAGCTAACCAACCATCCTGGAACTTAAAATCATGGAGCAAAAAAAAAAAAAAAAAATGTTGAGGGGAGCAGGAATGTCTTTCTCTGAAGAAAGCTGAGCTGGCGCTGGGCACCCGTGTCCTCGGAGACAGCGGCTCCCTGTCAGGCCAGGTGGCCGAGCAAAGAGCTCCAGGTATGTCTGGAGAAGAGGGTGAAGGAGAAGAAGTTACCTGTAGGAAGGCGGGGCCGGATCGTAGGTATTAAGGATGCCGAGGGGCCTTTTTGCTTAGGGCAACCTTGTGGGTGGTTGCTATTTCCCCATCTGCCGGGGAAATCTGGGGAAATAACCAAGAAAGGCAGTGCGGAAAGGTGCGTGGCCTAAGTCATGGCAAGCTCGGTGGGGAGACCCAGCCTCAATCTGTTGGGAGCGATACGTTTCTCCGGGCGCTTGATCATCACTTAGTCTAGGTTAGTGCAGCTACTTAAACTCCGCGTTTTCACCAAGTTGGACATTCACTTGTCTGATCCGGCAGCGAAACTGACCCTTGGAAGGTCGGCTCCGGCGTGGCTCGCTGCGGTGGCCCCTCGGGGGGGCGGTGTGTGTGTGTGGTTGTCTGACTCCACATTATTATTATTATTTAGAGTATCATTTCCCGTAATAATAAAATGAATTTTTTAATTTATCATAGAAAATAAAGGAAAATGAAATTTTAAACGTTTAAAAGTCAAACGAGAAAGGCAGTTCCTCGTGGCCCTTGTCGCTTGGAGGGCTCCGTCCCCGGGGGCGGGCGGCGCCGAGCTGGGGGTGCTCCGGGCCCTCGGGTGCTCCAGGCCCTCGGGTGCGCTCATGCGCCATCTCGCGCTCTGGCGTCTTGTTAGTTCAACAGAATGACCCAGAAGGGTTTCACTGCCGTTCTGCGGGGAAAGATCTCAGCAGGTGAGCTGTGTTCCCTCGTTCCAGAGCAGCTGCAGGGCCCTCACGCGGCAATAGGTGACCACCTGGCTGAGCCAGCCGCTGGGCCGCCCCGTCTGGCCTGATGCCTGGAAGCTCTGGCAGTGGCCGTGAACGCATTTTAGCGTCACACGCTCGTCAAGTCTCCCTCCCCCTTCCTCTTCCGTGACATGACCCTAAAATACGCGCAAAACACAGTAATAAAACACAAACAGTAGAGCAGAATGAGATACAAATACTAAAATCCTTCATAAGAAGGGAAAATGTATTCCAGTGTGGAAAGGACAAGATCCGCGAGTGGGCGGGTGCCTGGGTCTCACGGGGGGTGGGGGAGTCCGGGAGGGGCTGCGGGTGGCTCAGGACTCTTTGAAGGTGGTGGAAAGGCTCTAGTATTGGATTGTGGTATAGACCGTGTTCTGGAAGCTTATTTAAAATCATTGAATTAGGGAACACCTGGGTGGCTCAGCGGTTGAGCATCTGCCTTCGGCCCAGGGTGTGATCCTGGGGTCCTGGGATCGAGTCCCGCATCGGGCTCCCCGCAGGGAGCCTGCTTCTCCCTCTGCCTGTGTCTCTGCCTCTCTCTGTGTGTCTCATGAATAAATCAATAAAATCTTAAAATCATTGAATCGTACATTTTAAATGTGTGAATATAAATCATGCCTCAGTAACACTGTTTTTTTTTCTTTTAATAATAAATGAATAAAAGAACAAGCTGTACATCCTGAAACCCCGGGGCAGCCAAAGCTGTACTGCCGACAAGGTGCAGAGCTTGAGTGAGTCGAAGATTAGTTGCTGGCATTTCATGAATCTCCCTAATGGTGGTAGAAGGAGGGGCTTTCCCTCTCCACCCAAGCACGGGAGACACGCCAGGGTGTGTATCATCATCCTCGTCTGCGGGGGAGGACGTGGACACTCAGAATGTTGAATCCATTGCCCAAGATGTGCGGCTGGTAGGACCCGGCAAGGGCGTCAAGTGCAGCCCGTGGGTGCCTCCTCCCCAGCGCCGGGCCCCCTCTCTGGGAATGAGGGGCCCTTCCGTTATTTGACTTGAGGCCACTTTCCTTCCTCCACAACAACAGTAAACTGATGCTCCAGTGTTTCAGTGTTTTGTATTTGGTGCTCGAGATTCGTGAAAAGGCATGAATCTGTTTTCAATATTGAAAAAAAGGCAGAGAAAGAGTCTGAGCCTTATGTTAATGGAAAGATAGGCATTTCATTTTTTTTCAAGATTTATTTTAGAGAGAGAATGAGCAGGGGAGAAGGGCAACGGGGGGGCGGTGGGGAGGGGAGAGGACCCTCAAACAGACTCCCTGGTGAGCACAGAGCCGGGTGCAGGGTGGGTGCTCAGGACCCCAGGCTGTGACCTGAGCCGACACCTGGACGCAGCCACCCGGGAGCCCGTTTCTTGGGCGTTCGCTACTATGTGTTATGTTACGGCCTCTAAATGATGTCCATGCATGTCCACGCGCGTGCGCATGTGCACGTGTCCACCTACAGCAGCATCTTGAAGGAGAGACCTGCTTCTGTTCGCTCCTGAGGTTGTTGGCTCGTTGGTGCCCCAAGCTCTGGTTTGTCCCGGGTCTGCATGGGAACCCTCGGGCTGGCTTCTCTGTGCCTTTCGTGCAGGCTCGGCTCACCCAGTAGGCTGGCTAGCCCACGCTTTGCCAATTTTTATGAAGTGGAATTCTGGAAAACGGAAAGCTAACGGGGCCGCATCTTCCAGCTTTGCCCGAGCTGGTGACCTTTACGTGTGCACCTATGCCCTCGTGGCATCCTCAGTGTCGCCGTCTTGCCAGTTCCCTGCACCTGATCAGGAATGTGTAACCAGCTCCCGCCGCAGCCCTTGGTTTTACCAAGCCCACGGCAGCCCCTCCCCTTCCAGAGCCTTCCTCTGGTCTGGCCCCGGCTGTCGTCTCCTCTTGCCGCTCTGTGGCTCTTGCGGTTCTTTTCTCTGAGCCTTGGTACATAACTCAGGGGCTTCCTGTTTTCTTCTCCATATTTCTCCTGGGCTACGTCTGGCCCCTCTTTCACGCAGTTGAAACAAAACCAAACAAATAAATAAAAATAAGAAACCACTGTTGTGCCAAGCCAGCGGAACTCGTCCACGGGCCAAATTTGGGCTCTTGATGGTGGACCTCTGTTTTCCCTAGGACCCTGAGACACAGCAGCAGTGACTTCCCTATTCAAAGAAAGGTAGATGGCATTGAAAAAAGAAGGAGGAGGAGGGGGGGGAGGAGAAGAGGGAGGAGGAGGATGGGGAGAGGGAGGAAGGGGAGGAGGGGGAGGAGGATGGGAGGGGGGAGGAGGAGGGCGAGGAGGAGGAGGGAGACAGGGAGGAGGAGGAGGGGGAGGAGGGAGAGGAGGGGAAGAGGAGGAGGAAGGGGAAAAGGATGGGGAGGAAGAGGAGGGGGAGGAGAAAGAGGAGGAGGGGGAGAAGGATGAGAAGAAGAGGGAGGAGGAGGAGAAGAGGGAGGGGGAGGATGGGGAGGGGGAGGAGGGGAAGGGGGACAGGGGGGAGGAGAGGGAGGAGGCGGAGGAGGAGGAGGCGGAGGAGGAGGAGGGGGAGAAGAGAAGGAGGAGGAGGGGGAGGGGATGGGAGGGGGAGGAGGAGAGGGAGGAGGGGGAGGGGGACAGGGGGGAGGAGGAGAGGGAGGAGGGGGAGGACAAGGAGGGGGGAGGGGGAGGAGGAAGGGGAAAAGGACGGGGAGGAGGAGGAGGGGGAGGAGAGGGAGGAGGAGGAGGAGAGGGAGGAGGAGGGGGAGAAGGACTTGGAGGAGAGGGGAAGGAGGAGGAGGAGGAGGAAGAGGGGGAAGAAGAGGAGGAGGGGGAAGAGGACGGGGGGGAGCAGGAGGAGGGGGAGGAGAAGAAGGAGGAGGGGGAGGAGGAGGAGGGGGAGGAGGAGGAGGGGGAGGAGGAGGGGGAGGAGAAGAAGGAGGAAGAGGAGGAAGGGGAAAAGGAGGAGAGGGAGAAGGAGGAGGGGGAAGAGGGGGGAGGAAGAGGGGGAGGAGGAGAAGAAGGAGGAGGAGGAGGGGGAGAAGGATGAGATGAAGAGGGAGGAGGGGGAGGAGAGGGAGGAGAAAAACCAGAGTAAATGTGGAAATGATGTAATGCCGTGATTATGAAAACGAATATCGAATATCCTGGTGCTTTAGCTTTCCCTCTACCAATATTCTTAGAAACAGGGAAGTAAACAGAAGCTTCTGCTTTCACACATTTGGCAATAGTAGAGCTCATTACGTAATTTTGAAATTTTCACAGTCTTGTTCCCATTTCAAAATTGAGTTCATTTGCAGGAGCCCTTTGAGTCGCCTCCTGCGTGCTCGGAGGTGAGGGGACGCCGGGATGAAGAGTCATCACGGTGGTTTGGGGGTGAGCCGTGCCCCGTGTCCCCGGCGGCCTGTCACGGTTGCCCACTCGTGGCTCCAGCAGGCAGCCTGCCCGCTTCTGGGCTGCGGCCACTGGCCTCCCCAGCACACGGTCTCAGCACGCGGCAGGTGCCTCCTTCCTGACTCCCCGCAGCACAATCCCGTGGCGGTCCAGGCATCGTCACGCAGCCAGTCCAGGAGCTTAAAATGATGGATGGCACGCGCCACCCGTCAGCAGGGCGGCACCTCCCGCTAGCTCCGACCGGTTCTCGTATGTAGCATTTTAGAAACATTGTTTTCTTTCTCTCTTACTCTGGATTTTTTGCAGGTATGCCTAAATTTGGACAAAAGATGTGTTCCAAGAGAACCCATTTAAAGGGCATCAAGGTAGCTTTTTTTTTTCCCAGCAATGAGGGGTCTCCAGAATAGTCGGTCACCCTGTTCTGATCCATCTTGTACATCCAGATTTTCCCCGAGCACTTCTGCACAGAGGAATTTGGTTATGATTTGCTTGACAAATCCATTTACCCTATAAAGGGCACTTTCTTTTCTTTTTCTTTTTTTTTTTTTTTTGAATTATTTTATTTATTCATGAGAGACACAGAGAGAAGCAGAGACACAGGCAGAGGGAGAAGGAGGCTCCATGCAGGGAGCCCGACGCGGGACTTGATTCCGGGACCCTGGGGTCACGCCCTGAGCCGAAGGCAGATGCTCACCCCCTGAGCCCCCCATGTGCCCCAAAAGCACCGCATCAAGGGCATGGGTCTGGGCACATTGCAGTTACCACAGGTGTGATCATTTTGCAACTTATAAATGCATCCTCTCAGCAAATCATACACCTGGAACTTACACGATGTCCTACGCCAATTACATCACAGTAAAGCATTGGGGGGAAGCATTGGGGTTTTTTGGCAACAAATACGTCAAGAAAAATGGAGACTTTCCAAGATGGGCTATTGTACACGTATATTATAAATGAGTTGAAAAAATGATTAGCATCTGTTGATTTTTTTAACCCAGCGTAGGTGTGTCAGGACTAGGAGACGGGGAAGAGAATGGCCGTTTAGTCTGCGCTTGCCACGTGCCGCATCCTGGAGGAGGTGTTGGAGCATGAGAGCAGCTCGGTGGAGGGCTCTGCCCAGTCGGCCCGTGGCTTCTGCATTGTTCCAGGGCTTCAGGGGTGAGGCGTGCAAGGCAGCGAGCTGTGTGCTGGCCCCGTGGTGCAGGGAGGTTAGCTGCTCATCACGTCTTACTCCGTTCACGTCTTCCAAGTAAGCGGCGTCCTCTTGTGCGCAGGGAGCGGTGGAGCCTGGAGTGGCCAGGGCAGCCTGCGCGGTTTTCCAGAGTGAGTTGCAGAGGCAGGATCCAGAACCAGCCTCTGTCGGGCATTCTGATGAGACCTCTAAGCAGGGGTCGCTGTCCTCGGGCGCCGGGAAAATCTGCGCTAAGCCCGACATTTCCGAGCTTAGGAGAAGCTTGAAAGGATCCGTTTCAGCGGCCACCATGCCTAGGGCGCTTCGGTGTTTGCAGCAGGTAGCAAATTCTCAGCTACATGGACATCTCTGCTTTCCAGAATCTGTGCGCGTTTCTGGAACCCGCCGAGTACAGCGGGTCTGTCGAGAGCTGTGCCGTGCAAGTGTCGTCATCTGTGCAGACACCAACCTGTAAGGCAGCATAAGGACAGCAAGGGCGACGTTTCCTTAGCAACTGGGAGGCAAACCTACAGGATTTTTTTTTTTTTTTACTTTTTAAGTAGCTGTTGTAGTTTTCATGTCCTCTTGTGCTGTGAGCAGTGAGTGACACTGGGCGGCCCCGGCACCTTGGCCACGTCAATGAGGCTGGATCCCGGGGTGGTTCAGGTAGCGTCTCTGGCTGTGTGCTGCCATCGAGGACAGCCTTGTGTTCATCCCGAAGTCTCACGCGTGGTGGCCGCGGGGACCGGGTGTGACTCCCGTGGGATGGTGACTGGAGCTTGCTGTGTTGGGGGGCTGGGAGGGATGGGGGGGGGACACTCTAAGCAGCTCCATGCCCGGCACGGAGCTCACAACCCTGAGAAAATGGCCCGAGCCGAGACTGCGAGTCGGACATGCCGCCTTCTGAGGCCCCCAGGGCCTGAGGTTGTCACAGTGGGTTTGACGGTGTGAACAGCGGCTCAGGGACGCGATGACGGCCACAGGGCTCCGCGTTGCCGCATGGACATCTCAGGTAGAGCTGTCCTCTGTAGCCCAAGCTGTGGGCACAACTGGATGCGTCTCGTGGGCTGAGGGCCTTGTTGCCTCCCGCGTATGTGAGCGAGAGACCAGGACTACGGCTGGACGCACAGGGGGCCCAGAACCTCAAGACCTGGGCGTGCGGTCGGCGCCGTGTTCACTGCCGCTCAGCTCCTGGCCCTTGACCGGCGGCCCTGCCACCTCCTGGGTCCCTGGAGGCCTGGGGCATTGGCATGACCATGCGCCCGCGGCTGCGGTGAGCGTGTGCCTGGAGCCCGATGGCAGGGGCGAGCCGCGCGACGGGGAGGCCACGGCCCTCAGTGTAAATGGCTCTGGGTGTTCCCTTGCAGGGCTCAGCGGATTCCTACACCAGCAGGCCGTCCGACTCCGATGTGTCTCTGGAAGAGGACCGGGAGGCGATTCGGCAGGAGAGGGAGCAGCAGGCCGCCATCCAGCTGGAGAGAGCCAAGGTGATTGTCCAGCCTCGCTAGCTCCACAGTGCAGTGCCTGCAGGTGCCGCCCCGGCCCTGCCTACACCTGCTGGCCAGGCTCGGGCTGAGCGGCTGGGCCCCCACTGAGGCCTGGGCCCCGCACCTGTGTCCCCGGCGCCGCTGCCTGCTGCAACCTCCCCCCCACCCCGTGGGTGCAGAGCTTGTCCGCGGGCAGCCACGGCCCCGAGGCCTCGCCTGTGCAGACGGCACGGCTCCTGCGTCTCTGTGCCTGCGGGAGGCAACAGGGCAAGCTGCCACTCTGGATCTGAGAGGAGTCACCCAGGATCCCCGTTCTGTGCCTTCCAAGCTGTTCTTTTTTTTTTTTTTTTCAGCCTGGACTCCCTCTGTCTGATGTCATTTTGCATCAGATTTTATGCAAAATGAGACTGAGGCTGTAGCCCGCCAGTCTCCCTTGCCCCCAGTGACACGCGTCCAGGGTGCACTGATGCAGCCTGACCTCTGGAGGAAAAACGGAGGCTCAAATAATACGAATCCCTTACTTTCTTCTGTTTTTACAGTAAACGCTCTCTGAGAGCCATGGGAGGAGGGCGACGCCATCCGAGGCGTCTGCCGGGGCCCGTCTGTCCACTGGCTTGGTGGAGGGGTGCGGGGCTGGCCGGGCAGGGGCCCAGGAACCCAGGAACCTGCGCCCTCCCTCGTGGCCACGGCTCGGGTCCACTTCCTCGCAGGCCGTCTAGTGGCTTTTGCAGGCCCTCAGCCGAGGGGCTGCATCCACTGGGAGCGTCTGCGGGGGCGACTTGGCCTAGGAGACGTCAGAACCAGCTCCCGCTGGCTCAGAGGGGACGCTGGGCCTTCTGTCTACCCCTGACTGGCCTTCCTCTTTCCGGGCAGGACAAGGCGATCACTCCACTAAGGGGGATTCCACAGGGGTTTTCAGACCAGAGGCTACTTCAAAAAATTTTTTAAAAAATTGATTTTACTCCCACCTCCTTTTAATTTAAGGCCTAGCCCACATTTCCTGTGTCCCAAGGGGCATCTATCACCCTTTAAAGTGACGAAAATCAGTTTTAGGAGTGGAGGGCCAAGAAGAGAGCTCCCCCGTCCTCCCATCGCCCCCCAGGACATTAGGGCAGGTCCTCGGTGGGGGGCGTCTGGCGGGTAGCGCAGGACGGGGAAGGCGGTTGGGCTGATGGCGAGGAATCCCTTTTCGAGTCCTCGCAGGGGATTTGTCCAGGCTGCCAGGGACGTGGAGTGGCTCCCCTTCCTGCCCCATCCTCACGCCCTGCTTCTGTCCCCAGTCCAAGCCTGTGGCATTCGCTGTGAAGACGAACGTGAGCTACTGTGGCGCGTTGGATGAGGATGTGCCCGTCCCGAGCACAGCCATTTCCTTTGATGCCAAGGACTTTCTCCACATTAAAGAGGTAAACGTAGGACTCTGTGCGTCTCCCGAGCTCCGGGAGGTGAGGGCCGGAGCCGGCTCTGAGCCAAACTCAGCAGAGCGGAGCCCGGGGCAGCTGCCGCTGGGTCACCTCACTTAATTTCGGGGCTTTCCAGATCCATTCGTTGTCAGTGAGGTTTAGGGGACCAAGAGCGTCGCTTGCATGGTCACATTGGATCACCGTCGTCATAGGAGGGGGTTAGGACAGATCCGTGGTCCCCTGATCACCTTTCAAGCCCCTGTGTGCCCGCACAGACCTAGGGACCCAACTTAGGGAAACTGGAATTTGGTGGCCTGGCACCTACACCTGAGGGACCGTTCACAGGGGATATTGTAGCTATAGACGTCTGTGCCGTAATGACCTTGGAACCAACACGGGAGCATAACAATCGAAGTGTTAAAGTCAAGAAGAGGGCAGAGGACTTCGGGAACCAGGAAGCTTAAGGGAGTGAGCAGCATGGGGAGGACTTGAGGCCTTGCAGCCTGAGAGATGGGATCATGGCCTCAAAAACGTTCATTTAGAAATCCTACTTCATCTCGGACGTGGTGCCGGGCGCTGCAAGATCAGAGATGACGGCACATGGTTCCCACGGGTCTCGGGTGGAAGAGACTGGCAGGTGCCTGGTGTCTGCTCAGGGTGATAAATTCCATCATAGTAAAAAGGCACGGGTATTGGGGGACCACCTGGCCTGGGGGAGGTGGATCAGGGGCACGGGAGCTCTGGGAAGGGCCGGGCCTGGGGGGGTTCAGGCTGGGGGGCCGTGGGAGCGGCGCCAGGCCAGGCTGGAGGGCAGTGCGAGGGGGAGGGAGCCGCACAGGGGACGGGCCAGAGCACGTAGGTCGGCCTGTGAATGAGCCTGGGCCTCATCAGCCGGCAGCAGGCTGGGGAGGGGTTTTACAAGTGGGCAGGTGCAGCCGGCCTTGTATTAGCATAGTAGGGGCCCAGGGGGGCTGCCGAGGCAGGAGGGCAGCGAAGGGCGCCCAGACAGGGCCAGGAGATTGCACACCGGCAGCAAGGGCGGAGGCAGTGAAATAGGACGATGAAGAAAGGCTAGCAGTGGAGCTCCCTCAGAGGGCAGAGGGCCGTGTGGGTTTTCCAAATAAAGAAGGGAGGGTGTGCTCCGACGGAGGGGGCGCAGGGGCAGAATAAGGAAGGTAGAGGGACGCCTTGTTGCAGGGAGCGTGTGCGCAGGACTTAGGCTTTAGGAGCCGCGTGTCCGGGGCGTGAGAGCCTCGTGAAGCCCCGATGGGCCTTTACCCGCATAATCTGGGGGCCAGAGGACAGGAAGGGCGGTTTGCTCTTCCTAAAAGCTTTGAGTTGAAAAGGAGAGTGCATCGTAGCCAGAAAAAAAAAAAGGTCAGTTATAGAATCAAGGGAGTGTTTTTAAATTTTTATTTGCGTCTTTATTTTTTTAAGGTAGGAAGGATTTCAGCCTGTTAGCCACGTGGAGACATTGAGCCCAGGGAGACACGTTGGAGGGAGAAACCACCGCTGATTGCGTGAGGTGCCGCCGGAGAGGGGAGGGACAGCATCTGGGAGGCGGGCTGAAGAATGAGGCCGAGGAGGGGCGCAGTCCTCCTGCCTCGCCTCGTTCTGCCCGGGGCTTCCCGACGGCGGAGGGCGGATGGCGTCCCTACTTGCTGGTGGTTCTGCGAGGATGGAGGCGACGGAAACCGGTTTTAGGAAAAAAAGAGGGGGACAGTAAAGGGACACCTGAGGCATGTGATCGACATACGGCGATCACTCCACGTCACTGGGACACCTGCACCTGCCACCCCGCCTGCCGGTCCTAAATGAGCTGCACGCAGTGAATGTATGACTGCTTTGAAAATCGTCTCTGAAGCTCTGCATTCTACGATGGCGCTAGTGACACCGAGACGTAGAGTTCTAACGCTTTGGTAGCAAGCAGGTTTGACCTCTGGGTGTCTGCGCCATGGCCGTGTGAGCTGGCTGGGGCTCTGTCTACACTGTTCCTTTGCTCTGGTTCTCATTCAAGGTCTCGTTCTTGAGCTTTTAGCCCGTGCCTGGCCCTGGCAGGTGTTGTCAGCAAAGCAGACAGATTCCAGTCCCTCGTGGACGTCAATCCAGTGGGGAGACAGATCATAAATAAATGATTCCAAACCGTGAATGCTTTGTGGGGGGGGAATGAAGCAGATGCTCAAAAATTTGAAGTAGAGGGATGAGAATGTCACATATCCTGTTAAATACGGGGGTGATCAGAGAAGGCCTTTTGGAGGATGTGACCTGACAGCCGAAGAGAAGCCAACCTCAAGGAGAGCAAGAGGAGCCTTCTAGGGAGAGGAGGCACCATGTGCAAAGGCCCTTTGGCAGGAGGAGACCCCGCGTGGCTGCAAGGCAGTGGGCCAGGGACTTACTAGCGGGAGACAGCTGTAGACATGAGCAGGGCACAGGTCGAGGAGGACCTTCCAGTGATGATGAGACATTTTATTCTATTTGTGGTAAGAAGCTGCCGAAGACTTTAAAAACAAAGGAGTGGGATGAATTTATTATTTTTTTAAAAGCTGTTCTGATTATCGTAGAGACGATGCGCGATGGATTGGGGGGGTTGGGTAGGGCGGGTAAGTATGGAGCCAGGGGGACCGTTAGCACCATTCTCGGTGAGAGACCGTGGCATTGAGCTCGCGTGGCAGCAGCGAGACGGAAAGAGGTAGACAGATTGGAGGCCGGAGGTGTGTGGCCGGCATTCGGCGAGGAGAACTGGTGATAGAGCAGGGGACGAGCCTAAGGCTGCGGGAGAATGCGTGCGTGGTCAAGGAGGTCGAGGTTTGTGAACTGAGCAACCGGGATGCAGACGCCTGAGGTGGGGACAGAGGGGCCCACTGGGGAGGGGACATCTCAAAGGACATGTCAAGTGGAAGTTCGACATGTGAATCTGGAACTTGGGGGAAAGGTTGGGCCAAAGATGTCAGTTTAGGTCATTAGTTGAAGTGTGGCATTTAGAGCTGTGATGATGATCCAAGTCCCCTAGAGAGGGAGGAGTGGGAGGAGCCGGAGGACAGGGAGGACAGGGAGGAGAGAAGGCAGCCTGACGGCAAATCTGAAGGGATTGCATCCTACGCAGGTGGTCCACGTGAATGACCTCACAGACAAGGAAGCAGAGCAGGAGGAGCCTGAGATACGCTGGGAAAACCAGGGCAGAGCGATGCATGGGCAGCAGGGGAGGAGAGTGTCCCCGAGGAGGAAGCCACCAGCTGTGGCGAGTGAAGAGTGGGGAACGGACGCTGGGCTGGCATCCGGGGGTCAGCAGTGTGGGAGTCATCGGGACGGTTGTCTGGAAGCCGAACGAAGGAGGTTGAGGAGAGAAGGGCCTGTCAGGAGGTGCTTCTGGCAAGCACAGAGCCTGCTCTCGAGGGAGAGGACGCGGGCCAGTCTAGCCTGCAGACGATGGAGTCAGAGGTTCCCTTCCGAGATGGGGGCTCCTGGAGCATGTGCGCCGGCCTGACATTAACCGACGGCGGCAGAGAGGCAGACAGGGAAGGAAAGCTCGGCGAGGGGGTGCAGGGTTTGAGTAGGCAAGAAGGGTGGGATCCCGGCCCAGGCTGGGGGTGCATTTGTGATGGGAGGGCGACTCCTCACTCGCCGTGACCCGAGGGAGAGGACGGGTACAGACGCCCTGCTCAGAGCCTCGCTAGCAGGCAGCTGCGGCAGACATGGCATGTGTGACAGTGCAGCCCCCCAGAAGCCCTGAAAGTACCCCAAACCAGGCCCTTAAGGACAAGCACTAGGGATAGGATCTAGGGAAGATAGATGGTCGGAGGCCCTTGTGGATGGAGACGTTGGTGGGTACTGGGTGCCCAGCAGCCCCGCTGGGCCCCTACCAGAGCCCCTGGTCTTCCTGGCGTGCCACATCACAGCCTTGCTGCCTCAGGACCCAGGACCCAGGACCCAGAAGCGTCCACTCCACAGCCTCCACATCTTCAGACGTGTGTGAGGCGGGGGTGTCCACGTCTGCCGAGTAGACAAGGCCCCTGAGCCTGAAACACGTGGCTCCACATCTGAATGGTCAGGTTGATTGTCCCACCGTGTCCGTCAAAAATGACCAAACCGTACTCCTCGATGGCCGGCACCCGCTGTTTCCAGGGAGACGCAGAGCTTCGAAAGGTGAGCGAAAGCCTCGCGCACGGGACACATGCGCAGTCACATCCCAGCCTCGCCGGGTCGTTGCTCGCCTTCGCTCCCTCCGGAGTCTCCGTTGGCCCGGTTGGTTGCTTTGAGATTTATAGGTTCCTGGATCAGTGAGTGACCTTCCGTTCAGGCGGACAGCCCGACGTAGGGTGGTGGGCTGCGGATCCGCGTGGATCAGAACCACGTGTTTTCAGATAATATCCAGTAAGAAAGGGCTAATCGTGTTCGGGAAATGGAAGTGAGAAGGACTGGAGCAGCGCCAAGGCGACCTTCCAGACCCAGGCCCCGCTCCCCAGCACATCGGCGTAAACTAACACATTTCTGGAGCACAGGTGAAGGCCCTTGGGTCCCCCGTCCTCTAGGCGCCCCCACCCCCCGTGCTCCACCATGACCTTCCTCAGTCGGGAGAGGCCTATGTGCACAGAGAAGCCGCAGCTCCGTGGATCGCATAGGCCAAATGCCGAGTGTGCAAGCTCTTGACCGTTGGAGGCGGCCTCCTGCCGGGAAGCTCAAAGACCCTTCCTTGTTGCCCATGAGCCAGAGTCTCGCTGAGCATTAGCTGCTTCCTAGAACGAAGCTAGAGCAGATTGGGAGGCTGCTCTCCACCGTCCCCGGAGGCCCTTCAAGGGTGCCCGGGTGCCACGTAGCGCGGTCCTGTTCCCGTGGGCCCGCTCGCCGTTCAGGAAGGAACTTACTGCCCCGTGGCCTGCTCCGTCCCCACCGCAAGAACACTTACACTCCAGACCCACCACCCAAGGTTCTAAAGTGGGGGGTCCCCTTGCCTTTTGTTAATTCCAGAACAAACGGGCCCGTTATTTCGGGCCTGTTACCCTGAAATACGAGATGGGAAGACGGGAAAAACCAAGACTTTGGCTGTTCAAGATTTTATATTAGGTCACATCAAATTTCTCAAGTGCAGTCTCACAGTGCACGCCCTGCACGCCCCAGGTAGGGGCTGCGTCCCTCATAAAGGCCACATCCCGAAGCCACTTTGGTTCTGCTTTTTTGAGTGTGAGGCTGTTGCTGAGGATTGCTCAAAGCTCCGCAGAGTTTCATGCAGCAACGACTTCAGGAAACCATCCGCCCCTCCCTCTCAGTGTGTCCGCGTCCTGTGCGTATGAATGTCGCTTTGTCTGAGCTAAGCAAAGTCCATGACATAGAGGTTTTCATTCCGGGAAACGCGGATACTTTTTGGATCCAAGAGGAAGAGTGTTACCTCGCCCGATACAGATGAAGACAAAGTTATTGGAATCACCTGTGGAGGACGAAAACCACAGGGCTGGCACCTGCTTCCTAACCATCACCTACCGGACACTGTCCCTTGAGGCAGGTGGCCTGCATTAAACGCAGCCTCGGGGGATCCCTGGGTGGCTCAGCGGTTTAGTGCCTGCCTTCAGCCCAGGACATGATCCTGGAGACCTGGGATCGAGTCCCACGTTGGGCTCCCTGCATGGAGCCTGCTTCTCCCTCTGCCTGTGTCTCTGCCTCTCTCGTTGTCTTTCATGAATAAATAAATAAAATATTTTTTAAAAGTAAAAAAATAAACGTAGCCTCGGAGCTAGGCTCCAGCAAATGTGTAATTGCAAAGACAGTTTCGCTCACCCCCTGAATAGGGTCGTGTTCACCGAGTCTTATGCCCAGGCTGACTCAAGCCTTCGCGTGGCTTTATTTTCTGATTTTTTGTATCACAGAACTTCATGTGGATGGAAATCCTGGTGTCGCTATTGGACTTCAGGCCATTGGAGATCGTTTCAAACGTTGCACGCGTTTGCAGCAACACGTAAGCTCTACTCTGTAAGAGTAGGCTTCCTGTTCATCGGGCAGGGAGATGGATCTTAACTAGTAAAGCTGGAAGACTACAATTCTCCAACGAGAACAGACGACAGTGTCCCAGAACCTTTAGCTGAGGACTTTTGACAGATAGTGACAGCTGAGCGTATTTCATCCCGGATTTGTCCGCCTTGCTCTCCAGGCTTCCAGTTAGGCGGACGCCTAGTTTTCCCTGTAGAATCTACTCTTTCGTCATAGGCTGGGGCTGCTTGACAAGGACCAAAGGAATCCAGAGGTTGGGCCCCACCTGCAGCCCAGGGATGGGCAAACCATGGCCTGCGGCCGGGTCTAGCCTGCGGTTTCTTGTAGAAAGGAAAGCGAGCTGAAACACGATGTACGCACCGTCTGTGGCCGCTTACGCGGGACAACAGGGGTTTAAATAGTGGCGACAGAGACCGCGTGGCCTGCAAAGCCTGGATTATTTGCTCTCTGGGGCCTTCGGTTTGCAGACTTTAGCTTTAGCGTGCGGATGCAGGGGTACCTCTAACTGGGTGCGACACCACAGGAGCGCGGTTATCGCGGGGTGTGGTAGAACAGACTCAGCGTCCGGTTCCTCTCCTTGGAAACTAATGAATGCAACGTGAAGGTAAGCGAATTACTACTGATAGCAGTTCTACGTCTGCATTCCAGAAATATAACAATGATTGGTGGATAGGAAGGCTGGTGAAAGAGGGGTGCGAGATTGGCTTCATCCCAAGTCCGCTCAGACTGGAGAACATACGGATTCAGCAAGAACAGAAAAGGGGACGTTTTCACGGAGGGTAAGGTGCCTTTGTTTCTATAAATGGATTTTTTTTGGGGGGGGCGGGGGGGTAGAGAAATAAGATGGTGTTTTCAAGTTCGCTTATTCAGTGAAAAATACACGCTCTCAGAGTACAGGGGGCTTCTCTGTGTACGAGGTGTTTTTGGAAGTGACACAAAGGGGCTCCGGGAGCATGCACCCCACGGCGTGCTGAAGCGGGTGCCAGTTGGCACCCACGCGCACCCGCAGCGGACACTGCTCTGTGGCCCCGGCAAGGCCTCCCTGCAGATTAAGCCGTCCTCCACGCGCTCACCGTGCAGGTGGGGGCCGGGCCTGACCCGCTGGGCCTCCCTGGCTAGCTCTCAGAGACCCTCTCTCAGGCGGCGTGGGGGGTGGGGTACACTGGTGCCCCACAGGCCTGCAAACCCCCTTCTGTACCCAGGGCACCTGCCATCTCTTGCAGCGGGATGAAGACACCATCTAACATGGGATGAACCACCCTCTAGCAAACTAATGACACAGCCACAAAAACCTCAGAGTGTAGGTATTTGTAGGTCCCGGGGAGACATGCAAGCCCTGGAAAGGAGAAACCAGGGTCACACTGAGCCTGCATGTATTGGGAACCTACCCCGAAGTGTGAATTTGATATCTGTTATCATTTTTTTTTTTTTGAAAGACCCAACATAGGCTCAGTTCTTCCTTTTTGACTCTCAACTTCCTTTTTAGAAAAAAATTTTTGGATTTAAATTTGATTTGCCAACATACAGCCTCACACCCAGCGCTCGTCCCATCAGGTGCCCGTCCCCCAGTCCCCCCGTCCCCCCGCCCACCTCCCTCAACTTCCTTTTTCTGCCGGATCCTTTTCTGCTTCAGAAACTCCTCCGTTCTTTGGGGGCCCTTTTGCCTTCGTCTTACCGGGAGCTCCGTAAACAGTGATGAGACATCCCAAAAGCACAGTTAGCCCCATTTTTTTTATTTTAATTTTTAGTCTTTAAATTTTTTTCAAGTAGGCTCCATGCCCAGCATGGAACCAAAAACAGGGCTTGAACTCACAACCCTAAGATCAAGACCTGAGCTGGGAACAAGGGATGCTTAACTGACTGATCCACTCAGGTGCCCCTGCCCCACTTTTAGTTATCAATCTTTTTTTAGTATATCACATGCCTATAATATTATTAACTATTAATTTATCTCATTCCTACTCTTGACTGTTTATCTCTCCTGCTGCTCCTTAAACACATCAGGAATGCATGTTCTGACCTCAGGATCTTTGCGCTTGCTAGTTTCTTCTTACTGGAATCCTTTTCTTCATATTTCCACCAGCTTACTCCTTCATCTGCTTCAGATTTTTGTTAAATATCACCTTTTCAGTGACCCCTTTCCAGTCACCGTCTTTAAAATTGTACCCACTTCCCTTGCCTTGCTTCCTATCTCTCTCCTGACTTCATTTTCTCTGTTGCACTTAGAACTGTCAGAAATACTATATATTTATCTGTTCATCTGTTTGATGGTGGTGTCTCCTACTAAAATCTGTCTCTGTAAGGAAAGGATTTTTGTCTTTTCCCCCTACTATTGTGTTCCTAGTTTCTAGAACAACGGGTACTCAACAAAAGTTCATTGAATGAAATAATAAATGTATACTTATCATTTCCAAAGTAGTTATTTTGTTATGATTAGTTCATAATGTGATTATGTCCTGGGGCACCTGGGTGGCTCAGTCAGTAAGCGCCCGACTCTTGATTTCGGTTCAGGTGATGATCTCGGGGTTGTGAGATCGAGCCCTATGTTGAAGCCTGCTTACGGTGCTCTCTCTCCCTCTCCCTCTGCCCCTGCCCCCTACTCGTGCTTTCTCTCTATTTCTCTCTAAAATAAATGAATAGAATCTTTGAAAACAACAATGTTATTCTGTACTTTGGAACTAAAAGGGTAAAACGAAGAGCTCATAGACATGATCTTATTTTTTCTTCATACCAACCCATGAGATGTAACTGATTCTATAGATAGGGAAACTGAGGCTCAAAAACACGAAGTGTGATATGCCAAGGTCCCGCAACTAGCAAATGGCAAAGCCAGGATGAGAAACTAGAGTGTTATGACCTAGAGTCTTTAGGTCAGACGTGATCTCGGGGTTGTGAGATCGAGCCTGAGAGGAAGGAACACCAGAGAAGTAGGAAGGGTTGGCTCCCAAGGGCCCCTGCGGGCTCTCACACTAGGAGTGGTCACAGATAATATTTGTGACCAAATCCTTACCATCTTTTCCTAATTCTGCCTCCCATATAATCACTTTTAAAAAGAAATGCCTCTTCTGGCTCTGATGGCTTGTTTTGAGCTGTCATCCCACTGGTGCGTTGATGACTGGTGTTAGTTAAGCCTCAATTCACAAGACTGTTTCTGTCCGTGATTTTTTCTGCTTGATTTCTGCATTAACTAGGAGAGATACTTTTTGCAAAGTATATGCAGGTCCCTGTTAGGTCCCCCACCTTCCCTGCAAAACAGGTCAAAGAAAACATTTGGACAGATTCTTGAAGTTCTTCTCCAAAGCAGGATTTGATGTGTTTTGAATTATTTAGTAGGATTTAGGCCAAAGAAAGCTTTGTACTCTCAAGTTCTATTTGTGAGGAATCTGGGGAATGAGTCCTAAGTTCCTTTCCTATATCCTAGGAAATCCAGTGGAAATTCTTCTTCAAGTCTTGGAGAAATGGTATCAGGGACATTTCGAGCAACACCCACATCAACAGGTGAGGGTTTTACTTTATCTCCTTCTAATGGAATGTTTTCCTTTCTTAATGTTTGAACATACCCGCGAGTATTTTTACGAATTTGGAAATGATTTAAAGCCTTGATTTAAAGATTCTTCTACTTAGTATTTCATTGCTCACTTTCTTTCTATAGTGATTCGATTCAATTTATTCAATTTAAAGGGTACTTGGATGCCAAAAATCCAAATCATTATGATCTAATTTTGAAAAGTCTTATTCCCCCCCCCAGAGCCAGTAACTGTCCATTGTGCAATTCAATCTCCCATATAATCTTGTATTATTCCACCCAAGAACCCAATAGACTTTAAGATGGTGAAGGCCAATTAAAAGAAAAAAAAGTTGTAGACTCTTAAGAAAATGCTCTGTTCCAGTCTCCATGGGGAACTTTAGGACGGTACAGCCCGGGCCGTGGAGGTTGGGAGGGTTGAAGCATTGAATAAGCCTGGATGACCTCATTTCTATTTGGACAGCAGATAACTGAGTCCGGGGTTCTTGTTCGTCTGGATCCTTCCTGAGCTCCCGGTCTCTGAACAGAAGTAGGTCTCCAGGTTGTCCTCAGATGGACTGGACCTGCTTGGGTGACCATGGAACCAGTTTAATCAGACATCAAAATATTTTGCCTCATCCCCATTGGTTAGACATTTACATCATTGCAGCTTTGTACTATTACAGACAAGAAAGAACAGGAATGACTGGATATGGGTTTATTTGAAATTAAGAACAACGTAACGAGGAAAAATGTGTCAATATCCTGGAAAGTAGGCGAAAAACTTACAAACCTATATAGGACTGCAAAATTTCCTCATGGGCCATCAAAATCACAAATCCTACAATAACTAGTGATTGAGGTGATGATCATTTTTACCTAAATCGCTATTCCAAGTTCCCTTTTATCAAATTTTATTTGTCCACGTTGTTCTCAGCTACATTGCGTGCTGTGTGTCCAGCAGGGAGCAGCCTGTGGCCCACAGCTGGCCCAGAACTTCCTGCGTTATGAGAAAGTCCACCCTCCACACCCAATAGGAAGTAGGATATAAGGTCATGCGTACAAGGAGGAAACTGCCTTTTTTTTTTCCTCTTCAAAATTGTCTTGTCCGGAATGAAATAGTAGAGTAGTGCTCTTCAGAGTGGAGAATTGTGAAATGATGAAAATCATAGGGAAAAATTGGCACATTCTCCCATCTTTTAAAATCATGTACTATCACTTACAGAGATTACATATTTTGATATGGCTCTCATTGTTGTTTTTTAGCAAAACAGAAGCAAAAAGTGGTAAGTCGTGTTTCCTTTTTAAATCTACCGTTAAGGTCTCTATCCATACCTGCCTGCAATGCTCCATTTCAGTGACCCAAATGGCCATAAAACAAGGGAGGAGCCTCCTCGGTGGGGACCCGTGGTAATCATTTCTCATTTGACCTGAGAATTGTGAGTGCTGTGGCTGTCGAGGAGGTGTGCTTAGCCTCACCTTGTCACGCGTGTCAAATCATCTTTTTCAGACGGAGCACATTCCTCCTTACGATGTCGTGCCATCCATGCGTCCAGTGGTGTTAGTGGGGCCGTCACTGAAGGGTTATGAGGTACAAATACCAATCTGTTTCACTTCGGTTCTTGATCGGGAGTCTAGGAAACAGCTGTCGGGGGCTTGCTCTTCCGGAGTCTGCTTATACCTGGCTACCTGTGGGGCCAACTCCCCTCATGTGAAGGTGGGGGGCACAGTGTGGGGCCTGTGTGGCCTTTCACTCTTTCTTCCCTTTCTGGGACACTTCTCCTCTTACATGTATCTCTTTGTTTAGAAATATATCCCTTAAAACATTTATAGTGGGAAGTTCTGGTCAACGGTTTGCTCTGCATTAAATTCAAAGTGAAGGACTCTGTCTCAACCATTCCTATTACGATTAGAAATAATCAAGTATGAGAAAAAAAAAAAGAAAGAAATAATCAAGTATGGGGCACCCGGCTGGCTCAGTGGTAGAGCGCGCAGCTCTTGATCTTGGGGTCATAAGCTCAAGCTCCACATTGGGTGTAGAGCTTACTTAAAAAAAAATAAAGAAATAATTGAGTATTAACAGCATAGGAGAACATGTAGGCAGCAAACCTGAACCTTCAGAGCCCCAACAAATCTCACCTTGGTGGGTGCTCAAGATGATGGCATACTCCACCAAATATTTCTATGCTTATTTATTTTAAGGACACAGAAGGGGGAAAAACCTCCAGTGGAAACATTAATGAGCTTGGTCAGAGATTAAACAATACCACGTAAGGAGGAAAAGAGTAAAGACTCAGGGGTCCTACATTTCAGACGATGCCATTCGGACTTTGTGCTAGCATAGAGGAGATGCAGGACGTTAACTCTGAAGGTGGGCAACCCGCAGGGTACCATTCCCACTGAGCTAGGACAGTGTCCATCACATAGTCCTCAATACCATTTATTGAACGAATTAACGAATCTCGTTGAGGCAGACCCAAGAATCCCATCCCCTTCTCCTCCCCCCTGCCAGTCTCCCTCTTTCTTCCCCCGTCCCCTTGGCCTCTAAGTGGGGAATGTCAGACGAGCTATAGCGATGGAGAATTCCTACCATGGGGAGGCTGGGCCCTGGGCTCCAGCTGCTCCTCGCTGGAGGCTAGCACCACTCAGGCGGCACCAAGCCAGCCCATTGTAGCCTCTTGGCTGCCCTTCTGTCACTAAGAAGGGAAGGGGGTCTGCCTTGGGTCTAGCGACCACTGCTGGGTCATGCCCCAACACCCTAGAGGACGCCCAAGGGGGAGAGTTCAGTCCCTTTAAGTGGTTAAGCATGAGCGATGCCTTCCAGGTAACCTGCCCTACCGCCTCCGAGACAACAGGCCGGTAGGGTCTCTGCTCAAAGTGTCCCTTCCTTCCACCTCTCTCACCTTTGACTTCTCTCTCTCTCTGTCTCTGCGTGTGTTTGCCTCATTCTCTTTTTCTCACCTCTGCAAAGGTAACAGACATGATGCAGAAAGCCCTCTTTGATTTCCTGAAGCACAGGTTTGATGGGAGGTGAGACATACAGATGTTTTTGTATTTTTATTTTCCTTTAACTGAACATGTATGATAAATTGATTTGTGGATCTGTGTTTCCAGTGATTGCAGAAGCTCTCTAATTAAAAGTTAACTCAGTGTTCAGGGAAGAAAACAGTGAAAGAATTCTGAAGATATGAAGTTTTGAAGTATAGCATTGAATCCCCAAGGGAGAGAGGACCTTGAGAAGGAAAATAACCCATTTGTTTTAATTAAATGTATGTGTTGGTCTCTATTTCCTTGCTTGTTAGTGAATTCATGCCAAACTTATTTTGTGAAAAATATTAATGAAAATGTAGAATATTTCTGATAAACCTGGTGGCTCGCTGGTCAAACTGGTAGTAATACTTGGGAACCGTGCATGAGTATGTGTGTGTGTGTGTGCATGTATGTGTGTCTCATGCAAAGGTATAAAGGACTGAGATTCCTGAAAAGAAGAGTGCAAGAAATGTTTTCATCATAAGCTTCCCAAAGTCACTGTTTGCAGGCGATGGTACTTAGTTCTGGGTGTTTTACCAGAAATCACCTTGTATTTTATTGATATATTTTGCACGTATCGTAGGATTAACATGGCTCGGTCTCCAGCCATCAAATAAGTTCATCATTTAAGTTTTGTGAAAAATGCCTGAAAGAGTTGCTGTGTTTTGCAGAGAAATGGTAAAAAGTCCATATTGACTCACTACTAAGCTCCTTCGCAGTGCAAAATGCACTCCTTTTGAAAATAGCCACACTGCAAACACTGAAGGCTTACTAGAAATGCAGAAAATGAGAAGTATGAGTACATGCACCCAACTTGCCAGATATTTTTCAAAATAGCTTCGGAAAGATTTTTTTAAATTATGGTATTTTAAGGAAAAAAGCAAACCTAATAATGCTTTAAGTAGAAGCTGTATGTGTTTGTGAAAAGAAAAGCTTCTAGGTAACTGGGTTTACAATATTCATTAGCTTCTGGGACCAAATACAAAGAAACTGAGATTTTTGGTTCCAATAATTGAGATATTTTAGTTCAAGAAACCCAAATGCGTCTGTGCCGTTAGGTGGATGGCCAAGTACACGGATGGGTAAGGGCTCCGACTGGCGCGGGCCACTCTTGCTCTCGTAACAGTGTGAGACAGCTGACGTTGGCCGGGGAGGTGGTCCGGAAGCATGTGGCACGCTTGTGGGCGCCCCGGGGTGAGCTGTGGATGCCCACGGCTGCCTGGGCAGGACATGATGTGGCCAGGCCACAGCAAAGCAGGCGGGAATGCAGGCTGGGCCCAGCAGGGCGGACAAAGGTTCTGATGGACGCGTGGCTGCCTACGCCACGTGCGTGGGATGGACGCCAGAGGCTCTTAAGAGGGCCGTGGCTGTGTCCTCCTCGTGTCCCTGCTCTGGAAGGCGGAGAATGAAGTCGTTCCCAAGAAAACAGACACGAAGCCCTGAGCACGCAGTTGGAGGGCAAGTGCAGGTCCTTGGCCGTGGTCTGGAGCAGCCACGCACCCGGGCCAGCTGCTCCGCTGGAGGATGCTTGCTCACGGCCCGCTCGCTCTGCAAGGAGCGCCGCAAAGGATGGCTGAGCTCTGAGTCTTGACCGTGACAGTAGTTCAGCCTGGCCGCTGCCGACTGGGCCGCAGCCCTGAGTTTCGGGCAGCCCTCGGCGGCAGGGACACGGCGAGCCTGCGCGGCTTGCCCTCTGGGTCGCTGTGCTGAGAGTCACGCGGTTGTAACCCGGCGGTCCTCACCTCAAGGGGTCCTGAGCCATCAGGCCACCGCGTCTCAGCCCCGGGCCGAGCAGATCCCACCCCATCGCGCATCCCGCCTGTGTCACATTGAGTCCGTCACCATGGAGCACCTTTGTACACGACAGTGTTTGCAGCAGTCTGACAGGTAGGGCCTACGGGGGAAAAAAGGAGGGAACTATTAAAATTTAACAAAGGGAAAGTGAGTGGCTTAATTATGCCTTTCAAGAATGAAGCATCTGAGGCTCTTCCTCAATTTTCAGGCCCGGGAAGAGGAAGCGTATTTGATTGTAATGGCAGAGATCCGTTTCGAGTCTGGTGGACCTGCTGCGTCAAGCATTTACACACGCTCTTGAAGATGGTGTTAGTAGAAATAGATTTAAAGTGTCAGTGCCAGGTGCTCCATATGGTCCGATGGCCCAGCGGAAGATGCAGGGATGGGAGGAAGATTCAAACAGCGGTGAATGCAGTAGTTGGAGAAAGAGATGAGGTCTGCAGAGACCTGATTTATGACAGAGTTGGGAAAAGATAGACAGGAAAGGCCGGAGTAGCAGAGTGGACTTGCTTTCAAATAACGAGATGCCAGTGCGGCGGAAAAACCAGGAATGGAGCCGTTAGCTGAGAATATGTAGAGACTCTGATAAGGGAGAAGCAACACGCTCGTAGCTTCACACTGACTCCGTCACATCTGCTGTGTGGGGAATAGTCTTACATTTTGAGCTGTGACAGTCTGCTCCATTATGTTTTACCAATTAATAAAGGGAGAAGAAACAACAAATAGTCTTTAAATGAAACCAGCCAAGAGAACAGCTACGCAGAAGGCTTCAGCACTGTGACGCGGCATAAACAGAATGGTCTGGTGGAAACCTACTCAGCGTCTAATTGGCTATGAAGGCAGAAGGTTAGACAAAGGAGTCAAGGAAAAGTCTTGCTATTTTTCAGAAAAAGCAAAAAAAAAAAAAAAAAAGGGGATCCATCAGCTAAGAAACTTTCTTCAGTCTTGTTTTTTTCAGATCCTGGTTAGAAAATAACTCAACAAACTGGATTTCAAGTCCAGCAGCTTGAGTGTTACAAAATCATATACTTGCCCTTTTTAAATACCTCAAATTATTTGAGTCAGTTGAGAGCTACTTATTACACAATTTTATTGCTGTGACTGCTACCGTAGGACTATAATACAGGTAAGAAAAATAAAAGGCATATAAAAACCAACTAGTTTCTGGGGGACCGTTGTGCACGTGGGCATCCATGCATGGTGGAGTTCCTACGCACACATCATAAATTAGGGGAGCCTACCCAGCAGCTAGTTCAGCTGGTTGAATGTCCCGTTCACAGTCTCAACAGCAGGCAGTTAAACCAACTGCCATGTGTTGACCTATGCTCATCATTTCCAACTCCAATGAAGTTGTTGGCATCATGCATTTTCACAACTAGATCAGATCGGCTCTACGGCAGTTATCCAACACTTCGTAACCAACGTGATCATGGCCAAAAATCCTAAATGAACTTCTTGTTGCCTGTATAGAAGAGATCTAAAGCTGAAGTTATTAGCTGAAGGCCACTCAAAGGAAAATGTGATCATGGCCAAAAATCCTAAATGAACTTCTTGTTGCCTGTATAGAAGAGATCTAAAGCTGAAGTTATTAGCTGAAGTCCACTCAAAGGAAAATGTGATCATGGCCAAAAATCCTAAATGAACTTCTTGTTGCCTGTATAGAAGAGATCTAAAGCTGAAGTTATTAGCTGAAGGCCACTCAAAGGAAAAAAGGGGTTTGAGAAAAAATTTGAAGAAAAGAGGCCGGCAGTACAACTCAGGAGACTCAGGGAAGTAGTTTTTATTAATGAACAGCAATGGGCACCCTTGACACTATCACCCAGCGGCCAAGACGGCGGGACGGAAAACAACTTGTAACCATAGTCAACAAATGGAAAAGACAACATGGTACCTTCTGTTTCAAAATCGGTATCACTCTCTTATCACCTTCTACCGTTCTCTCCCTAAGTGCAGACTCATCGGTGGTCAAACACTAGAGAGAAGCAATTGAACACTCGAATGCCAAACACCAATATTTAAATTAGCAGCTTTTGATTACAACGTGTCTGAGCTGATTCTCTTACCTCAAAGTATATATGAATTTCATGGACTCTGGGGTGGGGAGAGTTCCTGGTAGACTAAGTTTTGAGCATAGGATATAAAGAAACTGTCTCCTCCAGTGGTGAAAACCTCCAGTAGTTGACTTAACATACACTCTGTGCCCATCAACATAGAGCACTAGGAGTAATTACCTTGTTTGTCTCTACTGACAGTCCCATGAGATAGTTTAGCAAAGCCACCATTGCCATCTTATTGATTAGGATACTGATGCCCAAAAGATGACCTGACTTGTCCATGGTCACACAACCTGCAGGAGCAGAATCCATGGAGAATGCTCAGATCTACGTATGCCCTCCATCCCAATTCTCTTGACAGCGTACTTACTGTTCTGGCCTTTAAAATTGTCTTCTCTATGAAGGCTTTATTATTATTATTATTTTTTATTTATGTATGATAGTCACAGAGAGAGAGAGAGGCAGAGACACAGGCAGAGGGAGAAGCAGGCTCCATGTACCGGGAGCCCGACGTGGGATTCGATCCCGGGTCTCCAGGATCGTGCCCTGGGCCAAAGGCAGGCGCCAAACCGCTGCGCCACCCAGGGATCCCTATTTTTTTTAATTAATGCACTAATAGCATTGCATGTTAGATGTAGCAAGGATAGAGTACAGAAGGACCTTAGAGCTGTTCTGAACCAACATGGAAATACTAATTGTTTTTGAATGAATGGGTTACAACTGAAAATAGTATCTTTTCATAGAAAACTAATACTCACAGGTCATGATAGATTGCAGCAATTATGATGAATTCCAAAACAGAAGTAAAGAACAGTTGGGATTCAGATTTGCTAGATTTAGAGAACAATTTTTGCTAGTTTTCAGTGACATTTGCTACTATACCCAATTTGCCGAGGAATTAAACTCCCGTTCGTGTTTATCTATGAGACAATAATCCCTGACACTGTCACAGAAGAGTCTCGGGAACTTTTAAGACATATCGAATAAGACGCATGGAAATACTGAAAGACACTGGAGGCAGTGAGTAAAGCAAGCAAAGAAGTCGAAAGGCATTGTTTTAAGTAAGAAAATAATAATAAAAATATATAATATAGTATATATCATAATATACTATAAAAATAGTATATTATGAAATATAAATATATATTTATATATTATTTATAGTTATATATAAATATATATGTATATATATAATATAGTATAAAAATATCATATAGTATATGAAGAGTATTTTTAAAGTATATAAACCAAAAAAGAAGTATATAAACTTCAATTATATAGCTGGGAAGCCTTAAAAAAAAAAAAGTTAGGATCTGGTGTCTGATTTTGATAACAGTAGCATCTCTGTATGGAAAATAGAAACTTCTGCTTTGTCTTATCGAAGAGTTTCTGGGCTGTGCCTGTCTGGTCCTGAG
Organism: Vulpes lagopus; assembly: GCF_018345385.1. Lineage (NCBI taxonomy): Eukaryota > Metazoa > Chordata > Mammalia > Carnivora > Canidae > Vulpes > Vulpes lagopus. The sequence goes on along the minus strand of NC_054847.1, from coordinate 33,031,949 downwards.
CTCTTTCGTGCATGTGTGTGTGCTGTTAGTAAGAAATAACTTATAATAATACTTACCAAGAGGCCGACTCTTGTTTTCTGCTAGGTCGTGATCTCCGTCAGGGTCCTGGGACTGAGCCCATGAGGGACTCCACGCTCCATGGGGATTTCCCTCTCCCTGCCTGCCCCATCTCTAAAATCAATTAAAATCAATCAATCAATCAATCATTTTTAAAAAAAAGAGATGTTTAAGAAATGACTTATATTAACAAATGTGCTGGTATTTTGTTGACAAGAAAAAGAATGCTGTATTGCCTGGACCTTTTCCTGTTTGTGGAATATATGAAGCAGTTTTTTTTTTTTTTTCTGTGCGTGTATGTTATTGTTTTGTTTGTTGCTTTTTTGTAAGACTTGTAAAAGCTCGTAAAACTCTGTGTGTGTTTGAAAAAGGCTTTGTAAACATTTTTAAAATCCACTAAAAAATAAGAGAATGCATCTGTTGGTAAACCTTTCAAATTTTAAGAACAAAGGGTCACTATTTGGCTTGTATAGACCTAGAAAATTTGATCTCCCTTATGCAGAATAGACTTTTTAGGCCCTCCAAAAGTCCTTATTCTAGAAAGTAGAATTCTGTTCCTCAATTAACCCATTTGTCTCTAGTCATAGATTTGAATTGCTCTGGAACTTGACTGTTTCTAACCAGCAGCTCCATCTTAAGACAACAAACAAACAGAAACACAAAAATAAAGCAAACCCTATCCTGTAAGTAAAGGGAGCTGGGAGCACAGGACTGCCTATGAGGTCTCCTACCTCAAGTTGCAAAGGCCAACTAGGTAATGGGACTGAGACGTGGGGTTCACTCGCCTTTAACCTCTGCACGTGGCCAAGGTCAGCCGCGTCTGCGCTTGACCACTGGGCTGGCCCCTGCGGCTCAGGGCTGCTGGAGAAGAGCACTGTCAGGTGACTAAGGCCCAGCCTGGTGCTCAGGAGCCTGTGTTGTGGGCATCCTTAGCCTCTAACTAATCACGTGGAACTTCCGCTCTGTGTCTCAGTTTTCTTGGTAAAATGAAGAAGTTGTACTTGAGCAATGCTTTCCAAAGCTTTTTAGCAGTGGAACAGCTTTTTACAATGAAATCGTCTACAAAGCCCCAGTGTAGAAAACAGAAATGCAGAGGCGCTTGCCTGGCATGGACAGAAGCTCAGCTGCCACTCGGTGGTCTTGGCCTAGAGATAGTTCACAAAACCCTTAGTTTCAGCGGAAGGCAATTTGAAGATGCCTCAAAGAGCTTAATAGTAAAAAAAAAAAAAAAAAAAAAAAAAAGAGCTTAATAGTGCTTAAAAATTCTAAAAAATGTAAAAATTTAAAACTTACCCTCTACAGCTTATAAGTACAATGACACAAGAAGGTGCTTTGCATTAAAATGGCCTCAGAACTTTAGTACAGCCTGTTGCTTTAAAGAAGCAATTTCCAGTCACTTGCAAAAAGGAGTATTTTACATTTTCCTCAAGGCTTTGGATCACTGAAGTCAGACCAGGAGCTGCAGGAGGGGCTGGGAGTATGCCAAACAGGTGTGAGAGGACGCGGGGCTCAATTATCTCTACCTCCTCCCGGCCCCAGCCCCCAAAGGAATATACAGATGAAGGAGCGTGAGTGCACTGAGCATGAAGGGAAGGAGCACCATTCTTTTGTCTCCTTCCCAGAACTCTCCAAACTCTGAAAATAAGAATGTAGGAAGGTCCATGATGGCAGTAATCGGCTTAGAGAGGCATTCTTTGCATTCGACAGGTAGATCATAAACTGAAGCTGATCAATCCCAGCTTACAGAATTTTAAAACTGTGAATTCCAGAGATTCTTGTTTGATGAGTCATATGGAAATAGACTCCTCTCTCTGTTCTTTTGTGGTGTCTTTGCTTTATTCTTCTCTTGCGTAACAGCAGGAAACGTGTACAAGGCTTGCAAGATCCTCACCTTGCCCTCAACTGTAGTGTCTTATGGCTTCCCACTTCATGCATTCAAAGCCTTAAGCAAATATGAAGAGTCCTGTGCATGAAGAAGAGAAATCGTATTTTCCACCTTCTTAGAAATGAAGCATTCCTTTGGGCTTGTAGAGAAATGCTTCTTGTATCATGAATTAACTGTTGAGCACCAGGAATGCAGCATCGCTACCAGCTGGTTGAGTGTTGGTGATGAAAATGAAGAGGGCTTTCCCCTTTGGCCAGCAGCATTGTTATGCGTGGGTAACACAGAGCGTTGGTAGTTCTTGAAGGTCTGGTTCGAGAGCAAATCAACTGTGAATTGTAGGGAAATTTTATTGCTGCTTCCCAGAAAGGGCATGGTTTATTCCTAACGTTTTGATTCCCTCCTGGTATGGTGTGCATTATTAAAAAGAGAATTTTGGCAAAGTAGGTAATAGTGGGGGAAGAGCTGCATTTTTAACAACAGGTTGGTTTGGGTTTGGGTTTTGGTTAAATAGCCAAAACCTTCCTCCAAGCTACCTGGCTTGTATTTTGCTACTAGCCAAAGCCTGTTGGAAATACTCGCAGCCCGTGTTTGTTATACTGTGGCTGCGCTGCAGTATGTAAAGTGCTTATTAAGTGCTGTGGTTATGAATCACTTGAGAGCCCCATAACATTGTTTACTGGCTTGTTCTGTTCTGTGTTCCTATTCATAGGATATCAATAACAAGAGTGACAGCTGACATTTCTCTTGCTAAGAGGTCTGTCCTAAATAATCCCAGCAAGAGAGCAATAATTGAACGTTCGAACACTCGGTCCAGCTTAGGTAAGATGTTTCAATGTGGTCCTTCTCCAACTGTGCTTTCAGAGCGGGATGACACGCGTTGCGTTTATGAATGTCTTTTCCAGTTTGCTCCCCATTCTGAATGGGGAAGTGCCGATTGACTGAAGAGCATGCTATCCATGGAAAAGAAGGGAACTTAGTCCTACAGCAGCCAGAGCCTCCTTGCTCAGCTCTAGTCAGTGAGTTAGTCTGGTGGGAGGAATCCTCACGGGCTCCCCTGGGCTCCTACTGCCTAACCACGGGGAGCCATGCATCTCCACTCTGCCCAAGCTTCTCAGTGAGGCTGATGATCTCTGTCATGCCTGAGTCACAGCTGACACGAAAAGAAATGAGTTGTTCAACCTTCCCAGATCTTTAGAAGAAAGCTAGATAATGGTGTCTTAGGGCTGCTTCTGCCATGAGCTTAGTGGGACCCAGAATAGCCTCAGCCTCCGGTGGAAATAGCAACGAGCATTAATAACATGCAGGGAACTTAAATGCATCTTTCCTGGAGCACAGTCAGAAAGCATCCCGAAGGCCACCATGATCGAGAAGGGGAAAATCCCATAGTGTTATGGGATTGCAGGATTCTCGTCTCAGGAGTTGAAGAGTGAGTCTTGCAGACACAAAAGGGTGAAGTGAGGTGAAAGGGTTTTTTTGTTGTTTAAGGTTTTATTTATTTGAGAGAGAGAGAGAGAGAGAGAGAGAGAGAGCGCATGAGCAGGGGAGAGGGAGAAGGGAGAAGCAGGCTCCCCGCTGAGCGGGAAGCCCAACGTGGGGCTCGATCCCAGGACCCCAGGGATCATGACCTGAGCCGAAAGCAGACCCTTGACTGACTGAGCCCCCCAGGTGCCCCAGAGTGAAAGTTTATTAAGGGCAGGTGAGAACAGAAAGGAAAGAAAGCTCTAGAGCAATGGGGGTCCCGAATGGGTTGCCACTGTGGGCTTTCACAGTTGAGAGTTGACCGGGGAACTTAATCTTCTTGACGTCTCTACCCCCGAGAGCACCATGTTTACTTTTTCTTTGAAGTCTGGTCATTTTCATTAGTCCAGCGGTAGCTGCTGTGTAGAGATATCTCGTCCCTGACGTTTAAGATAAATGAGGTAGACTCCCCACTTTCATTATATTCCCTCTTCTCTGGTTTTGTGCACCTCCACATTTTCCACATCTGGGATTTCTGTGAACCTGGAAACATAGCCCCCTGTGTGAGCCTAGTCACGTAGCCCCAGCCTGTCTCTCCCTCGAGCCCCGCCTGTCCCTGACTCAACGTGGAGCTAGCCACACAAAGCCACGTACGAACAGGACTGTGGAAGACGGAATCACCATCCCCAGAAACAAGTCCACACTGCTGGGGAATCACGGCGCTCCTCTTGAAAGCCTGTTAGTGGTTTCGGTGATCGCCAGGTGTGGCGTGGTCCCCTTGTAACTTTCTAGGAGTCTCTTGTGCATTCATATTCTGAGGGCCGCTTGTTTTCCTCCCCTCTTCCTCATGGGAAGGGTGGGAAAGAGAGGGATGACCCCTTAAACGACTGAGATGATGATAGAAGACAAAAAAATTCCAAGAGAGCTTGCATGCCCAGGCATCCGCTCAAGAATTTGTTGAAGGCTGAGTCTTGACCCTGAGCCAAGAAGTGTAGAGATTAGAAGGAAGCTACGAAGTATCATCTCTACATTCCTGGCATGGGGTTGGTACATGGTAATTGTTCAATAGATGTTTGTTGGGTGGCTGCTTTATGAAAGAATGTTAAACATACCAAATGGAATAGTTGTCGGTCCCGGTGAGAGCAAGACCCTGGACCTCAGCAGCTCCTTCCTTAGTTCAATATTTAGATCCTTCACATACAGAGTGGAACACTCTTAGAGACACAGTACTTTGACCTTGACGAAGTAACAATGGAAGAGTTAAAAAAATAAATAAAACCAATGGAAGAGTTAATGATGATGCTTCGGCTTAGGTGACTGACCAAAGGTAAAGACTGTGGGAGCCAAGAGTGCCAAGTGAGGTTGAAGATTTCTTAAACAAGCATCCGTTGTCTGCTCTCCTGTGTTCCACTCTCCTTCTCAATCCACAACTTTTAATTACTCCTCCCTCTGATGTATAATGAGAGGCTGAGAAGCACTTAAACACATACGCCAGGTTGCCTGCCTCGAACCGTCTACCCCAGCCAAGGGTCTCATGGATATCCTTGGAAGTCATTCTGTATAATCCAGGCACCTGTTTGAGTCAGTGGAGTAGAGTTAGTGTAAATATTGAGGCCAAAACAAGACAGATGTCGGTTCACTGGTTTTTCCCCTTTGCTTTACAAATTCATATACCTACAGTCATTAGAATTAATTTAATGGCAGTCTATTAACATAACCACTACGTGAGCCCATTATGTCCATTTGCCTGCCTGTTAATGTACATTTGTGCATTCCCTCATCACATGTTCACTACTGTGTGCCACACACGGTATGCTGGACTTAGGAAGTACAAACATAACTAAGAAAAAATATCTTACCCATAAGCCACCGGGAGGAAGGGGCAGATGGTTACAGTTCTGTCTGATAATGGAATTACGAGCAAAGAGCTAGGGATATAAAGAAAGAAGAATAGGGAGTAAGAGGTATCGGAGAAGACTTCAGAGAAGTTATATTTGAGCTGATTCTTCAAAGCACACAAGAATGTGCAAAGGCATCAGCATGTAAAAATCATTACATGATTGATAAACAAGTAGTTTGTGCAGAGCACACTTAGAAAGGGGGTTGGGTGGCATGGTTTTGAGAGCAACAGGGGAAAAGACTGGAAAAGTAGGTTGAGGCCAGTGTGTTAGGGCTCAAAGTACACCTTGCTATATAATTGATATAATTGATAATATCCAAAAGTTTTCCAAAGTCAAATTTGGAAATTTGGATTCAACAGTTGACAGTTTCTTTACTGCAAGGCTTCTGAGAGCCACTAAGATGTGAAGAGTAATGCGTGTTTGAAATTCCAAAAGAAATTATTAAAGCCTGCAATATATATTTTGCAAAAAAAAAAATCTCTTTTTCCCCTTAGGATATCTTAAAGGATTAGTGTTCGAGGGTACTCACTTTGGGAAAAGTTGCTCTGAACCCAAAGGAGCCATTGGTATAGATTAATTAAGCATTTGGATATAAGAAAGATCACAGGGGACAGAGATGCTGGAGAGAGGTGGGTCTAGAGGGTCATGGTCACGTTATACAAGTGTTCACTGAGGTTTTCCAGCACCATAGTCCCTGACTTCTCAGGGCCCCATTAGTCTGGGGTAAGATCATGATGAAGCTTCCTTTGGAACCTTCTGAGAATCAGCTTGGGAAGTCAAGATTACTGGGCTTGCCTAAAGTTTTTCTTTAAGAAAACGAGCTATGTAGGGATACACACCATTCTCTTTTTCAGACATACAGTTTATGTACTGAATCATGATCCAAATACAGGCCACTCTGTAGTGTGGCCTCTGCAGCCTCCCGGCCTTCTTGCCCGAGCACCTTCCACCCATGCCAGATTGCCCATTGCCTAAGAGTCCTGGCAGGGCATGTGCTTGCCCTCTGCACGGGTCAAAAACCACATTTACCTCATTGCTGATGCAGAATAAATAAGGCCAGGTATTTCTGTGTTATTTATACAGTGTGCCTCGAGGGTTCTTTGTTCCAGAGCAGTCCAGTTTGCCTCACTACCTTTTTGCTACTTCAGAAGACATTTATATTCAGATTGGAAACTTAAAGCAATGCAGACTTGTTCTGCAACAGTCCTGGCGGGGAGGTACCTTAACCAGTGGCAATTTACTGGCAACAGCCAATGGAGATCCTACCCCAACAGCCTGAGGCTGAAATCTACTACAATACAAATACACTTTATTTTCTGAACTTCTTGCATAAGAAAAATCTCTCTCTCCCCCTTTTTTTTTTTTAACTGTTTTGACATGTGGGAAAAAAGGGACAGGTATGTTATTATTACTAACAAATGTAGTATGTGACTTAGGAGTTTTGCAAATGAGCCTAATCGTCCAAATTCTTTACACAGATGTCTTGGGGTCGAGTCACATTTCAGAGCAATATGAAATCTTTCAGACCATTGGGATTGGATAATATGAAAAACGATAGCTATGTTGACTCTCTAAATTCATGTTTCTAATACAAATCATGCATTAAACATCAGTGATTTTGTGGGAAGAATTTAATGCCCTTATGCAAAGCCCCAGAAAATAGAATTACGTAACAGTCTTGAGCATTCATGATCTGGTGCATCCTGTCATTGTGTTGGGTTATGGAAGGGACAGCTTTTGGTGGGTGACATGAACTCGAATACATACTGGATAAGCAAAATAAATCATGGCATTCTGGTAGAAACCCTTTCCAAAGAGCATATTTCAAGCAGCATCACCTCTTTCTGAGGCCATCTTTGAAGCAACTCATATTAGGTAACTTTGTCTACTCTGTAATTTAAATGCGATTACAACATTGCTAGGTCACACCTATAATACACAGGCCAAAAATAAAAGTGAGTGAAAAGCAAAATAAGATCATCTCTGGACATGACCCAATAAATCAGATGATTCATAAAATATATATGAAAAAGTTTTTTATGTCTTAGAAAGCCAAATTATGTGGTTTTTTTTTTTTTTGATAATCTGCTTTGTTTTAAAAATAACTGGATTGCTTCAGACATGGAAAATAACTAGATTTTTTTTTTTATTTGACCAGTTTCACACAGAGATTTGGGTCACTTGGCTGTTACAGCCAGTTGAATAGATTTTCATTCTCAAGGCATTTCAGCACTTATAATATAATTGGCCTTAATTTTGTTTTTTTGTTTTGTTTTGTTTTGTTTTTTTAATACTGGAGATTATGCCTTAGACCACGTGTACTAACCCTAATACTTCAATTAAGACATAGCAAAATGTTAGTTATAAGAGTAGACCCAGACATTTAACCTTGGATACAAAAATGTACATATCAGTCAAAACATAAATTGTGGGATTTTAAAAACATTAACAAAATATTAATATATAAATTGTTGATTAAAATATTTCAGTATAATTTGCTTTCCATGTGATGTTGCTCTGCACATGTTATTTCAGGTCTTTACTAAATATGGTTTCAGCTTTTAGAGCTAAAGTAAAAGTTCTTTAGCACAAAGCAGCAATCATAAACAACATAGCTATACAAATAGGTAAATTTCAGGGCAAGTGTAAGAAGTGAGTTAAGAGAGCCATCTCTTTTTTTTCACCAATGTTTTGGTTTAATGCAAAACTCAACACATCTCTCCCTCTCTTTAGAAAAGGTCTTAATAGAAGAATGAAATTAAAAATGTTCTGTTTTGCGATATAGACAGCTAAAAGGGGTACTATGTTTTCAAATATAAGAATTAATAAAAATAACCATGTCCTGTTTATTATTTCTCCTTTCAGCGGAAGTACAAAGTGAAATTGAAAGAATCTTTGAGTTGGCAAGATCTTTACAACTGGTTGTTCTTGATGCAGACACCATCAATCACCCAGCACAACTTATCAAGACTTCTTTAGCGCCAATTATTGTTCATGTAAAAGTCTCATCTCCAAAGGTAATTAGATCATTTCTGCCTTAAGGATTAGAAGCTCATTTCTTTTGAAATATTCTTTGCGCTGTGCTTTTTTTTTTTTTTTAGTAGGTAATGAGAATATCTTACCGAGACCCTTTCTCATGGGCAGTTTTTAATTCCCACAGTCTGAAATTCTAAGATAGCAAATAAAGAATAGCCATTGTTTTGAAGACGGTCATTCTCTTGTGTGGTTTCCCCCGCCAAGCACTTATACACGAGTATAATAGAAACAAAAAATTAAGAAAGGTGAGGAAAAGTAAGGTACGGCTTTTCAGAGACTTTTGGTTCTATTTTAGTAAATTTCTTGGGTGATGTTGGTTCCTGTAGCACCTATATTCTGACCTCGGTTGAGAGAGTACGTAGTTCAGGAAAGGCATATACATTTGCCATATATAAAGTCAAATATCATTGTATAAAATCTCTTATAGAAAAGTTAGGGATCCCTGGGTGGCGCAGCGGTTTAGCGCCTGTCTTTGGCCCAGGGCGCGATCCTGGAGACCCGGGATCGAATCCCACGTCAGGCTCCCGGTGCATGGAGCCTGCTTCTCCCTCTGCCTGTGTCTCTGCCTCTCTCTCTCTCTGTAACTATCATAAATAAAAAATAAATAATAAAACTTTAAAAAAAAAAAAAAAAGAAAAAGAAAAGTTAAAGATACCTATATTCATGTGCTCAGGTTGGGTTCTCCAGGGAGTAGGGTATTCTGTGATTAAACATAATGGAATGTCTGCAATGTATCTTTATGCCACAAAGGTAGATAAAAATAAAAGCGAGACAGCCTCAAATTGGTCTCTTTTGATTTGGGTGTTCTTTCATTTTTAAGAAGTGATGATATTCTAAAAAGTTAATATGAAACAGATATCCTAGGGAGGTACTACCTTAATAATTAGTTTATTTTTAATGCCTCCAAGAGTGCAATTTAGCACTAAAATGCCAATTCAGCTTCCAGCCAGAGCTGTAGTCACCTCTCACAGATGGAGAATGTCTAAAGAAGCTGTTTCCTTCCCCAGCCCCTCAGCCTTCTATCTCTGCAGGCACTGGTTCTGCACAGGATGGACCTGAGAATCTGGGGCAAATCAGGATCTTTTGGGAACCGTTAGAATGGATTGAAATGGCCTTGACCACCTGGAGGTCTCTTTGGCCCAGAACTGAAGGGGATTTGAGGACCCTTTGTTGCAACAGAATAGATTTCAACCTCTTTTGTCTGCTGCCCCCGCCACATGGGGTCATTAAGTGTAGGAACAAAAAAAAAAAATTAAGTGTAGGAACGGGGGCTCCTGTGGACATGTGCGCAGAGGCATTTTAGAGCCCCACGGACTAGTACTGTCTGGGAGTGAGAGCCCTGTTCCAGCTAAAGAAAATGGAAAGGAGAAGGGAGCATATGGCAAATGCAGTTATAGCAGGACCCAAATGACACAGCCAGTCACTGGGTTATGTTAGCAATAGGCCAGTGCAAATGTCTTGTCTAGATTCCTATCATGAAATCATCTTATTGATGTAAACCGGAACACCTCCATAATGACCAGTGACCAAAAGGACCAGATACATAAATGACTAATATTTATCTGATATTGAGTTAGTGAACTAAAATATTCTTTAGCTGAATTTGGACATGAATGACCTGGTACAGATGAGTTCCTCCACTTTTGCAGAGCTCTCTTTGAAATCTCTGGGTAAAATCTAGGACGGGAGCTTGAGATCCCATCAGGACCTCACCCCGAGCGAGAATAGAATGAACGTATATCAAAGCCACTGTGAGAGCCAGTGTAGGGGGTGATGTCATTACAGAGTTTGCATATATGATTTTTCATATTGTATTTCCTCTCTATTAATACTCAGGGCTAACCAGGCTATAAAAAAGGCCTTGGTTTATTCATTTTTCTTTTAAATCATTGATTCATATCTTCTTCTACCAGGTTTTACAGCGGTTAATTAAATCCAGAGGAAAGTCCCAAAGTAAACACTTAAATGTTCAACTAGTGGCAGCTGATAAACTTGCACAATGTCCCCCAGTAAGTACCATTATTTTTTGTCTTAGTTGTTCTTGCCAAGACAGGAGAAGGTGGCATGGTTTTTGTTTTTTGTTTTCATATAACCATTGTCATTTTTCTGGAATGATGTTGAATGATATGTTGTCACAAACATAAAGGGTTTTTTCAGACAGACTGCTGCTGGCGTGTTGGCTACACACAGGCATCCAGAACTGGATGGTGTCTGCTGTGTACTAAGAAAGGAACCTAGTGTCCAGTGTCCCGTGTCCTTTCCTGCTCCTGGATTACTTCACAAACACTCAGCAGACTACTTAATCCAGTCATGTGGACATTTTTATGAAAAGAGAAAAACAAATAAACCATACTGATTTGACTTTCCTTTATTTTTTTATGCCGGAGCGTTCCAGTAGGCAGAAAAGATATGACCTTGGAGGTTGAGAATTTATGGGAACTAGAAGACCCTGTGGTCGTAGCAGATGAAGAGGTCAGGGTTAAGATGAAAAATCATCTCACAGCAACTTTTGCCCTAGTGCCATTGCCAGAAAATGGCTGCTGAGTTGAAAGCCAAGAAAATGGCAGGGATTCCAGGGGGTGGGGGCAGGTCACTGCTCCCCCCTGGGTCACCCGTGGCTGATGATGGGTGACTACCGCTCAGTTGACTTACCACTACTATGCCTGTGTCTCTCTAAATGAGTTCTCTGCCTTTCCTACTGATCTGATTTACTAGATTTTTAAATATATACTTGTGTAAGGATCATTTATACTCTGGGGAAGCATAAAATCTAATTCAGATGTTGCGAGAGATGATACAGCATAGCTGTTATAAGTATGGACTCGGGAGCCAGATTGCCTGTGTTCAGATCCACCCTGGTTTTGTGATCTTGTACAAGTACCTGCCTCACTGGGTTGGTGTAGAGATTCACTAAGTAAATATGTGATGAAGCTCTTAGGATGGGGCCTGGCGCATAATAAGCACCATCTAGGTGTTTGTATTACAGTTATCAGAGGTGCTTTGCATTATGCTGATCAGGTTCTGTAAGGATCTGTTCCTGTCTGGGTCACCGCAATATCTTAGTCCTTTATTACGGTAGGCCCGCAGTAAATATTTATTGAATAAGTGAATGAATGAAAGGCAATATGAGTATGATGCCTCCTTTTATTGGATGCTTATTAGATAGGCCAGACGTTGTGCTAGATGCTTTGCATAGATGCTCTCTAACTGCCACTGCTACCTAGTAAGGTAGGCAGTATTATCCCCATTTGGTAGCTGAGGCAACTGAAGGAAGAGAAGTTAAGTGATTTTCCTAAGGTCACACAGCAAAGTAGGATTAGATTAGGTCTACCTGGCTCCAAAGCCAGTTTCCTGTCCTCACTGTCCCACCCACCTGTGCACACCGCTGGTTACCTGCCCGCCGATACCGTGGGTAGGTTGGAGTCCGCGGAGTGCTATGTTAGGAAGTCGGACTTCACAATGCCTGTGAATGAAGTCCACTCATGGAATGGAATGTGTACTTAAAGCCCTGTGTATAAATAGAAGAATGTATTACCCGGCCCCTGACTCTATAATCCTTACAAGCTAAAGGGAGTTGACCTTTACCAAGTCCTACCAAAAGCTAGGACTATGCTGTTGATTCCAATGAATAGGACAGCCTTACAAAGACAGCTGTGTCAGTTTGGGTCTTCCGGGGAGCAGACACCTAAATGGAATTACTGGAGAAAATGCCCATGGAAGACTGAAAGAGAAAGGGGAAAATAAATAAATAAATAAATAAATAAAAAATAAAAATAAAAAATAAAAAAATAAAAGAGAAAGAGGACAGAACAGGCCAGGAGAACCTTCTGACAAGACCAGACATAAGTCTGATCTCATGAAAGGAAAGGAGGAAAGAAGGAGAAACGGATGGGAGGAGCTCAGACTGAGACGTAGCTTTCTGGCACGTTGGTCCCATGCAGGGCAGAAATGTTCATGCTCTAGTTCCTGTGCTGTGCTTAGGCACTGGCTAGGAGCAGCCTGTGGAGAGCATGGCATTGGCTTGAACGTTGTGGTCATTCCAGAAGGTGCCACAGTCTCCCCACTCCCACCCCACGCCCAAGGCTCTCTGCTGACCACACTCATCATGGCAGGTTTTCCAGGGTATCTGAGCATAGGCCTCTATGACCACCCTAGTTGATGACATCATCTGTACTTTCTGGAAGGGAAAGCTAAGTCCCCGACTGGGAAACTTGTTGGAGGTAACAGTTAGTAAACGGGCCCCAAGAATCAACCCTAGATCTGTCTGACTCCAACAAACCTCTGTTCACTGCGCCACTCCACCTCCACCCAGCTATGTGAGGGTGGCTGCATCTCTGGCCCCCAAAGTCGCTCTGCAAGAGGCATCTCCAGGATAGAACAAAGGCCACCAATGGTAAGAGGCAGTGGGTGGGGAAATCGAGGGAGTTGAGGGGGAGAATTCCAGTGCAGGCAACCATTGGCTAAGTCCGTGTGGTCCTTAAGGGTGGCTGTCCTGCTGCTTCAGACCTCGTGTGGAGTGGAGACCCTTGGTAAGGAAGGAGACCTGGAAGTCCCTACTCTCTGGGATTGGCAAGAGAGGCCCGCGAGAGGATGTGTCTCCCTCTTTTCCCCTCCTGTTGCTATTAATGGAACTTCCTGTTTGCTTTTGTTGAATCTAAAAGCATCCCCCACCCCCTTCTTTTGTTTCCTGAGTCAGTTAGCAAAATCTCTTCAACCGAATTAGGCTTTTTGGGAAACAAAACCCAGGAAGGGAAATGGAGAGCTGGCAATTTGCTGCCACAGCACCCATCACTGCCACCCTCCCACCCATCAGACAAGAAAACCCAGACCCTGCCACCTGCTAGAGTGGTAGAAAAGAAAGGGGGAAAGATAAAAGAGGAAAAATACAGATTAATATCTCAAAATTCACTGGGCATGTCTGTCTTCGCAGATGTAGAGGGATCTACACTGTGCACGTGGCCTGGTCCTGGGAGGTCCCTGAGGTGGCTGCAAGATCTTTTGGGAGCAGATCTGGGGGGACTGGAAAGTAGTTAAGCCTGTTTAATTTTATTGGACAGAGTAGAGTGAGCAGAGGCATTGACCAGGAGCGAGGCATTTCAGGAGTCTACTGGAATGCAAATGCCGGAAAGAACGGGATGGCTTTCTCAGCAGCTCCTGAGCTCCTGGAGTCTCACTGCACTCATTTGGAGGTGGGACAGGTGGAGCGGACTCTAGGAACAGATGTGAGTTGTAAGAGGAATCTCCCTTGGTGAAGGCTGAAGGCTAAGGTGTCTACAATCCTTCTCAACTGTGAGACTGATTCTATCTAGATTTGGGAAGTGATCAGGGGACAGATGTTGGCGAAACCATGAAGGCTGTGGAGCCCAAGGAAGAGGAGGGGATGAAAAGAAGCAGAAAATATATCAGGTTGAGTGACATCCTCGTTGTTTCAGAACGTCATTGAGCTCAGATACTTGTGTGGAATGATCCGTGGGCGTGCCTGAGGACGCGGCATCCGGGTCACCATAGGGTCAAGTCAGACAGACTCAAAATAATCAGTCGTCTCAATTCTGTGTGGCTCACCTACGAGAACTAAACTACGTTCAGCAAACACTCTCTAAGCGTCAGGCCTGCTACCTTGCTGGGTGCTGGGGATTCAAAGGCATGTTCCTGCCTTTGCGGCCTGCGTAGTCTAAGCAGTCTAACATTGAGAACAAACTGATGGTTGCCAGAGGGGCGGCAGGAGGGGGCGGATGAGATCGGTGAAGGGGGTTAAGAGGTAGAGACTTCCAGTCATAAATAAATAATTCACAAGGACAAAAAGTACCGCCTGGGGACTGTAGTCAATAATTTGTAATAACCTGGGAATCCCTGGGTAGCTCAGTGGTTGGTGCCTGCCTTCCACCCAGGGTGTGATCCTGGAGTCCTGGGATCGAATCCCATGTCGGGCTCCCTGCATGGAGCCTGCTTCTCCCACTGCCTGTGTACTTTGCCTCTCTCTCTCTGTGTCTTTCATGAGTAAATAAATAAAATCTTTAAAAAAAATTAAAAAAAATAATTTGTAATAACTTTCTATGGTGACAGGTGGTAACTACGTGTGCGGTGGGCGCTCTGCAATGCATAGGTCTTGCACCTGAAACTGATACAATATTATGTGCCAATTATGCTTCAGTGTTTCGAAAAGAGACTACAGTTGGCTAAGTCGACTGTTAGCAAACAATTTGGTAGATCATAGATAGTCTTACAGGTCTCACTTTATGAATCTCTGATAGATTCAAAGATTGGTTTTGATTAGGGTTTCTCTGAAGCCTCAGCACTACTGACATTCTCGGTTGCATAACCCTTCGTGATGGGAGCCCGTCCTGTGCCCCGCAGGATGTTTAGCCGCATCCCTGGCCAGTAACAGCTTCCAAATTGGGACAACCAAAAATGTCTCCAGACATTGACAGATGTCCCTGAGGGGGGAAAAGAAACCACTTCTGGTTGAGAACCACTAGTTTAGGTTAATACAGACAAATGTTGCGGTGAATGATGTTTTCAGACGTCTTAGTGATTTCTTGAAAGATAACATTTTAGGTGAATTAAACTTGCTCATTTTAATTTGCTCTTTTTGTAAGAGTGGGTTTATTAACATTTATTCCTAATAATCGTTAGAGAAAAATACTTGTGTCCTATTAAAATGGACGTATTTTAGCTGCTGAGAGGGTCGACAGTCGAGTAGTTGTGTGTATAATACGACACATCACCTCTGCAATAGCTGGAGCCGAGAAAATACATGTGCATCCTGACATGCAGAGGATACTGAGGGTGCCTTAGGAGTTCTCCAAACGTCAGGGATTCCCAAACGGCCTCATGCATGCGCTGGGAAGACAGCCTCCCTCTGCCGCAAATTCTTGTTTTACGTGACAGATCAGCGAACCTGGCGTATTATACAAGCAGCCAGGATAAGTAAGCTTACTTTGTATTTGACGTTTTCTGAGCCCTGTTTCTGTTATTAGACATATTCATTGGATGTTGTTTGACTAGCATCTGTAATGCTGAGAGGGAATTTTACACTCTGTGTTGGCGCAGGTAAAAAGAAAAAAAAAAACCTTTGGATCGTAAAAACTGGTGGTCATCTAAAAATGTGTCTGCGTTTGGCCCTGGTTGTTTTAAGACCATGATTATAACTGTCATTGAAAGACTGGTGCCCATTGTGTCACTTTAGTTGCTTTGGGAGGAGGCGCACTGCGCTCAATGGGCAACCGCAGCTGTGGCCGGAGAGTCGGCAGGTGGCAGCGGCCGCACTTCGCCAGGAAGGTAAAGGTCGTGGCGCTCAGGACGCCAGGTCTCAGGCGGCACCAGAAAAGCCAGCCCGTCGGTGGCAGCAGGGTGGACCCGGCCCAGGGGTTGCAGGCAGACCGGCGGCAGGTGCACAGCAGCGCTGCCTCGCAGCTGCGTCCTCCCACAAGCCGTCACCGTGGGCCGTGGGCTGCGGGCAGGTGCCGGGGGAAGAGCGCAACAGCCAAGCACTCGAGACCGTGCCGTGCAGACACAGCTGGGCTGCGAGGCTGTGCAGCAGCTGGGGGGTGCCGTGCTCCCTCTGGGGAACCCCTGAGCCAGTCCCACCTCCTCCTTGTTCGCATGAGGGGCCTGAGGCCCAGAGAGGGCACCAGCTTTTCCAGAATGAGGTCATGTGGGGGGCAGCCCCCAGGTGTGGCCCGCAGTGCGGAGAGGCGGGGGCTCCATGGCCAGGGCCCGGGGCAGGGGGAGTGCCTCGGGGTCTGCCACACGGTGACCCCGGGGGAGGGCAGACCCCCTGTGGCCCGGCAGTCGTCCTCAGACACCGGCTCCAGGCTAGGCGTGCTGGACGCTCATCGGCAGGTGCAGGGGGCTCCGGGCTGGGCGGGGCGGGGCCGGCCCCCTGGTCCCCCGAACCTGGATGTCAGGCTTCTCACATGGCAGCTCCTGGGGCCGCAGACCCACCCCCAAAGCTGGGGCGCTGGCCCAGACAACATGTGGCCTTGCCTCTGCAGCAGTCCGCCGGCCAGGTGTCAGGCCGTGCCCAGACTCAAGGCAGGGCCTCAGACCCCCGGGGTGGGGGGGGGCGTCAGGGAATCCATGGCCAGCTTTAACCTGCCATGGATGTCTCTTCTGCTTTTGAGATTTCATTTATTTATTCCTGAGACACACAGAGAGAGAGAGAGGCAGAGACCCAGAGGGAGGAGCAGGCCCCCTGTGGGGAGCCCAGCGGGGGACTCGATCCCGGGACCCCGGGGTCACGCCCTGGGCCGCAAGCAGCCGCTCACCCCTGAGCCCCCCGGGACCCCAGACGGTTCTACTCAGAAAGAGGGAAGACTTGCTTCATTGCCTGCCCTGGATCCCCAGAAGTGAGGACGGATGCAGACAGGAAAGACACCAATGAGACGCGGGCCGGTTTTTTTAACATGACCCGCCTGAGTGTCCAGAGCGTCCACCCGTGAACCACATTGCGAGAGCTCATCCTGCTTCTCCTGGGCTTCAGGGCCCTTTTCCTTTTCAGAGAAACTGGAAATAGTACAGGTAAGGGACTGACGTCCAGCTGCAGGTGCAGGTGACATGTCGCCCCCTGGTCCTGCTTTGTCCCGGGCCGCCTTATGTTGTGGCAGGTGACCCGTGTGCTCGGAGCCGCAGGGCTTGGGCAATGGCGGGGGTCGCGGTCCCTGCAGGAGGGAGCTCGCCTCCCGGCCCTGCACGCCTGATGGTGCCCGTCACCCTGTGGCCTCTGCGTCACCCTTCACCCCCTGGAACCGGCCAGGCTCAGCTCTGTTCTGCTGGCGCAGGGACGCTGCGGTGAGTGTGGTGGCCGGTGTCCCTGACCGCGCCATTGGGCACTAACGCCCCTGCCCTCTCCAGCTGTCCCAGCAAATTGTTTACCCGCCATCTGAGACCACCCGCCTGGGCGCCTCCGTCCCTGCGGAGCCCCGGGCGCCCGTGGCCCACTTCCTGACCCTGGCAGGGCCGCGTGGACCCGGTGCCTCTGCGCAGACACCAGCCTCATTGCCGTCGGCCACCAAGCCCGGAGACGCGAGTGGGGGAGAGGCCACTCCCCGCGCCGCTGAGGTTCAAAGCAGGGGACCAGGGGGTATGTGATCCATGCACGATCAGGATGCCAGCCCTGGGCCGCTGAGGGCTGGGCTGCAGCGAGGCCCCCGGCGCGGGCTCCAAGCAGGTGCCCCGACTTCAGGGGCTCGGGTCGCCGACAGTCCTTGCTCTCAGGTCTTGCGCCCGTATCAGTGGCACAGATTCTTTTTTTTTTTTTTTTTTTTTTTTAAGATTTCCTTTATTTATTCATGAGACACAGAGGGAAGACACATGAGGGAAGCAGAGACCCAGGCAGAGGGAGCAGCAGAGCGGCACAGGTTCCGACTGTCTTTCCCATTCAGCTTATTGAGGTTCAGACTGAGCCTAAGATGAGATTGCCGGGGCCCCGCAACACTGGGATGCTCCCTTTTTCCCTACAAGCCCCCCTAAATCTTTCAAGATTCTTTTAATTTAGTGTCCAGTTTCCCATCACTAGGTGACCAGTGAGTTAAGAGCTCAGGACTTCAAAAGCCTTAATAATCATGAGAATGCGTTTTGCAGTGTGAAAGAGGCAGCATTTGGCTACTTGATGGTCCCGATACACATTGGCCACGCGGCCCTTTGGTTTGGCCGAGTAGCGTCTGCCATTGTTCTTTTTAACGGCGGCAGATTTAGGATCTCTGTGTTCTAGTCGCAAAGAAATAAAAGTGTACTCATCCCTCTTATCCCTTCTTTCCTCTTATAAATAGGAGACGTGCCCCGCCTGAGGTTTTATCCAGGCACAATGAATACACGCGAAGCGACGCTCCTCCTCCTGTGGGAGACTTTATACATGTTTAATCTCATGCCTTGCTACTGTTCAATAATGTACCAACTTTTAAAAAAAGAGTAAGAATTAAATTGCAAAATTAATTTCTAAGTTTTATAAGCTTTTTATTAAGAAATGTTCAATAGCAACATCCCAGATAAAACACGCCGCCGATTATGGGTGAGGTTTAATGAGGCCCAGCCCTCTGCACTGGAATAGATGGGTTTTATAGTCGTAAGGAAGGACCTGGCCACTCGGTCTCAGCATCTCCCCTCCCAAAAGAATGTAAAAGACATGAATGGAACCTGGCCCAGTTCTCAATGTAGGAACTGAAAAGTGGTCTATCTTCTTCTTTTTTTAAATTTTGTTTATTTATTCATGAGAAACACAGAGAGGAGCAAAGACCCAGGCAGAGGGAGAAGCAGGCTTGCTGCAGGGATGGAGGCGGGACTCGATCCCGGGACCCCGGGGTCACGCCCTGGGCCCAAGGCGGACGCTCAGCCTCTGAGCCCCCTGTGGCCTATCTTCTGTAAAAATTAGGGTGACCAGCTGTTGCACGGCTCCCTGTACTTTCCAGAGTCAGTTACAGATCATCCCAAACACCCCAAAACACTGAGTCCCGGGCAGATCAGGATAGCGGGTGGCCCAGGTTCCCTGGGAAAGTGTGCGGCTCTGTAAGTGGGCAGCCAGACGGACTGTTAAGTCCTGAAGATTTTCCTACAAGACACTGCAGATCGTCTTCCTTCCCATCGGATTCCTCACCGGCCTGTGCCTTCCCGCGTCCCTGGCGTCTGGTGCTCTGAGCCACGGCGTGAGCCCGAGGCCTGGGTTTCTCTCCTCCTGTTATAAGGCGTTAGGATTTTATTCGTCCCCACAAGCTTATCCCGAAAAGGGACGTGCGGTGCCTGGTTTTGAGAGGGTTGGTTTCGCCTCCTCTGCTCAGGAGGCACTGATTTCCACAGCCACGTCATCTCGTCCGCTTCCGCTAAAGAAAATGTCCCATGGCACGATGTCAGAGGCGTTGGCCGGGGCAGAGTTTGCCGGCAGCCTCGGTCGCCCGGTGTCTGGCAGGCACCACAGCCCCGGGGGCAGGGAGCGCGTCCCCTCTTCCCTGTGA
This sequence comes from Vulpes lagopus, assembly GCF_018345385.1. Classification (NCBI taxonomy): domain Eukaryota; kingdom Metazoa; phylum Chordata; class Mammalia; order Carnivora; family Canidae; genus Vulpes; species Vulpes lagopus. Next base: position 33,012,666 of record NC_054847.1, on the reverse strand, counting down.
CCTCCCCCCTACCCCTAGCCAGGCTGCAGGCCTCAAGTCCCGCAGGGTAAGGAGCTAATTAGCCTTGAACCTTTACGGTCTTGAAAACCCGGCAAAGCTGGTTCGCATAATGCATGGGGCTGCTTCCCTTTGAATGTCACGTATAATTTTTTCAAAAAAAAAAAATCTTTGCCCTTATACTCACATTCCAACACTCTGGCCTAATCAGCTGTGTTATGTCCCTCGCCGTTGAAAAGAAAAATTGTCTCGGGCACACGGGCTGTGAAAATCTTCTTAGTCGAAAATAAGCCGCATGTGTCAGTTTTCATCTAGACGCTGAAATTTGCTTTCCTCTGTGCTTCTGAGAGTGGAAAAGCAGCTTCAAATCATCTTCCGTCACGTAGCTGTCCTTTTCGCAGGTGCAAAAGCATCGTTTCCTAGAAATGATTGAGGCTTGAGCAAACCGCCCTGAGCTGATAGATACAAACCCTATCCATCGGCAAAGAGGGCACTTTATTAAAGTCACTTCTAATCAGGTGTGTGTTTGAGCGTGTGCAGTGTGACCGTGCAGCACGTGGAACGGCCAACGGGATAAAAACCTTCAGAGAAAAATACTCGTTAGTGGGGGCTGCTGCCCTGCTCTTTCCCCCTCCGGGCGTAGGGGTCCTGACTGTGCGGTCCCGACCCTCAGTCCAGGTGTCCCTGGAGGCTCCTTGACTTGGGCACTTATGGTAGCCCGCCGACGGGATTCTGAGGCTACGTGTCGTCAAGAACGTGGGGTGGCCCCGTGCGCTCCTGCTGGGTTAGTGCTGCGAGAACATTGCCATCGGGGGACACCAGGCAGGTCTCAGGGCTGACCCTTGTGACTGCTGATTAGCAAGGGGCTGGGGGCTTGGGGTTGCAGGAGGCAGGAGTCCCTGTGCGTTCCCCTCGATCTATCGTAAGGATGCGCACTGACTGGCGCCGTAGGGCCGGCCGTCGTCCCGCTGCCTCATGGGCCTCGTGGGTCTCTCACTGCGGTGGGTTCTTCTCTCTGCTTTATTCTCTTCCCTCTATGGATAGAACTCTTTGACTTGCTCGAAATTTTCCTTCCCTCCTATGTTTGACTTTCACCTACATCTCTGGGCATCCTTCTAAATTCAGAACTTGGAGGCTACAGCTCGGAACGTTCCCGGGCTCAGTCTCCTTATTGTTCTGAGTTAAAAATCCCACATGACTCGGAGGGTTAAGGGTTTGAATACTAGTCTCTGCCACTAGAAGGGAGTTCCTTGAGCATGGGGATGATGTCTGGATCCGTTGTCACTATGCTGACAATGCCTAGCGCAAAACACGTACTGAGTGGGTATTTTACCAATACAGAAGTCATGCCAGGAAACGTCTAACATCTACTAATAAGAGGAAAAGTGGTTTTTAAGATCTCAAGATTTAATGACATTTTCCCATCAATGTCCAAATGTGCCCTTGGTTGACTGTGCAGCACCTCCCTTGAGTTTCCTTTTAGCAATCACCAGGACAGCTCCTCAAATGTGATATTTGCTACTAGATGTTAGAAATGCTATTATCTGCATTAAGTGGAATTTTAGGTCTCATTGACTAAACCCTAAAGTACAGGTAAAATGGATTTTTCATGTCATCTGCAGGAAATGTTTGATGTTATACTGGATGAAAATCAGCTGGAGGATGCGTGTGAACATCTGGGGGAGTACCTGGAAGCATACTGGCGTGCTACCCACACAACCAGTAGCACCCCCATGACCCCTCTGCTTGGAAGGAATTTGGGCTCAACTGCACTCTCACCATATCCCACAGCGATCTCTGGGTTACAGGTATTGTCACTTCCCACTCCTGTTGTTCCCGCCTTACGTTGAAGAGCTTCACTGGGGTGAAGACTGGGATCGTCCTTAATTAGAAGAGGGAAACACGAGTGGGAATCCTGTTAAAAAAATCCAAACTCTTGCCTCACCGTGATCTACCCGAGGCAAAGTTACCCACGGCGGCCCTTTCCATAGAACTTTGCTCTCTGTTAACATATAATGACTTTTCCTCAGACAAAGTCATCCCTCCTGTGTCTAAACTCCAACAGGACACTCGCTACCTACTCAGTGCCACTGTCCATTACTTCTCCAGGTCACTTCTTAAATTTCTTTATGTAAGATATTTTGGGGCAGATGGTCCTTTCTGACGGCCCTTAACTACTCCTGCCCCTGCCTGGCCTGTCCCCCAGCGTGGTCAGTACAGAACGTGCCCTCGAGGAGAGGCTCTCTATCTGGAAACAGTAACAGATCCCTTAGTTTTCTCAGAGGTAGTGGGCTCCCATCTTGGTCAGTGGCTATAGCAGGACCACGTAGGGAAGTTGGGCACCACGCTTCAAGAGCCTACTGGAATGTCGCCCAACCCACCGCTGGCTGAGGAACACGGAGGCAGCTGAGCCCTCTTGTATCATGACTAGTTTTATACTAATGGGTTATATAATGATAATCATGATTGGAGATCGTGTAGCGCTAACTCCAAGAGAAAGGGCACTCCCTGAGATGCTATTATGACCATATTACTTTGCTACAGAATTTCATCTTTGTAAGCAAAATAATTACCCTACAAACAAGTAACTTTTGAGGCTGGAAATGAACATGGGAGACGTGCTGCTGTAATATGGACTCTGTGCGCGCCGGGACTGCTTCTGGCCTGGTTTCACTGCCTGTGTGCTAGTCCAAGTGTAGCATCTCCGCTGCCTAGTTTGGATTGGCTCTGAATTGTACATGGTGGGATGAGAAATGGACGATGCGTGAAGCAGTCTGCTTCTATAATGCAGGTAGAAGCGAAATGCACTTTGTTTATGAATATAACAGTCCAGACTCATCACCTCAAAGACATCTACCTAGAGTGGCTTTCCAGTTTCACTTGAGTTATGTGATGCCCTTTATCCTGGAGCCTATTTCTCTTAGTGACGATGGGTATTTAATTGTCAGACTCCCGGCTGAGGTTAAAGGCACAGGATGTGGCTGCTGAATGATTTTCCTGCTGCGTGAAAGTACGTGTCCCTTAGAGGAAATGTGGCTGGGTCCTTGGTGTCATCAGGACCCTCTTTCTTAACTGAGGTGACCTAACTAAGCAGAGAGACACAGCAATGATACATGTATTCCCATGATTTGAAGAAAAATGTTGAATAACAGTTTCTGAGCCATCAAACAAGTGTTTGACAATATTCATTTCAATGAATGGTATTAAAGGAATCTAGTTTCCATCTGAAGGTAATTTTTGCTGGACATTTCAGTCAAGAAGTAAGAATTGTCAGTATCAGTTAGCCAGCTAGCTCCATAATTATTCTAGACTCCTTTGGAAAGAATATTTTTGAGAGCTTAGCATTTATGTATAATGAAGAAACAAACACATCATTTTATGGGAAGCACGGATTATAATTGCACGAAAATATTTTTTACAAGTATAAGGACCATTCAGCTACATAAAGGTGAAGTGTGTGACTTTGGGAGGAGAAAGATTTTATCAGCCAAAGAGAGAAATAAAATAGCAGATGCTATTCTGAACCTTAACTTATTTCCCAATAGTAAAATGATCCTAGTTTTTGCAGTAGAAGTGGAGTTATTAGGTCTTCCTAGATATGTTAAGTTCTGTTCAGCAGTGAACTTTCAATCCTCTATTTTTAATAGGAAGCATAATCGTGTAGCATGATGTAATTAAATTCATAAATTATCAGCATTTCAGTATCTTTGCATGTTGTGCCCTAGATGAACCAGATCTTCTGAGTAGGACGTTTGTGCATCAAAATGCTTTATTAAGTCAGATAGTTGGCATTTATGGTGCAGACCCTACTGTTGCACATACATTTGCATATTCCAGGTGAATTAAGTTAACACGATCTAATCAATGGACGATCTGATATTTTTAGAGTCAGCGTATGAGGCACAGCAACCACTCCACGGAGAACTCTCCAATTGAAAGACGAAGTCTAATGACCTCTGATGAAAATTATCACAATGAGAGGGCTCGGAAGAGTAGGAACCGCTTGTCTTCCAGTTCCCAGCATAGCCGAGATCATTACCCTCTCGTGGAAGAAGATTACCCTGACTCATACCAGGACACTTACAAACCCCATAGGAACCGAGGATCGCCTGGGGGATATAGCCATGACTCCCGACATAGGCTTTGAGTCTGCAGAAGCAAACAAAAAATTCATCTGTTGACAATTTGCCATAGCACTGCTAGGATAAACCAATCATCTTAACTTGGCAAGTACAGCACGGTATTTACTGTGCTTATGGGCTGTTGTCATTTGATGCTAAGCAAGGGGCAAAAAACAACAACAAAAAAGTACGTTATGCCCTTAAGTCTAGATGGTTATTAGATGCCCAGTCATACAGATATTTTTAAGCTCAGCATTTACATAACAGTACCTTTTGTTTTCTTCATTAGATTTAGACACATCGATTTGTAATTTAGGGTACTTATCAAGGCACATATAAAATAATTTCCCATGCTGGAAATTCCAAATGACCAGTTCCAGTTGGAACCAATTTATAAACCAATTCCTGTTGGAATTTGGGTGAATCGACTAGAAAGTCTACTTGAGCATGTTGCAGTCAATTTAAAAATCTGAAAAAAAAAAAAAAAAAAACAAGACCCACAAAAACAACCAAAAACCTAATTAATAAAAAAATCAAAATACCAAAAGAAGCCAAAACCCGATATGGTATTTATTTGCTGGAAGCTAAATTTACACTTAAAGTTGAAATGTATAAACATTTTAACATATGTTAATGTAGACAGAATGGCTTTTCAAACTCACCAAATGTATTGATAGTGCCAAAAAAAAAAAAAACCCCACCTCAAATTAATGCAGAAATTATACACTCTCCTCAGATTTTAATATTTTTGTTTCTCTACTGGCACAACTGTTGTATTCAAAGTGTTTTGCTTTTTGTTTAGTCACTACTGTTAGCTTGTTTGAAGTTGGCAAAAAAAAAACCTCAAACTTTCTTTAGCAGTGAGAGAGAACACTATAGAGAAGCCCAATCATAGGTGGTCACGGGAAGTGGAAAAGGGGTGTTGTTTCCCCTTTCCTCACTCTGAGCACAACCACATACATCCAGGAACCTGAAGTCAGTGAGGATGGGCACAGATCCTCCTGAGCACGAAGCTAAACATCTCCAGATGGGAATTCATCTCTCCAGCTTCCCACAAACATGGGCCGGTATTTCCTGCCAGCACAACTGCATATCTTTCCATTGCTCCATTCAGTCTCTGTCTTCGAATATGTGAATGTTCTAGCCCTTCCCCAAATTCTTTATAGTCATGCTAACGACCTGTTTTACATGGAATCATTCAATTTTGATATCGACAGCTGTGTTTATACAAAATGATCAAATGAAAAAAAATGTGAAAACAAATGATAAATTTAAAAGCTTGCAATAAAAAGTAAACTCATAAATTCAGAGTATATTTGAATCGTAATTAAAATTGCAGCATTTTTATTGTCTAGAATTATAAAGAATTTGGAGATTGAGCTGCCTTATTTCTAATGAACAGTCCTGTTCACCTGTTAAGTCTTGACAGTTTTTCCAGTGGCTATAATTATGAAATTGGTGACCTTCTGTCTTCTATTATCAAGGAAGCCTTAGATTCACTGTGATCCAAGGGATTACTGAAATTGACCCTTTTATACAATACGCAAATATCTTTCAGAAAAGACTCTTGTTTCTAAAAGTCCACAATGCATGCGTTTTTCTAAAGCCCCAGTAGGACCAGGCATAAAAATGCCTTTCTACTGGCACGTGTCAGGAGGCCTATATTTTGAAGAAAATAATAGTCGATTTCTATTACCCTATTTTCCTCCCAAGCCTCTCAATCTCTAGGCTTTCAAAGCATGCACCAGTTAAATGATTTTCCTGACCCATGAAACCAAGTTCCACATTCTCGATTGTGATACACACCTTGAACCGCGTCATAATCTCCCACATTCCCTCCCCTCCTGTTCACCATGCATAGTCCATTGTGACCCTCTTCAGCTGTAACTGTCTAAGTTATCTCACGTATTTGACACAATCGGAAATACGGGCTCAGTCAGTTGTAAAGGTTAACATGTAATATTGGCCTGTGAGGTTCTTTTGTCATCTAGTGAAGCTTACGGAACTTTCAGTTAAGACATTTGAAAGAGCTGTATCCATTAGACACTTCAATAAACATATAACCTGCCATTACTGAATACTTGGTTAGAGCACAGAAGAGCATTTTCCAGCAAACGAAATATATTTATTACATGTACAGCACATATTTGCATGAGAAAGAAAACATTAGCCAAAACATTTTTCTATATGCTTTACTGGTTTCTTGTTTGTGCGCATTAAAGTATTTAATTGCAAAGAGTGCACCAAGGTGATAAATTTAGACTAGACAGCTGTTCAGCTTTTTCTGTAGTAGCATTAGCAATTTGGTCATTTAACTACTTTAAGATACTTACATTTTATGGCAGGTAGCTGCAACAGCATTTACATATATTTCCTAGTCAGCAAGATTACCATATTCTTTCAATTTTTAAAGACCACTTGTTTTTAAAATCCTCTCAAAGCCTTGTTTCTAAGTCTTCCATGTCACGCTGATAAAGAGAGAGGTCCATTCAATATCTGTGCACAAAACCAATCTGTCATTTGCCATCAAGTATCCGTACCTGTTCTGCTTTGCATTCTTATTCAAAAGCTAACAATCGTGGAAAGGGTAAAATATATATTTTCTTGATGGATATATTTAAAATTTTACGTTGACTTGGCATATTCTTTTCCATTCCTTTTGTAAAAAGTTTATCTTCTCCAAGTAAATAAGAGATATACATTTTCCTTTTTTAGTGTTAGAGTTTACTGTGTAAATGATGCTAAAATACAGATATATACGAAATGAAAGTTTTATTTTTGCCAAACATATCAAGCAACTTTGAAAAATACATATTCCACAAATACTTTGTTTTTAACTGATTTCATTTCAAAATAGCAAATGATAAGCAGAAGAAACAAGTCTTACAATGTCTTGAGGCTGTTTTACCTTGTAGAAGTCACATATTCCGTAACTTCAGTCTATGTAACATCAGAATATGTAAGTTACATATTCTGTGATTTCAGTCTGCGAACATGTAACACTGTAGACTCATGTGACAATGTGAAAATGTAGTTCTGGGGGAAAAAAAAAGAATGCAGTTTGTCAGTCCTGATGTTAATTCTCAAGGCTATAATGTGACTCCAGTATTATAATCAATGATGTTATCTTGTTTACTCCAATATTTAAAGCAACACTTGGAAATGTTTATAAATGACTGATGATTCTCTCTTATCTTTATACAGTTCTATTGGAAAGCATATTGAAATTAACAATTTGGACTGATAGCCTTTCCTAATAAGAGAGTCTTAATTACGTGACAATATGTCATTGCACTTAGTCCTTAATGAAATGAATTTTTTAAATGTAAAACAAATTCTAAGAAAATTATTTGTTCCCTTTGAATAATTTGTTAATTACTTTAATTATTATTGTTGTTGCTGTTTGCAAAATGTATTTTTGGAATGTTAACCTCTTTTCATACCTGCATACTTGAACTTGTCTTTTTGTGTGGGGGCCTTAAAATTCATAACAGGAAGCTAGGGCAGTGAAAGGGAGGGAGAGAAGGAAATTACGCCGAGAGATGGCTTGCAAATCTAAGCCCTGAATGAACATATCATAAAATGTTGTTAAGACCCAGGATGTCAGTCAAGAATGTTCCTAGGCAACCTTAATTTGCATGCTAGCATAATATTTTAGTTATACAATTTTATTTTGGTATTTGCTAAAAAATAAAAATTAGTGATGCCACTGTAGAAATTGCCCTATATATTAACATTTATACTACCTCTTCTCTAGAGAAGACAACTGTCTTTTAAGAGAAAAACACTTTTCAATAAGTAGTGATCAGATTTATTATGCTTGTTGCTAACCTAGCTGCAAAGCTAAGTGCATAAATCCTTAAAATATACTTTCCCTTTAAATTTTAAACTGTTTCCAGAGTACTCGTCACCCCTCATTTCTTCCATGTTGGTGAAGTTTTCTTTGAATTGGTTCACAGTTTATCAGGACGCAAGGTTAATTTAAGAAATCAGTCATCATAGGGGACAAAACACACTGCAAGGGAATTGCCCCTGTATGCAGTTTGTTTTAATATCTAGCTCTAAGCCTAAAAGAATGGATCCAAAAACTTGATATTTAAGTGCAGCTGGTTTGAAAATTCAAATTTTTGTTTATCCTTAATGTTTCCTGTGGCCAGTTAGCCATTTCCTAGATAAGGTATGCATTATCTTGGACTCCCATGTCATTGGAGTAAACTTCATACAGATGTTTTAAATAAATGGGAATGTACCCCTTACTTCTTTTATATTTCTGCCTTTGTGTTTCATGACAATGTTGCATGTTGTTTTCTTTTTAATTATATAAAATTCATCATTGAATGACTATATGAATGACATTATAGCAAATTCTGTAATAAAATTTGTTTTATTAGTTCCTCATATCTTTAAATATTGTTAATACTCTGTTACTAAGTTACTTCCTCCAACTGTGTCTATAGGGCAGAGAACAGGCCACCTCTTCTACATGATAATTATGATCAAACCAGTCAATACGATAGTTGTCAGCAGACAGCAAAGATAACATTTTTGTTGTTGACTTAAACAGTCAAATTAGTCAAAATAGTAAAACTGGGTTATATGGACAGAGAGCTACAGCATTCAAAAATTACTTTTCAAAGATTTCTTCTTTTCTTAAAATGAACTTTCTCAAGTGAAATACATCCTCTTCTAGCAACCATCTTTATCTTTTTGTGGATGGTTTAATCCCAAATACTTCCTGTAATTGAGGGACAGTATGAGGTGACTAGAAAATATCTCATCAGATCATGTCGAGCAGAGGCTGTAACTCTCACTTACCACGAGAAACTTCTAAATAAGAGTGAACAGCAAGAGTGTTGGAGAGTCATAGTTACATAGGAAACTTTCCTTTGTTTCTTTTGATGTATGTAAAATACTTGTAGAAAGATAGAAAATGTTCCTAACATCGTCTTTGAAGATTATAAGGGGTTAAAACCAGAGCTATGTGAGAACCCAGAGTGGCTGGCCTCTAGCTTTTTAATACTTTGTAAGTATTCTTGGTTACGTTTTGAACACTCAAATTTCTTGACAAGTGGCTGTCTGTGTTTATGTAGCGGCCACCCTGGCCCTACTTGCATGCCATTTCCACACACTTTTAACTGAAGTCAGTGTGAATTCTGTATGCATAAGGATGTATCAAAGATGCAGGACCATTAATGCTATATTGTTGCATACTATTTTTCATATGCCTTACAATATTTTCTGGGAAGTTATTAAAATGGGAGCATTTTATTGCCAAAATAAATCTATGTTGTTACTACTTATCTGCATTAGCAGTAGAAAAATAAATAATGTAGCAAAACGTATATTGTATAGTACAAAATTATAAAAGACATATATTTTGCCAATAATATGAAAATAGATCGAGGAGAGAGAGGAGAAACACATTTGTTATAGCACAAACTTATAACGAAATCCACTGTTAAATTCGGCAGTCATATTTTTTAAGAGCATATAGATTTAACTCTAAGTTTTATCAGATTTATTTCATCTACCATCTTTTTAACTTGCTGCTTGATACTTTTCCAGCAATTTACTTCATAGCCTTGCAATCTGTGGATGTAATTTATTTTACTTTATTCCCTTGCATAAAAATTATTAAATGTTATTTTGTGATGAGACTCATACTATACTGTTCTTATTTCTGCTCCTTCAGTAACAACTATAAAAAGTAATGGCAAGTGAGCTCATTGTGCTTCTCTAAATTTTGGACATGTTTGAAATGCTTTGTATTTTTCACAGCCTAAAGTCAGAATGATAAATAAGATGTCCCAATAACAACAACAAAAAAAGTAAAGTATTTAGGGATTCTTCAATTTGTTTTGTACTGAATACTATTTTGAAACATAAGTTTAATGCCATTAGCTGTTTTTTTTTTGAAGGGGTGGCGGGAGGGGAAAACATGAATTTATTAACACTAAAAATAGTGTTAGTTATTTTTAACACTAAAAATAGTAAAAAGGCAAGTTGATGTAAAAAGATTTTACCAATTACTCTGAGGGCTGTTGGAATCCCAAGCTATTGCTATATCTCCAGGTACAAGTGGAAAAAAAAATATTGCCTTTGTCAAATATTTTTTTCCTTTTTTTGAATTTTAGTTACTTATTTTAATAATTTACCCCCTTTTATTTTTCTTATATAGGTAAATGTGTAGCATTCTACAAGGCATGCTGGGTAAAATATACTATGCAAATGTGTACAGTGCTGCATGTTTTGTTCTCCCTCTGCTTTAGTGGCTTTAAAGAAAAAAAAATGTGTTGTTATTTTTGTGAACAAAAACATTTAACAAAGAAAATGCAGAGTGCATGCATAGAGTATCCTAATTTCTATGGATTTGTTTTATGGAATTTAAATGTGTACAAAACAACTGCATTAATTTTTTCTTTTGTATAATAAATGAGAAAACACTAAAACCAGCGTTATACCTCTCCTTTATATTACTCTAAAAATAGATATTTATATTTACATCATTCTAGAGGTATGTTCCTATACCTCTTGCAGGGAAAAAAGGTCTAAACACTCTCACAACACGGGTTAGTTAAATGATGATTTTCTGAATACTCTGCTAGGTGCTATGAGTTATTACAAAAGAGTATTATATTAGGAAAGGGGCGTAAATTAAATACAGACCTGCAAAATAGAATATATTAAAATACATATGCAAAATAGGATCGAATACAATATAGAAAAATAAACTAGATAAGCTAGAAACCCCTGCGTGACACGTGTGGCAGTTACCGGCCGTTTCCATCTGTATCCTGTGCCCATTAGTGTTCCACGGAGGGCGTTAGGACTTGACGTTTCGTGTGCTCAGTGTCAGCTCACCATACTATGACTTGATGGACAGGGGACTTTTCTTTGATCATGGCGCACAAGAAGTCCAAAAGAAACGTGTCCTGTGTTGACTGTTATCATTGTGCTAACATCACACGATGACTTCTTGCAGCCAAGCAATTTCACAAATATTATTTAATTCATCTGATCATCCTGGGAAATGGACAGGGCATAGATTATCAGCCCTGACTACAAGTGAGGAAACCAAAGATCATTGTAACTTCTCTCTGCAAAGTATTTTCATCGAAAAATACGTGTATCAAATACTTTTAAGCCGGTAGTCATGGAAGCGTACAAAACAACTCCTGGAATACAGGAAATGTTGGCTGTGCCGTGAATGCACTTTAGACACTGGAGAAATGCTCTACGGGGCTGGCCGAGCGAGGGAGGCATTTCAACCAACATCCTGAAACTCCCAGAAGGAAGAACTGCGGCTCACTGCAAGGACGCCCTCAGCCTGCCCACGTGCTGAAGCCCCCTCCCTGGCCATCAACACGTCTCTACTAAGAGGACGGGTTGTGCAGGAATGTTGTTGTCCCGTCATAAAACACGCAGATTAGCACGTGGTTGGACTGCAGAGCACAGCTCTTGCCGTGTTTAAGGCCCGTTTCTGACACTGACCAGCTATGAGCTTGGGGCAATCGCCTCACTTGCCAGCACTCCAATCTGTTTTTGTAGAGCAACTCTCCTTGTGGTTACAGGTCCCATTCCCTTGTTTCTTTGTCCAGTAATTTTTTATTGGATTCAAGATATTGGAAATTTTCCATTGGGGATGACTCGGTCTCGTAGTCCTCTAGAGAACGCTGGACTTGTTTTGACAGGCAATTGTATAGGAGTTTGATCCTCTCACGATTTGTTTTTAAGCTCCTTTAGGACTGGCCTAGAGTAGGACCTTTTTCTTAGACTCATACAGCTCCTCTTCCAAGGTCTCTGGGATGTCTACCGAGAGTCCCCAGTAGGTAGGGGGTGCTCTTCACTCTGATCGAAGGAAGGGAACTCAAATGATTGCTGGCCTTTAGTAAGCTCCAGGAATTACATTTTGCACAGCTCCCTGGTACTTGTTTTTTTCTTAGAAATTGTTATTGGTCCAGCCTCATGGGGTTTCTGCACAGGTACAGGTTGATAGGCAGCCAAAGACTCAATGGCCCGACGCAAGCAGGTTTCTGGAGCTTTCCTCTGTATAGCTCCCTCCTTTCAGCCACTCCATTTCACAGCTACCTTGATCTCTTGGAACACTGATCTACACCTTCAATTCAAGGAGACGTCTAGACTCAATCTGAGTTCCCATCCCCGCTGTCACTGGCTAGGAATTGCCTCCAGGCAGAAAATCCAGGTAATGGTCAGACTTAACCGCATTTGGGTCTCTTATCAGGGATCACAATCCTATGCTGTGTGTTGCCCAATATCTGAAAACAGTTGTTTTCTATATTTTGTTCATCACATCGCTATTATCATGGATAAATTAGTCTTTAAAAATTTCTATAAGTCTATTTTCACAAATAGCTTCATACTACTCCATAAACATTTGCAATCACTTCTATAGGAGTTCCAAATTTGTATTTCACCTATGGGTCCCTATGCTTGGACAATATTGTATTAGGCAAATCCTTTTATTCTTTGTCCTTTTTTAAAGAGACACTTAGAAAATAATCTGGGAAACCAAGCCTTCATTCCACAAGTTAATATGGACGTGACAACCACTTAATAAGTGGACAGAGATATGTGGACGGTTTGCAAAATGTCCCAGAGCTGCTAAAAGCACCACGTGCAAGAATGGAAATATTAAAGAGTTGATGTAAATGAGTTATGCAAACAATACTGTTGTTTTTCTAAAGCAGCCATCGAGAGTACTTTATTATGTAAATATAAGCATAACATAAAATATATTAATATAGTAATTTTCTTTCTCTTCATATGTCTCCTCTAACTTTGCCTTTTCAACCATAAGCCCCCCCCCCCAAATTAAAGGACTTTTTTCTTGTAGTTGTTCAAAAAGAGACATGTTTTAGTCATCAGTGCTGCCCTTTGCTTTATAGGTACAAATTTTCTAGCTCAGTTAAGAACTGTAGACTCTCAAGGTCTTACTTGTATTTTTTTAAATATATATTGACAGAAGATATTATATGGCCAGTAGATTTGGGGTGAAAACATGTAGTTTATTGTTGATTTTGTTTAATTTCATTTTGCTTTTGAGGATCGAGAGTCAGTACAGCCCAACAGTGCCTTTTATAGCTTCCTCACTTTTTTTTTCCTCTCCTTTTTTTTTTCTTTTTTCTTTTTTAAATCAAAGTTAAGGAGAATAGAAGGGCATGGAGCTGTCTCTGATTTCTCTGTGAAAGAGAAGTAAACAACCTTAGTTCTTTTTTCCCACCTCTTGCCTTTAACAAGAGTAGAGGCTAGTTAATTGTCAGATTATCAGATGATTATATCATTGGATGACCTAGAAGCAAAGAAAGGCCTTAGAGACAAACCTACTACATTTCCATATGTTAAAACTGAGGCCTAGAGAGGTTAAGGAACTTGCCCAGCTGAAAAAATAACACCTGTCAGTAGAACCTGGTATCACCTAACCAGGTGACGCCCTTCCATTCTAGTTCTCACCACATGCCCCAGAGCGGAGGGCTAAGCACGATGTGACACTTGCGTAGCATGGGACACAGCTATTCTAGGTGTGCAGACAAGACGACTGGAAAGCAGAGAAAGTATTTGACCAGCTGTTTAACCAGTTTGCAATAATGGGAATGACAGCTGGAAAGGCTCGTTGGGGCCACATTCCGGAGGAAAGGGAGTATCGAGGGTATCGAGGGTATCGGGCTCTCCTAACCTGTGAGTGGCGCTTGGGGCCACTCGGACTTCGAGGCGGAGGGAGGCTGCAGGAGGCGGAGCCGCAGGGCCACTGGCCTGGGTTCTGGAGGGACCTGGGGCTCGGTGCAGGGGGGATGCGGGATCGGGGCTGCAGGGCTGCGGATGCGGAGCCGGGGCTACGGGGTCAGGGATGCGGGGTGGGGGATGCGGGGCCGCGGTTTCGAGCTGGGGATGCGGGGTCGGCGCTGCAGGGTCAGGGATGGGGGGCCGGGGCTGCGGGTACATGGTCAGGGATGCGGGACCAGGGCTGCGGGGTCAGGGATGCGAGGCTGGAGTTGCAGGTGGGGCCGGGGCTGCGGGACCGGGGCTGCGGCGTCGGGGCTGCGGGGTCAGGGATGCAGGACCAGGGACTACGGGGTCAGTGATGCGGGGCCGGGGCTGCGGGGTCAGGGCTGCGGGGCCGGGGCTGTGTGGCCGCGGATGTGGGGTCGGGGCTGCAGGGTCAGGGATACAGGACCGGGGCTGTGGGGCCGGGGATGTGGGGCCAGGGATGCGAGGCTGGAGTTGCAGGTGGGGCCGAGGCTGCGGGACCGGGGCTGCGGCGTCGGGGCTGCGGGGTCAGGGCTGCAGGACCAGGGGCTGCGGGGTCAGGGCTGCGGGGCCGGAGCCGCGGGGCCGCGGATGCGGGGTCGGGGCTGCAGGGTCAGGGATGCAGGACGGGGGCTGTGGGGCCGGGAATGCACCGCTGAGGATGCGGGGCCAGGGATGCGAGGCCAGAGTTGCAGGCGGGGTCGGGGCTGCGGGGCCGCGGCTGCGGGGTCGGAGAAGCGCGGCCAGGGATGCGCGCCAGGCTCGCCATCCATATTTATATCCCAGCTCGGTGGAGGAGCCGCAGGGAAAAACATCCAGCGGCCGGAGGGAGCTTTGGGAGCCGAGTCGCAGGGGCAGCCCGCGCGCCCGCCCGCCGCGCCCCCCGCGCCGCCCGCGCCGCCCCAGCGCCCCCCCGCGCCCCCCGCGCCCCGCCTATGCAAATACGACGGCCCGGCGCGCCCAGGCCCCGCCCCTCCGGCCGCGCGCCTGCGCCCTGGCGCCCCGCCCCGCCCCGCCGCCCCGCCCCGCCCCGCCCGCCCGCCCGCGTGGCCGCCACCGCCGCCGCCCGGAGGAGCTGGGGGAGGACGGTGGCCCGCGAGGCTCGTCGCAGACAACGCGGCGGCGATGTCCGCGAGCCCGGCGGGTGCCGCGGCGGCAGCGGCGGGGCCTCGCACGCGGCAGGGCGGCCTGGGCTTCGGCCTCCCCGCGGTTCCCAGGAAGCGACCCGGCGGCCGGCGCGGGGGCAGCAGCGGCAGCAGCGGCGGCGGAGGCCCCGGCGCGAGTCCCGCCTCCCCTGCAGCCTGAGCCGGCGGAGGCCAGGCGGCCCGGGGCGGGGGGGGCTCCGCCGCCCGAGGATGGGAATTCTGCTCACCAGGATCTGGAGGCTGTTCAATCACCAGGGTGAGGGCGCGGGCGGGGGCTCCCCCTACTTCCCGAGGGCGGCGGCGGCCCGGGCCCGGCAGCGCCGTCTCCCCGGGTCGCGGAGGCCCCGACGTGCCGAGGGCCCGGGGGAGCGCGTCCTGCACCTGCATCCGCCCTGCGACCTGGGCCCGCGCCGGCCGGGTGACCCGCCCACGGAGCGCAGGAGCGGCGGGGAGCGCGAGGGTGCAGTGGCCCCGGACCCGGCTCCGCGACCCTCCCTGCGCTCCGTCCCGGTCGGCGGCCCCGCGGAGGCTCGCGTGGGAGAGCGAGCGCACCTGCCTGCGGGCGACCCCAGAGGGGGGCGTCGGGGCCTGTGTAGGGACGTGCAGGCTGCGGCCCCCGCGGAGGCTCCCACAGGGCGAGCCCACCTGCCTGCGGAGCGTCCCTAACCGGAAGTCGTCGGGGGCCGCTTAGGGACGTGCCGGCTGCGACCCCTGCGGCCCCTGCGGAGCTAGCGCACTTGCCTGCGGGGCGACCCTAAGCGGGGGGCGTTGGGGGGCCCATGTAGGGGCGTGCCCGCTGCGGCCCCCGCGGAGGCTCCCACAGGGCGAGCCCACCCTGCCTGTGGGGCGTCCCTAACCGGAAGTCGTGGGGGGCCGCTTAGGGACCTGCCGGCTGCGGCCCCTGCTGAACGAGCCTACCCTGCCTGCGGGGCGTCCCTAAGCGGGGGAGGCGTCAGGGGTCCCACATAGGGACGTGCAGGCTGCTGCCCCTCGGAGGCTCCCACAGAGCGAGCCCACCTTGCCTGCGGGGCGTCCCTAACCGGGGGCCGTCGAGGTCGTTGGGGGGCCGCTTAGGGGTCTGCCGGCTGCGACCCCTGCGGCCCCTGCGGAGTGAGCCCACCTTGCCTGCCGGGCGTCCCTAACCCGGGGCATCGAGGTCGTCGGAGGCCGCTTAGGGACCTGCCGGCTGCTGCCCTCGCGGAGGCTCCTACAAGGCGAGCCCACCCTGCCTGCAGGGCGTCCCTAACCGGGGGCATCGAGGTCGTCTTCGGGGGCCGCTTAGGGACCTGCCGGCTTCCGCCCGGGGCCTGTGGCAGCCTACCACCCAAGCCAGCGCAGGTGGGGTTCCGCGGGCACCTGCCTGCTTCTCACGCGGGCTGCTTGCGCTGGGCTCGGCTCCGACGCGGCTGGAAGTGCGGGTCTGGCCCACTAGGACGTGCTACAGGGCGATGGTCTACACCTGAGGACAGGGACGCGGCTTGAACAGACCCCGTGGCCCCTGGATGCGGCATAGTACGGGGTGCTCGCTGGTCGCTGGTTTCTGTCTTAGAGTCAAGTTGGAGGGTTTTCATTTCTGCCATCGGTAACTTAGTGTGCTTTTGTCTTTGGGGTCAGCTGATGTTGGTGCCACATCCCAGAGCTTTCCAGTAGAGACAGGAGCGGTGGCATCTGTTAGGGTTGCTGTGTCCCGGCTTCCTCCTTCGTGATCCAGCAGCTCCTGTAAGAAGGTGATGTAGGCCGCCGGGGGGCTCAGTGGGTGAGCTTCTGCCTTTGGCCCAGGTCGTGACCCCGAGGTCCCGGGATCCAGTCCCACATTGGGCTCCCTGCATGGAGCCTGCTTCTCCCTCTGCCTAGGTCTCTGCTTCTCTCTGTCTCTCATGAATAAAATTAAATATTAAAAAAAAAAAAAAAAGAAGGTGATGGGAAGGCAGCAAACCCAAACTTGCAATTGCTTGTGTATCTAAAAAAGAAAAAGGTAAAAAACAAAAACAAAAATAAAAAAGAAAAAGGTGGTAGTGTAGATCACATGACCCAGTGGAAGAGCAATATTTTTTTTTTTCTCCAAGGTATTTTATTTATTTTTTTCTTAAAGCACGGGCACACAGGCCGGGAGGAGAGGGAGAAGCAAGCCCCGCAGAGCAGGGAGCCCATGCAGGACCTTACCCCAGGACCCTGGGATCCTGACCTGAGCTGAAGGCAGATGCTTACCCCGCTGAGCCCCCCCGGGTGCCCTGGGAACAGCAGTATTTCAAGTGATTTCTCTGATACAGGGATTTTTCATAAAGTGGAGAAACCCAGTTTTAATCTGCACTGGCTCTGGCTGGCTGTTCCTGTTGGAAGAGGGGAAGCGAGATCCCGTCCTGTAGTTGGGTCTAGATGTTCCCAATGTAGAAAACACCAGGGATCTTGACTGAGTGGCTGTGGACCTTACAGATCTTGAAAAAGTAATCTCGAGGTCTCAAGAATGGAACTGTACAGTGCGGTACAGTTGGTGGTGGTTGATGGTAGATAGGATCTATTCTGGTTTTAACCTCCTTAATTTTTGTATTATTGTTAGTGAAGCTAGTATTTCAACTCTGCTATGAAATTTATAGTGATTGTCGGTTGAGCTCTAGTCCTGTAAGAAGAATGAAGTATCTCTTTCTGTTTCGAGTCAGTGATAAAATTATTTATGTCTGTAACTTAAGAATGAATTAGCTTTGCCAATAGCTCCTTGCAAGTAGTAAATAATGAGGATGTTATTACATCATTACTACTAAAAATTGCTAATAGCGGTGTTCTTATTGCCCGTATTTGTGGTTATTTTTGACTGGGCACTTATTTCAGTGTTGGAAAATTAATAGTAAGAGGAACTAATGCAGTTAAGTTTTAGAAATTTAAATCTCAAAATATCGTGAAGATGTGAATAAACTATTCTGCTAAGTGATGTGATTATCATCAGTAGGGTCACTTTTCAAAATATTCACCATTAAATCTAATGTCAGATACTTGGTGGCCTTTGGGTACTTTTAAATTGGAAATATATAAGTCACATATATATAAATATATATGTCATATGTGTCAGATATATCTTGGATGCTTTATTTTACACTCAGAAGATACATAACACAATCTTGTGTTCTTTGCACCTAAACTCTTGGAAGGAAGATTGTAGGGGATTGCAGAATTGGCCATGCTAATGAAACTTAATCCATACCATATCGCTCTTTTCTGAAACACCTTTAGAATAATTTCAATTTAAGCATCGCTTGGCTGAGTGCACAGTGAAAGCTAATTGCATCCTGCCCAAACTTGAAAAACCAGAGGTTGCCTTTAGGTGATGTTTAGGTTCAGTAGAATATAAATTTTGTGTTAGATGCTGTTGTATCCATCATTTAAAAGGGGGAAAAAACCCATTTCAACAGTTCTTAGCAGTTATTCTTTCCCCAGAAGAAACTGAGGTTCCAGTGGAGCAATTCTCCGAGGCCACACATAAATGCCAAATTAAATCACCGAAAAAATATGTTGCAGACATTGGTCTTATTAAAGAAGAGATTGGGGGGCGCCTGCGTGGCTCAGTCATTGAAGCGTCTGACTCTTGATTTCAGCTCAGGTCTTGATCTCAGGGTTGTGGGAGGGAGTCCCGTGGAGGGCTCTGTACCGTCTCCGCGCTGGGCGTTGAGCCTGCCTCAGCTTCTCTCGCCCTCTGCCCTCCCCCACCCCGGAAAAAATAAGAAAATAAAGAAGCGATTGGCATAATTTTTTTCTTTGATTTTCTTCCCTGTTAATTATTTCTCAGTTACTAAGCTACAAGCCTTTATTACATTAGGACTTTGAAGAGTTGCCACTCGTGTCTTTTAATATAGAAGGGCTGTGATCAGTGGTTTATTAAATATTTTTGAGCAGCTGTTTGTGCCAGGAATTGTTGTAGGTGGTGGGGATAAAGCAGGGAACAAAACACACAAATCCTCCCTGCCTTTATGGAGTGTTCATTCTAGTGTGGGGAGACAGAAAATAAGTTAACCCCATCCCTATAGATAAAATAATAGCAATTAACATTAGCTGACTTGTGCAAGGTGAGGTTCTCTTTTTTTTTTTTTAAGATTTTATTTATTTATTCATGAGACACAGAGAGAGAGGCAGAGACCCAGGCCGAGGGAGAAGCAGGCTCCCTGTGGGGAGCCGACGCGGGACTCGAACCTGGGACCCCGGGGTCACGCCCTGAGCCCAAGGCAGAGGGTCAACCACCGAGCCCCCCGGGCATCCCCCAAGGTTATGTTCTAAGTGTCATACACAGATTGGTTGATTCAGGCTTCACTTAAATTTATTCGTTACGACAACACTGTGAGGGACAGCGCAACACTTGTTTAAGGCTCCACGGTTAAGAGATCGGCCTGGGATTGTGACGTGGGTCATCTGGTGCTGTGGTCAGTGTTCTTTTAAAACAGAAAAACTGTAGTAGAAGGATTCACGTTAGGGCGGCCGAGGTGAACTAGGAGTGAGTGGTGAGGTCTCCTTGCTGACGGCCGTGTGACAGGTGGCAGTCCCTGGAGAGGACTAGGTCGCGGGGAGTGTCGAGGCCGCCGCTGGGGCCCCGGGCGTGGACTGGGACCATAGGCTCGGCTGCCGTCGTCCTTGCAGGTAGGGTGAAGCTGGGTGCTGCCAACACTTGCCTTCCCGCCGCGCCGGCAGCCCGCGGGTGGACAGGCTGGGGGATGCGGCCTCAGGGCTGCGACCGACCCCGGCAGGAGGCCCTCCCCAGGATGCCTCCCAGAGCTCCCCGCAGCCAGGAGGGAGGACTTCAGCCCAGCAGGTGCCCATGCCAGGCCCGGTGAGGTCCGCGGCCCCCTCGGGCCGGGCCGCTCGCGCAGCCAGCGGACTCTCTCGGGGACCGACAATACCGTCAGCCCTCTACTCATTACAGTTATTTTTTATTAGCCAATCCCTCATTACTTTGCTCCTCTTTAACAGTTATTTTCTTTATATTAAACTTTGCAAGTTCAGATCATTGTGTGGTCTCTCTTTCCTGACTGCGTCCCTAACCATGCCGTGTGTAGTCATCCCTTTCATTCAGCAGCCTCTCAGTGGGAAACAAGTTTTCTTTTTCATTTTTCCTGAAACCTCACTATCACTGTATACATAGCAAGTTTGTTTTCAGACTTTTGTCTTGATACTTTTAGATTTTGAAAATTGAATTTTTAATACCAAGTGACCTGATCAGACCTTTATATCTCCCAGATCTGGTTTATTTCTTTTTTTTTTTTATATAAATTTATTTTTTATTGGTGTTCAATTTGCCAACATATAGAATAACACCCAGATCTGATTTATTTCTGTGTACCCTATTAAGCATATGCTCTTTCTAGGCTGTGTTCTAAGGATTGGAAGAATGATAGAGAATATGACAAATGGATGTTTTGTTCTATATAAGATAAAATTAGGGTTTCATATAGTATAGATATGAGGTGAGAATGAAGAATCAGGATGACTCTCAACTTATCTGCCTTAGTATTTGTGTTTTTTTACTTTGATGTGATTTACAGAGATAGAAGCCTTCCAGGGTGACAGTGACATCTTCTTATTTAATTTACTGACTGGAGGAGCATATCTTGACTTCTAGAACCTGACAATGACTGGAACTGATAGGCTGCCTGGGCGATTCGAAAGAGAGGGAAGTGCGGAAACAGGAGCATTTTCATGACAAAACAGTAAAAGTAAATGATAATTCAGAATTCTGTCCAAGCATTATAACAGTGGGTAGTTGTTTGGGGTTATCTGAATAACTGTTAAGAATGCTGTGGCATAGATACCCCTTTATTTATTTAATTTTTAGAAATATTTTATTATTTATTCCTGAGAGACACAGGGAGAAAGAGGCAGAGACACAGGCAGAGGGAGAAGCGGGCTCCTTGCAGGGAGCCCGATGTGGGACTTGATCCCGGGACCCCGGGGTCTCGCCCTGAGTCACCCAGGCATCCCATGGCATAGACTCTGTAAAAGAAATGTCATACTAAACACTAGATCTGTAATGAATCACATGCATCAAAGAATTGGAATAGCTAAAAGTTTTACTACGTTTTCCCGTAATAACATTATCTCCTATTATGCATGTTGTATTTTAGGCTTTGCAGCATATTTGTTTTGGAGTAGCTTAGAACACTCTTTGGTTACAATTTTTTTTTCTTTTTTTTTTTTGGTTTTGTATAGAATTCTGTTCCATGTTGGTAATGGGAAGAATAGGCTGAGGTGGTGAAGGAGCCTAAGGATTTCCAAAGGAAGTTAATACAGTATTAGAAAGGCTGATGGCCCTAATGTGAAGATGGATTTATCAAGTCATTGCAGCCTGTGAAATACTGCCTCTGATGGGATTCCATGTTCCCCAAGTAATCTGATTTTAATTCAGCCACCCTCCAGCCTGTGACTTTTTCTTAGGGAGAGACTGCACTGGTCAGGTGGTCTCGAGCATTTGGTCTCATTATATATGACTCGTTCTGGCGTTCTTGTTTATGTATCAGTGTGTGAATTACCTTCTCTGAGTCCTACTCGGAGATAGTAGCAGGTTGAGTTTGTGGACCTCGGAGAGGAAGGGCCGTACAGTAGGCACATCCGTCAGGGAAATGTCACCCGATGAGGCCTTTCGGTGGTCATGCAACTGAATTTACCTTAGCATGCCCTCTACATGTTATTAACCCTTTCTTTAAAATAAGTGTCATCTTTGTGTCTGATAATTTTCTCAGTTCCTTTGCCCTAGTCACCTCTGAAGTGAGAGTGGGCCCTGAATCTTTAAAAATTTTTTAAAGAGCCTATATGGGGGAAGTGTTGTCCTGTGCCTTTATAACCCTAGTGGTTCTAAGCTGCCCGCCCTTTTTTCAAATAGACCAGTGATTGGATTAAATGGATTGTATTGAAACTCTATTTACTCCATCGTCCATTTTTTTGTATGATAGGAATTCCCCTCCATAGTAAATGGCAACTATTTGGAAAACCCTGCCATCTGACTGAAAAGGCTTTTCTTAAAGATAT
Organism: Vulpes lagopus; assembly: GCF_018345385.1. Lineage (NCBI taxonomy): Eukaryota > Metazoa > Chordata > Mammalia > Carnivora > Canidae > Vulpes > Vulpes lagopus. The sequence continues at coordinate 32,990,636 of NC_054847.1, read as the reverse complement.
CCTTACTGTGAGGTGTTATGAACCTCAAATTATTGATTTTTTTAAAGATTTATTTATTTATTTATTCATGATAGAGAGAGAGGCAGAGACACAGGCAGAGGGAGAAGCAGCCTCCCTTCAAGGAGCCTGACGCGGGACTCGATCCCGGGACTCCAGGACTGCTCCCTGGGCCAAAGGCAGGCGCTAAACCGCTAAGCCACCCAGGGATCCCCAAATTATTGATTATATTTATGTTCCTCATTATTTATAGAATGAATATTAATTGGTTAAATATGTATTGAGTACTTTGTGCCAGGAAAAGTTGTAGTTACTGGGATTATAAAGATGAATAGCATGGGATCTGTAGGCTTGAAAGGTGCCTCATTAAGCTTTGAAGGCTAGTGTATGTGTCAATAATTATAAGTGTGACATTAGAGGTATTTTAGAAAAGCCCGAGAAAGTGGGGGGGTGGTTTCTGGGGAAAATTAATTTAAAAGATTAGTAGGAATTCCCTAAATGGAGGACTAGAGAAGATAATTCCAGCTCAGGGAAAACTGAGTAGAGTTAGAAAAATGTTTGCTGGGAAGCTATGTGGCCTATGTGGGGAGAATGGCTTGATTTCAGTTAGACACCTGGGGACAGTGGAGAGAGCGAAAGCTGAAGCCTGGTCAGTTAGGACCATCTGTGTTTAGTAGGCTGAGGACTTGTGCCTTGTGTTCCTGTCAAAATGGAGAGCTGTCATTTTCTTTTTATTTATTTACTTTTAGAGAGAAGGACAGCGGGTGCGTGTAGGTGTGGCGGGTGGCAGGAGGAGACATAGAGAATCCTGAGCATAGAGCAGGCTCCCCGTGAGGCTCAGTTTCACAACCCTGAGATCCTAACCTGAGCTGAAACCAGGAGTCACACAACCAGCTGACCCACCAGGCATCCCCAGAGAGCCTCCGTTAACCATCGTGGTGGTGGAGGACAATGACTGCGGAGACTATAGAAAGGTGGATTGGAGGCAGTCACCCGGGGAAGGCTTTACAGTAAGAAATAGGGGGGCTACACCAGGACAGTCAGAAGGAGGCAGGTTCAGGATATAGTATTGAGGGGGAATATGTAGAGCTTGATGACAAATTAGATGTTGGGGTTGAGGGAAAGATTGAATAAACTCCAGGGGCATCTGAATTTATGGCAAAGCCATTAAGCAAATTAGGTATGATAGAAATAGAAAAAAAGATGTGAATGTTGGGTTTGGGGTATGTTGAGTGGCGCTGTGTCTGTCTACTAGATAGGTGGGGTTCTGTTGGTTACCAGTGAGTCATAAGACCAGCTGCAATCCACAGGGGGTCGGGAGCCTGGGAGGACTCTACGGGGCATGAGCATCCAAAGGCCATCTTTGGAAACGAGGTTCTTCCCCACAGTGCTAGCTTTGAGTGGTCCTTAGGTTGCATGGAAATAGACGGGTCCTAAGAGTGCCCTGCTGAAATGTGGGGAGAATGTACGAAGACAGACAGCTCTGCGGAACATAAATGTCTTTGAAGGCAGACCCAAGGAAGAGGAGTCCGTGGGAAGAAAAAATCTCAAGAGACGAAGGAGGAAACTGGTGCCATAGAGGCCAAAGAGGGAGTCACTGCCACCACAGTCCTACATCCTGAGATTTGGTTGTTACGTTGGAACCACTGTGTTAAACGTACTCCGTTTTTGATCACCAGTGTTGAGACTTGGCCCTCTTGCTACCAGATTTCAAGGCTGACCTTTTTTTCTTTCTCATTTATCCCACCTCGCATACATATACCCAGTTGATGCCTAAAATTCACAGTTAGAACTGAAATGGCCTACTCCGGTATGAAACGTTTACACTTTGAGTCATTTGTCAATTGTGATTACATATGGGATACTTTAGTGAGATAAGACTTCCACAGAGCAGAGAAAATATGGTGCGTCTGGCTCCTGGAGAGATAAGAGTTCTCTGTGTGGAATGAGAGGGTGGGGACGGTGAAACAAATGGCACACTCCGCTCTTGCTGGCATAGTCTTGAATTCCAAAAGGGTAACAAGTGCCACGTATGGAACTATAACATAACTGGAAAGAATGTATAAAATAGGACATATAAAAATGTGTGTTTTTAATTAATAAATGGCTGGTGTTTCTTTATTTCAGAGCACAAGGTTATCATTGTTGGGCTGGATAATGCAGGGAAAACTACCATCCTTTACCAATTGTAAGTGTTAACTACTTTAAAATGTTCATTTTATTGTTTACAGTTATTTTTTTCTGCCTGGGTGATATTTGGTTAACAAAAGCAATACAAAAATTACATGGAACCCAAATTATTCTGTAAAAAGGTAGCTTGACTCTAAACCAGGAGCCAGATTTAAGCAACTGTTTCAAGAGAACTAGAAATTTATATGACATTGAGCATGTTCAGTTTTTTTGTAGAAAGTAGAGAAATACTATTTATATAATTTCTGGGAATGAATCTACAGCATTTCAGATAGTTCACTATCTAGTTCCATCTTTTTAAACCCTTAACACTTATAAGTTAGCAGAAAAAGTCCATTTGGGTATAAAATATAAAAACTCATGCTGGTTTATCCCTTGAATGAAAAATGCTCAGTCTAGCTAATTGCTAATTACAATATATTTGAACTTTTTTCCCCCCAGTTCTATGAATGAAGTTGTACATACATCACCTACAATAGGAAGTAATGTAGAAGAAATAGTGATTAATAATACACGTTTCCTAATGTGGGATATTGGTGGCCAAGAATCTCTTCGTTCTTCTTGGAACACTTACTATACTAACACAGAGGTAATGTTTCTTAATATACTAAAAACTTCTATGAACAGAATGCTTGGGAAACAACTTCTAGATGTGAACTCTTATAATCTTTTTGAAATATCCCAGTATGTTAATAAAAGTAGAGTTTAAACATAGTGGAGTCTTTGATTCCTTGTTTTGGGGTCATTGTATATCCACTCTCATTGAACCTCTGTAGGGAGAATTGGAATGAGGGGTGATTGATTACTCTGATTATGTATTGATCTCACAACTTAAATAGTTGTTTTTACAGTGAGTTCCATCTCACAGTTTGTCTTACTATTTAATTTTTGTAGGCATAGAGAAAATCCTAGTTAAATGAGAGGGTTTTGGAGGATTGAATCCTGGCCAAAATTCTTACTATGTATGCTCTTTTATGTAGCACGGTTGCACATGAAAGAATCCTTTTCTTTTTGGTCATAAGCAATTTAGACATAACCGATGGGTTTTTTTTGCATGTTATTTCCCAAGAGGAAATTTTAGACCCATGATATTTGACAACTTCATTATATCGATCTTATTAATTGAAAGGCTGTGACAATTGTTTCTGTAGTGCTGATTATAAGATAATAAAACTTCAAATGTATATAAAGATGAATATTATGTCTTTAATATTATGTCACTATTAAGTGTCTCTAATGAGTTGGTCCCCTAAAACTTCAGTAAGCATTTGGTCACGTTATTTGGAAAAGGAAAGGAAAGGTATATATGGTTAATACTTTTGTGTATAATGCTGCAGGTATCAAACTTATGACATCTTAAAAATTGAGTGTTTTTTTTAATGCCTTGGGTTAGAACTGATCTTACAGTAACGAAGTCACATATCAGTAAGTATCAAGTGAGAGAAGTAAAGTAGCAGCTCTTAGCAGCATCTGCCATATGGTTAATGAAATCTGAAAAATAGAAAGGACCTGAAAATTAACAGTGGTTTATCTGGAAATGAAAAGCTACTTCTAAAAAACAAACAGCGCAAGTTAATTAGAAGCAAAGTTAACTTGGGCATCACCAGTGCCGTCATAAAGTGACTACTTCTCCTCTTTTTCCCCTTGTATTTTTTGGTGCTGGTAGAGTCGAGGAGGAGGGGCAGTGTAGCTCGGTCCTGCGTGGCTCCTTTACAAGTCTCCTTGCATCTTCTGATGCTAGTCTCATCATCAGTTCAGGAAAGAGTTGTGCTTTTAGGCAGCAGATACCATTTATATAAAGAAGAGAGCATGGTTTTAGATAATGGATTTATTCTTTCAACTGGCTGATTTTTAAAAATTGATTTAAGTGTCACATTACTCCCATATCATGCCCTTGTAGAGTTTCAAATTGATCTTAATAAAACTATCTGTAGAAATATCTAAAATTTAGGATCACAATGTATTTTTTTCATATTGACTTAAGTGCATATAGTTGGATATAGGCCCATTACCATTGAAGATACTAATTTAGAAAACAAACGTGTTATATGTTGGTTAGAATGTTAACAATATTCTAATTGAGTGTTAGCTTTGCATTAAAAATGGATCAAACCTTTAGCCTTCACAATGTGTAGTAGGTATCTGGTTTTCCGGTAATACCATACCACAAGGTTCTAATCTCTTGATATTAGAGAGAAATCTGTAAATTAAATGAATACTTTATAAATTTTATAAATATCAAATTGTATAATCACTAATTTTTTTGTAATTATTTTAGTTTGTAATAGTTGTTGTGGACAGTACAGACAGAGAAAGGATTTCTGTAACTAGAGAAGAACTCTATAAAATGTTAGCCCATGAGGTAAGTAGGACTCCGATATTGTGTGTTGGGGACAGGGTGGTATTTCCTTTTTTTTGTTTGTTTTGTTTTGTTTAATTTTTATTTATGTAAGTAATCTCAACCACCAGTGTGGGGCTCGAACTCACAACCCCAAGATCAAAAGTTGCATGCTCTATGGACTGAGCCAGCCAAGTGCCCCTGTGTGTGGTATTTCTCACATTTGTTCTTTCTACTTTCTCATGGCGATACTACTTCAATTTTTTTAAATTTATTTTTTGAATAAACTTTTAATCTTAAATTTTTTTTTAGTAAGCTCTGTGCCCAACATGGGGTTTAAATTCAGGACCCCAATATTAAGAGTCACATGTTCTACCAACTGAGCCAGCTAGGCACCCCTACTTCAAATTTTTTAAAAGGTTATTTATTTGCTAGCCTTTCCTGCTTTATATTTGATGCTTCCCAAATTGAAAGTGTATCTGGAAACAGCAGAAAGATTGTAGTCAGTTGTAGAACTTTATTTTTTTTTTATCCTAGATTAATTTGGTCTAGAAGTTTTCCTGGTTGCAAAGACCCAAATTGGATTTCATTTTGCATTTTATAGATTAATTATACAGAAGGTTATTATTGTAAATGAGGCTTTAAGATACATTTTTTTTAAAGATTTTTTATTTGCGAGACGGACTATGCATGTACACATGATGGGGGGCGTGCAGAGGACAAGAGAGAGGGAGAAGCAGACTCCTCACTGAGCAGGGAGTCTGACTCGGGGCTTGATCCCAGGCCCCTGGGATCATGACCTGAGCCAGAAGTAGACACTTAACTGACCGAGCCACCCAGGCACCATTGAAATGAGATTTTAGAGTCTCATGGACATTTAGCAAGTCTTGAGTGTAACTCAGTTATCAGACTATATTTAAATATATAGCAACATGCTCTTATGTTTCTCTGATATTGTGCCTTTGACTAAATAAAACTATATGACTAGCCATATTTTCTTAGTCTTTGAGAAATACTACTGGTAGTATAATTTAAAAATTAAACTAGGGCAGGCAGTCCCAGTGGCCTAGCGGTTTAGCGCCACCTTCAGCCCGGGATCAAGTCCCATGTCAGGCTCCCTGCATGGAGTCTGCTTCTCCCTCTGCCTGGGTCTCTGCCTCTCTCTCTCTCTCTCTCTCTCTCTCTCTCTCTCTCTCTCTCTGTGTCTTATGAATAAATAAATAAAATCTTTTTAAAAAAATTTAAATATAGTCAGTAATGATAATAATAACTATAAAATCATGAAATACTATAGTAGCAATTGATTTTTTTGTTATGTCTTTCATTGCAGATTTAGGTTCTCAACTCATATTTATATGTGGAAATAGAAAAATTATATTTAGATATATATGTAATTTTTAATTTTAGTGGAATTTTAACAAAGCTTAAGAAAACTGGGATATCTTTTTGGGGTGCCTGGGTGGTACATTCAGTTTAAGCACTGACTCTTGGTTTCTGCTCAGGTTGTGATCTTGGAGTTGTGAGTTCGAGGCCTGCATTTGGTCTCCACGCTCATTGCAGAGTGCTTAGGTTTCTCTTTCCCACTTCCTTCCCTCAAATAAATAAATAAATCTTTTTAAAAAGCTGGGATATCTTTGTAATGGAGTTTCATATTAATTTTTTTTTTAATGGAGAGGGAGAGAGACATTATGTGCGTGAACTGGGGGGAGGAGAACAGGGAGAGGGAGAGAGAGAGAATCCCAAGCAGGCTCCACTGTCAGTGTAGAGCCTGACACAGGCTCAGTCTCATGACCCCAAGATCTTGACTTTACCTAAAATCAAAAGTCGGTTGCTTAACCAATCGAGCCACCCAGGTGCCCCTGTATTAATACTGTATTAATATTAAATTAATATTTAATTTAATTTAAATACTTAAATTTGATTATTTGCTTTTGAGATTTGAAGAATTTTGGAATGTTTCAGGCAGCCAGTCAAGGCTTAAGGACACCTAAAAAAGTGGTTGTGTAAATGAAGGTCCTGTTTTTCTTTTTTTTTTTTAAGATTTTATTTTTTTTGAGAGAGAATACATACAAATGGGGGAAGGGCAGCGGGAGAGGGAGAAGCCGACTTCCTGATGAGCAGGAAGCCTGACACTGAGCAGGTAGCCCGACGCTGGGCTCCATCCCAGGACCCTGAGATCACAACCTGAGCTGAGGGCAGACACTTAACCATGGAGACACCGAGGCGCCCTGAAATTCCTGTCTTCTGTGTGGTGATCACGCTTACCATGATGCACCTTCCCATTTTGGATTGATTCTGGCAACTGTTTTAAGCCCCTTGGATTTTTTTTTTTAATATATGTTGTTAATCATGCATTTAAAAGTTTGATTCTAGTTTGAGAAATAAATAATAAGCTATAAAACTGGTAGAAAACTAAGGATTTTATTTTATTTTTTATTTTTCCCTTTGTATTTTACATCAAGGGGTTATTGTTTATACCGAAAGGTTTTAGTTGTCTTTATGAAGACTTAGGGGAAAAAAAAAATTAAGACAAATGTATTTGTCTTTTGGCTGTGTTTTTTACTATCTTAATGGGTAGCCTCCTTCTTTAATTCTTACTCTAATTGACCAATATATAGCAGGATCCAAAAGCCCAGTAGTAGGACTCAGTCATTGAATTTTACTAGCTGGGGGGCATTAACTTGAGCTGATTACCTATAACTTCATCAGTTATGGGTGTTACCCATTTTTTATGGATTTGTGTACTGAGGCCCAGAAAATTACATGACTTGACCAGATTTTTAAGAGCCAGGATTTGAATTTAGGCATTCTTATTATTCAGGCCCTTTGCTAAGAAAAAAAAAAGAAGAAGGACAGAAATAAGGCCTAGTTGGAAAGTGAGATACTGAGTAGGGAGACTGCCAGAGAGAAAAAAGAATTAACAGTCGGGAGCTAGATTAAGCCATTTAATAGAAGCAGGAAGAGCCAAATAGGCAGAGTTTTAAGAGGGGCAGAGGTATCAGGAAAAGGATGTGTGAGTGAAAAACAAATTCTGACATGGATTTAGTCAGGTGTTTGATATATACCATAGTAATCAACAGAACTTTATTATCATCACTAATAATATGCTTTACATGTATTTCTAGATACCAAACTATAAAACGATTTTTTTTAAAGATTTTATTTATTTATTCATGAGTGACACAGAGAGGGAGAGAGGCAGAGACACAGGCAGAGGGAGAAGCAGGCTTCCTGCAGGGAACCCGACGTGGGACTCGATCCCGGGTCTCCAGGATTATGCCCTGGGCCGAAGGCGGTGCGCTAAACCGCTGAGCCACCCGGGCTGCCCTATAAAATGATTTTGAATATTTCTGAAAGCTACTTTTTTTTTTTTAAGGTTTTATTTATCTATTTGAGAGAAAGAGAAAGCACAAGCCGGGGAGCGGGAGAGGGAGAAGCAGGCTCCCCACTGAGCGGGGAGCCCTGTATGGGGCTTGATCCCAGGACCCTGGATCATGACCTGGGCTGCAGGCAGATGCTCAACTGACTGAGCCACCCAGGCGCCTCCTGAGAGCTTCATCTTAAATGAAGTGCAAAACTTTGAATCTCATGAATTTTAAAATAGTTCCACACACAAAGGGATAGATGAAGTTTTATTCAGAGTGACTCAACTTCTAGGAATTATCTTCGCAAATGAGGCTTTGAGAAACAAACTGACAACTACATATGGCATATGGAAGACGCTAAGTAAATATGTCTTGCATGTGCTGCTTGCTGTTCATTTTCTTAACTAAATGAAAAAATATTTTTAGACCTTTAACAACAATATATAATAGGTAGCAGAAAGTTTTTAAAGTTTAAAACAGCTGATGTATAAAAATCACCACTGCTCACCTTGTACTTTGCTTTGCCCTCATGTTGAGTCACCTTGATGAGCAGCCTTAATCCAGTATATATTTTTCTCTTGTTAACATGATGCATAATCTGTCCTCAAGTTATTTAATAAAAATTAAAGGAAGATTTTCTTTCTTCTCTTCCTATATTCTCAAGAATAGGGAAAATAGCTATTTTAAAACAAGAACCCAAAATTTAAAAATTTGAGCTAGTGAAATCTAGAAAAGTTAGATTCAATATGGGTTTTATTTTGATAATAAATAGCTTTATTTTTTATGATTTCCAATTTTGAGTCTAGGTGCTTCCCCAGATTTCATCACCAGGAGTAGTGGAGTATAGACTATGTACAAGTAAAACTATCTGTTCTAACTTGTGCCACGTATTTCTAATGTTGGAAATGTGCTCTTTGAACATGCCAGCATTAGCAATCCTGACCTATAAGATTTCAACATACCCTAGCAAGAGATATTGAAACCTGGAAGATAGGCAGATAGGAATTCCATTCCATGGAAAGTCCATCTACTCAGTGATTCAGCCACATATCAACTATTGATAAGTGTTCTGTTTTCCATTTAGGCTAGGAGAAAAAAATACTTGATCCTTGATAGTGAACACATAGTAGATGTACTGGTTATAGTTCATCTCTTCACCTTTTTTTGCCTTTTATATGGTCAGGTAAACTGAACATAGGTAAAGTAAATTGAATGTAAAATCTTAGAACTTAATGTTCTAGATATCCCTTTCTTACCATGCTTTTCAGCAACTTGGTCATTAACCATGGCAGAGTAGTTGCCACCCTGCAGAGGGCGCTGTAACTAAAAGTCTATCTTGATTGTTCTATAAAACCTTTTTTATAGCTCTTTTTAACCAAATAAATTTTTTTTAAAGATTTTATCTATTTATTCATGAGAGACATAGAGAAAGGCAGAGACACAGGCAGAGGGAGAAGCAGGCTCCATGCAGGGAGCCTGATTTGGGACTTGATTCCGGGACCCTGGGGTCACGCCCTGAGCCAAAGGCAGATGTTCAACCACTGAGCCACCCAGGCGGCCTCAAATAAGAAACTTATTACTTACATTTTTTTATTGACATCAGAAAAAGAATCAAATTAATGAAACAGTATTCTCACAAGAGTAAAAAATGTGAAGCAATGTCATTTTGTATATACTGAAGACTTTCTTGTTTCAAACAGATATACACATGATTGAAATAAAAATATCCTATAAAAATCCCTAAGAAGAATAATGTCATTCAACACAGCTGAAAAAAACTTGAAAGCACAGCATTAAAACATTAGTTTTCTCAGTATCTCTTTATATGTATATGTATATATATATATATATATATGTAGTATTTTATGAAAGGTAAATCTACCAGTTGAGTACAATCTGTTATGGATTCTTATCCCAGGATCCAGGAATGGGCTTTAGGGTATCTCTTAACACCCTAACATCATATATAAGCATAAATACATTTTTGTGAGGAAAAGGTCCATAACTTTCAATAGATCTTATCAAGGAAGTCCCTGGCTTTAAAAATGGGAAAGGGGGGACACCTGGGTGGCTCAGTGGTTGAGCACCTGCCTATGGCCCAGGGCGTGACCCCGGGGTCCTGGGATCAAGTCCCACTTCGGGCTCCCTGCATGGAGCCTGCTTCTCCCTCTGCCTGTGTGTCTACCTCTCTGTGTCTCTCATGAATAAATACATAAAATTTTTAAAAAATGTTTTAATGGGAAAGGGAAGGGTAGGATAGAGCAAAAGGAGATGAATAACCATTGACCTGCTTTTTGAGTAAAACATTAAGCCAGTCACTTCGGGGTGTGCACAAAGATCAAGCTGCTCCTCGTCTGCAGGGCAGCGGATGAACTGACGTTTACCCGAAGCCAGGTATGGAACTGGCATGTTTGTCGCTGCCACAGGACACCCCAGGAGGTAGGTGGCAGCCTCCGCGGTTTACCACGAGGAGCAGCAGCTGTGGCGGGAGGATCTCCGCTCAAACCCGGTGGTGCTGCGGAGTTGCTGTGTGACCTTGTAGGAGTCACTACTGCGTCTCAGTTTCCTCTCGTCTAAAATACGAATAGCAAGGCCTACCTTACAGGAATCTCACGAGGATTAAAAAGATCTTGTTTGGAAAATGGTTAACGTAATGGGTGTCTTGCTCAGATTAGATGATAAATGTTAGTTATGAGGAACGGATCTGGAAAGATTAAGGAATTTGCCTGAGGCAAAGCCAGGAAATGGTAGAACTTACTGTCTAATTGGGAAATATGACAGGCCTACTGCCAATCCAAAATGACCCTATCAAATATTCAAATCTAATAAATCTTCACGGACAAGGACAGACAGATCTTGGAAGAGCAGGATTGGTTTAGGACAGCACCATCCAACTGAGAGTTAAGCTCTGGAGCCTTCAGGCATACGTTATATACAATGAATTTGTTTCTTACGTACCTGGAAAGTACTAGCTCTAGGTATGCGTACCTGAAGAATTAAAAAAAAAAAAAAAAAAAAGAACGGATTGGAGTAGAATGTTGAAAAGCTCTTGAGTATGTGCCATGCTAAAGAGTAGCTCTTAGTCATGGAAACCTAGTTTTGGGTTTGGGGGAGAGGTAAATATGTATCTGAAGACATGACTTCTTGTTAAATATAACGCTTAGGATCATGAAAAATGTAATTTAGGGACATAAGGAATATGTAAATCCATATAGCTATAGAAGTGTTTATTTAAAATGTATTTAGTTTTAAGTTTACTGTCCATCAGCGTAAAAGCTGTGAGATGCTTTTATGTCAAGGAGTCGAGGAATTCTAGATCAAAAGATCAAAAGTATTCAGTTAATTAGGTTGGAAAATCAATGAAAAAAAAAATGCACCGGCCTTTACAGTTTTGTTTGCTTCTCTAGGACCTACGGAAAGCTGGATTGCTGATTTTTGCTAATAAACAAGATGTTAAAGAATGCATGACAGTAGCAGAAATCTCCCAGTTTTTGAAACTAACTTCTATTAAAGATCACCAGTGGCATATCCAGGCGTGCTGTGCTCTTACTGGCGAGGGGTAAGAGGTCTTCCTTTTGGAAAACATGTATTTCTTCTTAAAATCAGTACATATTTAATCTACCACGTATGAAAGAATATAAGGGAGAGATGTAAGACATCGTTCTTATCTGTACCTAGAGAGTTTTTAGCATGGGTCTATAAAGAACAAAACATGAATCATACATGTAATATGTGTAAACGCACTGAACTAATGCATGTGAACAAATAGATGATAGAATTACTGCAGAAATTCAGAGAAATGTCAAGAAGAGCTGGACAAGTCAGGAAACACTTCTTTCACTGGTGGAGGGCTTTCCACACACTGTATCATTTATTTATGATAACAATTCCGTGGACCGATTGTTTTTCATTTACATTTTATTCATAAAGAAGCTGAACTGGAAAAGGACTCAAGCATGAGACTAATTTGGGATACTCCCTTTGCCACCAGCATCGTCAAGAGGGAGTTGCTGCACTTTCAGAAGCGGGGGTCGAGGGGAGCTTGGAATGGGAGAGGGGTTTGGGAAAGAAAGGCAGGTGCCTACTGTAGAACTTTGCCCTGGTCCAATGCCCAGAGACAAAAGGATTTTAAGAAAGAGGTGGTTGTCAGCATTGTCAAATAGGTCAAGGGTCAGGAGGTGGGAGAGAGCGCTATTAGGAGAGATGGAATAAAGGAGGTTCGAAACAGGACAAAAAGCTAAAAGATATGAGCAAGTTAACGTTTTTGTTGTAGTTGTTTTTCCAAAATATGATGGATCTATGTGTTGAAAAGCAGTGAAAAATAATTAAATGGTAGATGAAGATTCTAATTAGAGGTCTTAGATTTGAGATACAGGAAAGGGCAGAAACTCGGGGCAGAGCAAGGTAGCTTCAGTGGCTCATTCGTTCACCTTCACCATGGTCTCGAGAGGAAGAGAGTTTCTCTCACCAGCTCCCTCATCTGTTTCCCTTGCCAAACACCAGAGGAACCTCAACTCCAAATTGAAGGCCTCTACTTAGAATCCCTCATGTATGTATTTAAAAGCAGAGAAAAAAAGAATTAAATCAGAGATGAAGCTGAACTTGCCCCTCCCTCCTAAGCTGAATCTTAGTGAAATAGAAGGCCCTGTTGCCTGATTACAGACATGAGAGCATAATTAGAACCTCATAAAAGCATGTATGTTCGTTTAAAAAAAAAAGTCGCAGATAATACTGATTGTCCACATGCTCATTTAGGTAAAAATGTCTTAACCATTTCATATTTTTTTGTCAAGTAGTTGAATACATGTTGATACAGGTATATCTTTATGTGATAACATATAAAGCAAAAACATTGATTTTCATACTGAATTTAGCAGCAAAGAAGATCATGTAGGATTGGTAAAAGATTTGACTTACGTACTTTGAGTAATTGTGTGAAAAATATCATTACTTAGGGTAGATACGAACCCTGGCAGTTTCATTTTTAAAAGAGGAAATAAAAGAGTAACATGCTTATCAATGATATGAGTTACATTTATTGTCCTCATTGAACTGAGTTAACAATCCAAAGATCTATAATTATGTTATTGTCAATTTATGAAACATTTCAGAGATTAAATGTAAGCTTTAGATTATGATGCCTTGTATATAAGTTTTAAAATTTTATAAAAGAATAATACATACGTACTGTAGAATGTCTTATAACTTTGGAAATATTATCATACAATTACAGAAATCAATAAATCCCCAAAAGGGTAGTGGTTACTTTTTTGGTGTAAGGTCATCCTAGCCCTAAGCAAGGTGATGAAATGTGTGTGTTTATTAAATTGTGTTCTATATTTTTCTATGTCAGAAATATGTCATATTTATTTTTAACCAGAATTATTAATATGTGTGTATAAATTCAGAAATGTGTTTAAATTTGCAATAATTCTTTTACCTGTGTTTAGGATAAAAAAGAACAAGAAATAAAGATCTCCAAATACCCAGAAAAAAATAAAATAAAGGAGGAAATAAATAGATGGTGATGGGATAACTTTTCAATTTTGGTTTGTGTGGGCTTCTCTTTGCAATAGTTCTCGAGTGGAGATGTTTGGTTTGGGAGAAAATGTTTCTCTTCTGCAGTCTAGCCACCTTGGACTAAGCTGTAGGTTTTAGGGTTAGTTGGCATTTTGACTCCCACCCCTGCCATTTGCCAACATCTTTTAAGCCTGGGTTCCGAACCTCTTGTAGTGTGGGAAGGGTTCTGGTCTCAGCGTCGTGAGGATTAAGATAATGGATATTAAGTACTCAGCACAGTTTCTGGTTTGCTATTAGGTAACTGCTGTCATTTAACACTTTGGAGTTAATTTATTTGCCTATTATTTTATTATTTTGCACCATCTATCAGTAGTTTATACATAAGGAATCTAGTAATAGTAGGGCAAGTAAGAGCCAACAGCAAAATAACCATTTATTCGCCTCATTATTTTCTTCTTCTTCATCTTCTTCTCCTTCTCCTTCTCCTACATTATTAGATTCATACTTCCACAAAAATCTGAGTCTGGTGTTTTTAATTAAATATGATAGCATAGTTTCTCATATCTGTTAAAGCTCCTTATATAGAATAGTTAATATTTTATATAACAGTCTTTCATTTTGTTATAATATGTACAACCCTTTCCTCCTGCTAAACATTTAGTTTCTATTATCATAGTAAACATCTCTTTCTATATTTTGTGCTGTTCTCAATTAACTGGTATTAGTGATAAGAGATTTTTTCCCTTCAAATTTTTAAAATATATAGATGTAATATACATATTATATGTATACTTTGTTTTACCAGCTAAACTATATATTAATTTCCCTGCCATTTTTTTTAAAATTTATGATAGTCACAGAGAGAGAAAGAGAGAGGGGCAGAGACATAAGCAGAGGGAGAAGCAGGCTCCATGCACCGGGAGCCCGACGTGGGATTCGATCCCGGGTCTCCAGGATCGCGCCCTGGGCGAAAGGCAGGCACCAAACCGCTGCGCCACCCAGGGATCCCTCCCTGCCATTTTTATTTCATTTATATCATGAGCATTTTATCATACTGTAAAATCTTTGAAGGAAGTTTTTAATATTTGATGTTGTGAATGTTCTATAATTTAAATTTTTTTCTCTATTTCAAGGGATTTAAATTTTACTTTTACCTATTAAAAATGCTATGATGAATAGTCTAATACATCAACCAGACCTTGTCTCTTATTTTTTTTTTTTAGAATATATTTCTAGGAGTAGAAAAAAGGTATTGGTATTTTAAATATTTCTGATATGTATTGCTAAATTACTTTCTGTTGATATTCATTATATAATTATTGAGCTCCTTCTGTGTGTCAGGCAGTGGTCTAGAAACTGGAGACATAACAGAACCAGAAAAGCATGAATGTACTACTATGTGTGAGAGTATTGCTTTACCAGCATAACAGCAACATTAAATATTATTGATTTTTTAATCTTTGTTGTTTAAATAAATGAAAAATGGTATTTTTTAGTTTGTTGTTCATAGCTTTTTAGTTGATAATTTAATCAAATGACTTTATATTCTTTGTAGATTATGCCAAGGACTTGAATGGATGATGTCACGACTTAAGATTAGATGATCTCTACTGACCTCTGCTCATGGACTTTGTATAAACGAAGTGCTGGACTTTACCTGAAAGCTGCAAAAATTAATGGTTTAGATATATTTATAATAAACTGACGTAAACTTTTTCTATAAGAAGAAAAATTAAGACCACTTATTTGAAAACAAAGATGAAGTCTCACTTTCCAATCTGCTTTCTCATTAGTTCCTTCCAAAGCAAGGTCTTTAAAGCTGTGATTGCCATTTTTCTCATAATGAATCCTCTCAGGACATTGTGTAGCCTGTGGTAAGTACAAAGGGAGAGGAAGAAATTTTTCATTCTAAGAGCTTTATTATCAGTATAACCCTCCCTAGTTGAATGTTGTTCTCTTCTTGTTGCATTAAGTCAAAATACAAATCACACTCAGTTTCCAATATTTTAAAATGTAATGTTAATTATGAAAAGTATTTTGCATAAGGTTGTATATGTATTGTGTATATACCTCAAGTTCAAGTTACGGCTTTGATTATGTTCTAAAGAAAAGCAAATAACACAAAAGTAATAATATCCTTAGTTATAACCATAATGAGATGAATACTGGCATTGGTGTTAAGTGCCGTTTTGTGCTTTCCCCCTATGTTCTCTGTATTGTACTAACCGATCCCCAAAATCATTGAGCTGCTCTTTAAAAAAAAAAAAAGGAAGAAAGAAAGAGAAGAAAGCTCAACATTGTGTACCCATTTTTTGTTGATCAAATTACATAAATGAAAACATGTAATCCAACTGAGTGGAGTACTGCAAATTTTTGGCTTAGTATTATGAATGGACAGGATTTCATGTTGAGCAATTATCAGATTGTTCCCTTTATTGGATCTATGCCATCTGAATTACTGAGAAAATTGTTAATCCATTAATTAGTCCATCATTAATTGTGATTACAATTATCGAGTGATTTTTTTTTTCCCGCAACGTTAGTGGGAAGATGTTGTGTCAAATATGTCTGCCCAGAGTAGTATCACCCTATAAATATTATCAAGAAATTTACCTAGAGTCTTCTTAGGTATTGAATTATATATCCAGCATTTAAAGTGAATTTGAGATGAAAAGTAAAGCTTATTTTCTAAGCAACGAAGGTTATTTCATAATTTGAAAATTTCTCATTGTAGGAATTGGGATAGTTTGAGATTTTTCATTTCTGTGCATTTTCTTTTATCTTCTTAATACCACGTGAATGCATTGACGATTATTAAATACAAATTATTTTTAATGCTTTTAAGAATTCAGTTTAAAAGTTGGTCAACATGATATATTATTTTTACAAAGAAGTAACTTGGCCCCAAATATCTTGTTTGCTTAGGATTTTTTTTCCTTCACTGAAAATGGGAAGCTATGAAGGTTGAAGGTATTTCTGTTGTAACTTATAAACAAACTTACCCTAATGTGTTCAGACATCTTTTTGGGTACTCTTTTTGCATGTGTTTCATGCCCTAAAAATCTGAAGGCTGATCCAAACTGGCATGTTTTAGGATATTGAAGAAAAGAAATAACTACTTTTAATACCAGCCTTTTAGATTTCATGCAGATTTTGATGAGGAATAATAAATAGTATTGACAAGTATTGACA
Organism: Vulpes lagopus; assembly: GCF_018345385.1. Lineage (NCBI taxonomy): Eukaryota > Metazoa > Chordata > Mammalia > Carnivora > Canidae > Vulpes > Vulpes lagopus. The sequence continues at coordinate 32,974,034 of NC_054847.1, read as the reverse complement.
AAACTCCAAAAGTTTCTTTCTGTAGCATATACTCAATAACTAAATCCAAGTCAGGCATGGGAGATCAGTGTTTAACAGTGGACGTTTTGTGTTTCATATTTATAGTATAATGTTCATAATGCAAGTATAACATTTTAATATTTGTCAACTTGCTTTTACAAAAGTAAACTCCAAATTACTAAGCTTTATTTGTTCATATGTTCTCATACTTTTCCAAATCACTATTATTATTAGGAATGACTTGTTTTATATTAAAAACTCCCTTAAAAATCCAAATCTCTTTTGCAGATGTCGCATTTTCACCAGAGATAAATATTCTGTAAAGTAGTCCAGCAAATTCGCATCTTTTACCCTTTTTATCTTTCAATTTGAAGAATCGTGGTTTAGTCCCGCGGCTTGTTGCCGTAGGAGTTCAGCACTACACCAGCACACGCCCTTGCCGTCAGGGCCTTGGCTAGAATTCACTCGTGATTGGATGTGTAAGGTGTGCACTACATCGTTACGGTTGGTGTCCTGTAGCAGGTCGTTGACATGGCATCGTGAGGATGCAAGAAACCTTAAACCACATTTACAGAACACGATTCTTTGTTACATTCTGTCTTCTCTAAGCGAAGCATTAGAAATAAGATTGTACCTGTACACTGTACGTAGAACCAAAATTACATGAGAAAAAGACTTTTAATTCACGTAAGAATATACATCAAGACAATTTAAACAGTATTATTTCCAGATCCAATGGAGAGCCTCAGGAGTAGTCCTATTGGCAATTTATATGTAGTTTGAGTAGGATTAAGCAAAAGGCATTGCTTTTGGTTTTTAATATGCTACTTTTGGGTGTAAACAGTCATCTTATTTAGAGCCGTTGTGCTCACCTCTGAAAAGAACAGATTCATACCTCTGTACATGTGGCTGAATTTAAATGTTGTTTGATATTTTGAAAGGCATGTAATCTTGGTGAAAGTAACCACATGCTACAAGCATTTAAATATGTTTAATTTTGTGATAATAGCATTTATAAAGTATATCTTACACATTATATCGAGGAGTCTAGTTTGAGGATTTTCAGTTCTCTCTTATTTGGCTCTTAGGACGGGCAAAGAATTCAGTGAAGGCAGGTGGTTGGGGGAGCCGGGGGAAGTGGGTATAGAATATGACATTTTGCCTTAAGAATAGAGAAGCGCTTTAGCACTGCTGGCTGGCATTTTTAATGCAGATAGTTAAAGTGATTTTAGAAGTGTGGTGTGAAATAGAAGAGTTTCTGTTTTCTGGCCTTTAAGAAGTGCCTAGTAGGTAGTTACAGAAAAGTACAGGGAGCTTGAGGAAAGGCAGGAAGTCCCGGAGATGTTCCTTTCTTTTTTGTCTGAGTGTATAGAATTAAGATGCCTAGAAGTGGGATTTTATTGTCCTCTCTCTTGTAGGCATTTTACATTTCTTGCTGTGACTACAGCAACCACATACAGTACAGACAACCTCAAAATCTGTTTATATTTGTGTAAATAGAAAAACTGTAGACAACTTTCTAGTTTTCTCTGCAGGTGTTTCTGGGAATTTATCTGTAGTGTGTTCTGCTTTATACCTAGAGGATAGCAGCACATCCCAGATTTTCTGTGGATTTGGGGATCATCTTCTCTCGATGGCCCAGTTGTATGTTGGCATCAGTCCCTCTTTCGAAGCTGGGTAGAGACGGGGTTTCTTGGCATGGCTTATCCTTGACCCCTCCCAACTGCCGAGATATATGCTGGAACTTCTTACTTCAGATCAGAGCTTCCTATAGCTCAGCCATCCCTTGCTCCCCTGTATCTTCATTCACCATCAGTGAAGGTATGTTACCCGGTCCTAGAGGTATTCCAAACTTTGCCTTACAGCCCTCATTCCCTACACCACCAGTTTCTCGGTAGGTTCTCTAGTTCTTTGCTATCTCCCCACCACTGGCTTGATTTACCAGTTTGTACTTTGCTCATTAGAGAGTATTGCCAGGATTGTTGAGTATATCAGAAGACTGGCTTGCTGTCCATACGGTATATAAATGTCAGTAATAAAATCGTTTATACTGTATTTAACATTTTATTGCTTCTTAATTTTAGCTTCATAGGCTGAATAGTAGATTCAGAAAGGTGACAACTGTCTAGACTTTGCCAGTTCCTTAAGCTGTTAGTTAGGCACGGACAGGATGAAGTTACGTGTATGTTATCTTCCCATTACCAAACATAGATCGCATTTTGGAGGATACCTGTGCAAACGATTTAAGTCGGTAAAAAGATGCCAAACCAAATTTGTATGTAGTGTTTAACCTGTAAAACCTATGGTTTTACATCCTTAAAACCATAGCCCACATTCTGTTTTGTTCCTCATGTTTTACTTAAAGAACACAGATAAACATTAGATGTCTAAAGGAATTAGTAACGAGAAGCCTGTCTTTACAAAATAAACCTGTTGAAATGGGCTTTAAAAAACATCAGAATCATCAACCATCATGTGTTGATTCTGTATAGATAGAGAAACAGTATAGAAAGTACTCATTTAAAGTTCCACGTATACAAAATGGAACTTCATGCTCCCTCAAAGAATGTATGATAGTCTTAAACTCATATTGGTGAAATAAAGGGAAAAAATTTAAAAGCTTTGGATTTTAAAAAAATGACTTTCTATTAAATGCTAAAATGCTGTGTGGAATTATGAAGAAATTGCTACAGGATAGAGTCGGGCTAATTATGCAATTTTTCAAATCAGTTGTCTAGTTATGTATTATTCTAAAAACTAAAGTGTATGGTCTTGCCTGCTAGATATGCTGTTCTTTGAAAGAAGATTCTCATAGTCTGTACTCAAGAAGTGCCTAAAATTGATGTGTGTGGGATTTTAAGTCCGTCTAATAAATTATATATATTTTTTTCTATGGCATTATATGTGCTTGGTGTACTGATGACACAGCCCTGAGAATTTCTAAGTCACAGTTTGTGCTTTATTTGAGTAAAAAAAAAAAAACCCTAGATTACAAACCATAGTAAACATGAGCAAAACCATTGCCCTTTTGTTAAGGTAGAGGCTAGAAAACTGAAATCTATTTCTGTTTTTTTTTTTTTAAATAGCCTTCATACACAGAAAATTATATTGTGCATTTTAAAACCTTAGTGAAAGCTTATTGCTTATATAAGAGTAGCCTCTTAACTCTCCTCATACTTAGTGGTTAGTAATTCTGATCATATTGTTTAGCTCTGGATCCATTTTGTGTGCATACCCAAATCTTTCCTCTTTGTTAAGAGTCTACTTAAAAACTAAAATATTTGATAGACTCCTATTATGTTTCTCATAGTTCCCTCCTTTCTTTCTTTTTTTTTCTTTTCAGGCCATAGAATGTGACTATAAATTCTGGGGGCCGAGACTTGATTCTTACAATTACATTGTCTTTATATTTTAAATAATCTTGCATGGAAAGTGAAATCTGTACATGATTTTAAATAATTGTATACTATTCTCTTCTCCAAAACTTCTGACATTGGTGATATACAGAATTCCTCTAATTATTTTTGCTTGAACTAGTCATTTAGATTGGAGTAGCCTTTTTTTATATTATGTCCCTCTACGGTTTTTTTGAGAGGAGGTGATACCTGCAGAGCACTTTTAAAGATATTTTCTTGGTTAATGTTCAAAATAACACATTGAGGAAGAAGCTACAATTATGACTAAGAAGGGCTCTTTTGGTTGCTAGAGATGAGAAAAATGTATACTAATTTTAATTTGTGCTTACAAACAATTTTACTAACAGTATTGATTTTAAATATGGTAAATTCTTGTAGATAGTCTTCCTTCTTTATCGTATTTCCTTAAAGAAGCCTAGATGAAAATGCGTTTCAAGTCCTCTATTTGTATAACTACCCCTCCCAAATTGAGCTCTATGCATATTGACATAGTCGAAGCCACATTTAATACAACAAAGAAATTAGAACACCTTTTGAAAGTTTTTAGGTTTGTTGTATTGGAATTTCTAATGTGATAAAAGGTTTTGAGTCAAGCTTTGTAATGCACGAAAACGCAGAAGATTTGTCTTCTCTCTTTTTTTTGAACTTGTGTTTCCCTGTATCCTAAGAAAACTTTACACTCAAGGAATATTCCAAAAAAGTAAGGATCTTAGAGCACTTGGGTGCTTTTATTGTTCATCACCGCTGATGTGTTAGATACCTAGGGAAATAATATTTTGGGGCTTTCTTGGCAAGACAACTTTGTGGATGGCTGGAGCATATTTCTGTTTTGCGGAATGCTGGGAGGGAGTGGCAGATTGCAGTAGGGACCTCTCCATTGGTAAAGCAGTCTCATCAGCTGCTGTTTTGCAGATGTGTTACTTACAGCAGTGTTCTTGTCTCCAGAACTCACTAAGCTGTCAGGTTCCAGAAATGTAAGGGATGGGTCAGGTGACCAGCGGTAGGGCCTTATTTATTATGAAATAAAGGAATCATGTCAAGATATATTTGGGTGGAAATGAAAAATAATTTTTTACTGGTGAATTTCCATGTTTAATATGTATATTAACTTTTTTTTTAAAGTTGCATGTTAACCTGGGATAAAGTGTTGTCTCTGCTTTATGCTTTGAGTAAAAAAGGAAAAAAAAAAAAAGATGGGTTAAATTGTTACTCTACTATGTACTATTACATATACCTTTTCTTTTAGAAGGGGTTAATTATAATTATTATTCACACGTCTGTGTTGTCAGTGTTTTTATTCTGATTTATTCTCTGAATGTGTTCAGACTTAGTGATGATAGCCTTATTTACCGGCCAGGGCTGAGATCAGCCAGGACAGTTGGAAAGATATAATAGCTGCATTATGCAAATGACAAAACGATTGTCCTGATATTCTCTAGGAATCTTTTTATGGAACTTAGATAATAGAGAGCTTTCTGGTTCTTTCTTCTGGATATTTGAATTGGACATGAACTAGATAAATAGTGACCACTTTAACTAATTTGTCTTAAACTGAGAAAAGTCCTGTCATTTAAAATGAATATTATTAGAGTGAACTTTCATGAGAGTGATTGATAGTAAACAAGAAAAGTGAAGGAAAAGAAGTAGGAGAAGAGGAGTCACCCCCGTGCGTATGCTTATTTGGATATGGTCTGTGTCCCCTCCATTGGAACGTAAGCTCTGGGGCAGCCGAGGACTAGGAATGTTGTGTTGACCAGTTTATATCTGTCAGTGCTGAGTATGTGACATGTGTCTGGCTTATATGTGTCGGTAAATGAGTGAATGAGAACTAATGATGTTTGTGAGCTTCTCCCCCATGTAGGTTTCCCTTACCTCTGTTATTCTAGCACACCGACGGATTCCATTCTTACTTAATTCGCCTTCTTTCAAAAAGGATTCAAGGTGACCATATGTCTTACTCATTGGCTCTTGTGGTAGAAATCAGATTTATTTCCTTAAAAATGGCCCCAAAGCATCATGCAGTGCAATAAGTGTATACAGATTTTATTTACTTGAAATCTGTGTGGATCTGCGTGTAGGAATGTCAGGAACACACCAGAGTATATTGTAAGCGTCTGCAGACACTGAAATGGCAAATGGCACAACAGCTCTTTTGGAAGAAAGTCTCTATCATCATCTCGATCTTTATGCCCTTTTTTCATTTTCACATCTGGAATATCCCCCTTTTGCTAAAGAATGAGATTTCACAACATAAAACAGCCTCTGACTTTTGAATGTGTTCCTTATGACTCCTACCAACCCTTTGCGATTCTGTGACTTTGACCTGCCTAAGTGACCATTTATTCACATCACCACATGCCTTGTAGTTTAGCAAACCATTCTATCTCAGCATAGATGAAATGTTTTTGAAGCAGTCCCACTGTTTGGATTCTTCTAGGTTTGGGGTTCATTATTTCTTTGTACAAGGAACATTGTGATGGACATACTCTGTTGAAAGCTTTTTCATTGTTAGAAATATTTTTTTCATAGTTAGCTATATTTCTTTTGGCTAGAATTTCAGAAGTGCAGCTACTGGATTAAATGATACCATGGGATTTGAGAGTGCCTATTCATAATTAATATTGTGGGTGTTTTTTAAAACCCTTTCCACTTAAATAAAAGGATAAGTATGTTGTCTTATTTTGCACCTAATTGTTTATTGATACTATTTTTTTATATATTTCAAATTCTTTTGTTTGTACATTTATTATTAGAATCTTAGTGTTTTTCATATAAATCAGTTAAATCCTTTAAGTAGTAAATATATTAACCCTTAATCATGATTTTACAGACTTCCTAGTTTGCCCCTTTAATTTTTATAATTATCTTTTTAGCATATAAAAGTGTTTGTTAATGTAAAAAAATTACATAAGAAATACATATTTCTTTGACTGTAAACCGGAAAAGAGATCGTAAACAAAAAGACAATTAAAATCATCCATTGTCCCACCATTCTAAGAAAACCAGTATTGGCACTTTGGGATGCATATGTATATATTTGAGTGTATGTTTTCAATATAGAATTCTAAAATGCCCTATAAGCATTTTTCACATATGAAAAAACTGTTTTAATGATATATTTGCTGCTTGGGTTGTCCCAATTTATTTAACCAGTCTTCTGTTAATGTACATTAGCTTGTTGCTTCCTGCCATTAAAAACAATACTGCAGTTAATACTTAAATTTAGTTTTCATTTAGCTTACAAGTCGAATTTCTGTGTCAAAGTATATGGACTTTTAAAAGACGTTAGTTGCATGTTGCTCAGTTGTCTTCCCCAAAGCCCGCCCACATCCTGGTCAGTTCTTCACTCCAACACATGGCCATCTTTATATTAAAATAGTTTATGCTACAGTCACCTGCTCCTCACTGTTCGCAGGCCACTGCCACTCTGCCCGGGCATTTCTGCTGTGCATCTGTGTATGTTCACCAGTCTTCCCCAGTCAGCAAAATGCAGGCCTCTGTGATCTTTAGCTTTTAACCTGTTGTGCAGAGCTTACTTGTGGTAATGGATCCAACATGTGCTAATCAGTACTTTTTGGAAGTATAGAGGGAAAAACCTATAAACATGTATTTCCAGCTGACCTTTTTTAATATTGGGGAAGGATACTCCAACACTTGTTATCATCTAACGTCGGATGACCTGTCTTCCTCCTTGGTGATGCTTTCCTGCAAGCATGTCAGCCTTCAGTGCTAGTCCTTTGACTTTTCTGTTAAAGGTTCATTGTCTTATAGAAGTTTATATTCAGTTTAATAATATAGATTGTACTCTTTCCCAGGTGTGACTGAATTCCCATTTCGTCATTATCTTTGTAAGAAAATGGCTTTTGACTAGCAAGTTTTTAAGTTTCAGGAACACATCATTGCTTATTTCAAGTTAACACCCATTTGAATTTTTTAAATCTCAGCTGACCCCTGGGTGAAAAGTGACACCTCTCCTGTATGATTACATTTTTTGGTTTACTACTGACTTTGAACGTCTTCATAGATTTTTGGTCATTTTACTTTATATAAAATTTTCAGTGTCCTTCATACATTTTGCTACTGGCTTTTGTGAAAGTTCTTTTTTTTTTTTTTTTTTTGTGAAAGTTCTTTTAAAGAATATTAATCCTTTGCCCATGTGTCATGAAACCTTTCGCCTTTTTTGTGGATTCTTAAGTTGGTCTCATAAGAATTTAAAATTTTAGTTGAATGTGTTAGGCTTTCTTTATGGTTTGTGCCTCCTGTTCAAAATTTTTGTGTGGAGAAGATGAAAAATAACATAGCTAATGGTTGGTAGGATACTTTTATCTGTACTCTGAGTAGCTGATAGTCCTGTTTCTTTTTTCCCCTTAATAAACAGTTAATGGTTAATGTGATAGGATCAATAAAGAGGGCTGATTGGCTTTTTGGCCTATTGGAATATATATCCTACATTTTCTTTAAGTGTTTATTATAAGGTTTTGCTTCCTGCCCCCCCCCACCCAGATGCTTTCTAAGCCCTACATTGAATACAGTTCGGTTGTAAAAATAAGTGTTGGAAGTCCTGTGTTAATTCATTTAAGAAATACATTCAGTATCCATCTGTTAAGGACCAACATACTAAGGAATTTGTTAAATTGCATGCTGAAACATGTGCCATTAAAATTTTTTTATAAGGAGAGTTTAATAACATGGGGAAATAGTGATTGTGACGTGTTAAGTGGAGGAAAAGAAGGATTCAAACTGTTCTACCTAATATGATCTCAACTATGTTTAGAAAGTATGGAAGAAAATATAACATTACAGGTTATTGTAAGGCAATAGCATTATGGTTGATATTTTTCTGATTCTTGATGCTTTTGTGTATCCTAGATACTACTCTATATCAAGCCATTGATAATTAGAAAACAGTGTTGGATCATTTTTGTTTGTTTTTAGAATCATTTTAATTGGGATGGGAAGGAATACAAAAATAATTTTTAATTTATGAGTAAATAAGCTTCTCTTAGGTTTTGTTTATTTTCTTCCTTTTTTTCTTCATCTAACACTGCATTTGGGAGCATTTGTTTTAATAAATTAATTTTTTATTGGTGTTCAATTTACCAACATACAGAATAACACCCAGTGCTCATCCCGTCAAGTGTCCCCCTCAGTGCCCGTCACCCATTCACCCCCACCCCCCGCCCTCCTCCCCTTCCACCACCCCTAGTTCATTTCCCAGAGTTAGGAGTCTTTATGTTCTGTCTCCCTTTCTGATATTTTGCATTTGGGAGCATTATGAAGACAGATCAAGATGATTAATAAGAATTAATTAACTAATGCTATGCCAGTTGCAGACTCCAGTGCAAGGTTGAATGATTTTGATAGAATTCTCATCAATCATTGTGGGTAAAAAAGATTAACTACTCCTTTAGTTTATTACTTGATATTTCACTGCTTTTGAACAATGCTTGAACATAGATCATCTATACTCAGATGATTGTTTTAAAAAGATACAAACAAAATGCAGTGAGAATTAGAAGAAAATGGTATTATTTCCAGTGGGGGGACTCAGGAAGGCTTCGTGTAAGCAGGGTGGTATTGTAAACCAGACCCTGGACTGGACCA